>NC_091983.1:42510904-42843524 GCF_044704955.1 Pristiophorus japonicus | reverse complement strand
TGGCACTCCGTTTTTACGAGTTCCCATTATTATTAATGGGAATAAACCTCTAAAACAAGAAAGACAACATAATAAATGAATAAAACACCTCACATATTTAAAATTAATTGAAATTAAAGTTAATTAAATGTTTTAGAAAAAATATATATTTTTTGAATTTTTTTTTAATGTGTTTTAATATGGTTTAAAATAAGCTTATCCTAATGGACAAGGCTTTTAACGTAAAAATGTGTTTATAAATGTAATTTTTATATGTTTTAAAACTCTTATGCTGGTAAAAGTAGACTGTGCGCCTGCTTTCACCAGGCGTAAGAGTTTGAAGGACATTTGCTGGGCAAGAGTTGGGCAAATAGTCCAATCTCTCCCGCGTGAATGTCTTGTTCCCGAGGATGTGGAGGATCTTTCAAGACAAATCTGGACAGATCAGAAAAGCCGGTTTTCTGCGCATGCGCATCGCGATCTAAAAAACGGCTTTTGCGAGGCCTCCCCGGGTCCATGTGCACTTCGTACGGACCCGGTGAGGCCCGAATCTTTGCTCCGATATATTGGCCTTGGAAGGAATACAATGCAAATTCACCACAATGTTACCAGGGCTACAATGGTTAGATTATGAGGAGAGATCACATAAACCAGGCTTGTATTCCCTGAATATAGAGGTTAAGGGGTGATTTGATTGAGGTTTTTAGGATTTTAAAAGGAATTGATAGGGTAGATGGAAACTATTTTTATTGGTAGGGGAGTCTAGAGGAAGGGACATAACCTTAAAATCAGAGACAGGCCGCCCGGGAGAGAAGTTAGGAAACATTCCTTCATGCAAAGGGTGGTAGAAGTGTGGAACTCTCTCCCATAAAAAGCAGTAAATGCTAGCTCAATTAATAATTTAAAATGTGAGATCAACAGTCTTTTTCTAGCCAAGGGTATTAAAGGATATGGAGCCAAGGCAGGTGGATGGAGTTAAGATACGGATCAGCCATCATCTCATTAAATGACAGAACAGGTTCCAGGGGCTGATGGCCTACTCCTGTTCCTCTGTTTCATGGAAAACCTCAGTGCCTAAACTGTGGGGTCAGTAATTTGTTTTGAATCACAACCAGTACAAAACTCACACAAACAGTAGTGAGGAAGGATCATGGCTTGGAAGATCATGAAGTAGAATCAGTATGGATGGAGATAAGAAATAACAAGGGTCAGAAAACATTGGTGGGAGTAGTTTGTAGGCCCCCAAACAACAGATATACCGTTGGACAGAGTATTAATCAACAAAGGTGATACAATAGTCATGGGGGTACTTTAATCTTCATAAAAACTGGGCAAACCAAATTGACAAAGGTAGTCTGGTGGACGAGTTCATGGAATGCATTCAAGACAGTTTCCTAGAACAATACATCATGGAACCAACCAGGCTCACTAAGATCTTGTATTGTGTAAAGAGACAGGATTAATTATTAATCTCATAGTAAAGGATCCTCTGGGGAAGAGTGATCATAATATGATAATTTCACATTGAGTTTGAGAGTGAAATACTTCAGTCAGAAACAAGAGTCTTAAACTAAATAAAGCCAATTACATAGGAATGAGGGGCGAGTTAGCTAAGGTAGATTGGGAAATTAGATTAAAAGCTTTACGGTAGATAATCAGTGACAAACATTTAAAGAAATATTCTGAAATTCACAATGAATATACATTCCATTGAGAAATAAAAACTCCTCAGAAAAGTGATCTATCCGTGGCTAACTAAAGAAGTTAAGGATTGTATTAGTTTAAAGGAAGAGGCTATAATGGTACGAAGAATAGTAGTAAGATGGAGGATTTGGAAAACTTTAGAAGCCAGCAAAAGATGTCCAAAAATTGATAAAAAGGGAGAAAATAAAACATGAGCGTAAACTAGCAAGAAATATAAAAACAATTCGTAAGAACTTCTACAAGCATGTAAAAAGGAAGAGAGTAGCAAAAGTCAGCTTTGGTCCTTAGAGGCTGAGACAGGTGAAATTATGGGGAATAAGGAAATGGCACAGATTTTAAACAAATATTTTGTATCTGTCTTCACAGTAAAAGACAGAAAAAACACATCAAAAATAGTGGGGAACCAAGGGGTTCATAAGAGTGAGGAATTTAAAGTAACTTATGTCAGTCGAGAAAAGTTCTTGAGAAACTAATGGGTCTAAAAGCCGACAAATCCCCTGGACCTAATGGCCCACATCCTAAGGTTCTAAAAGCGGTGGCTACAGAGATAGTGGATGCACTGGTTGTGATTTTCCAAAGTTCCCTAGATTCGAGAACGGTCCAGCGGATTGGAATGTAACAAATGTAGCCCTGCTATTCAAGAAAGGAGGGATCGAGAAAACAGGGCATTACAGGCCAGTTAGCCTGATATCAGTCATTGGGAAAATGTTGGAATCCATTATTAAGAAAGTGGTACCAGGGCACTTAGAAAATCATAATATGATTAGACTGATTCAACATGATTTTATGAAAGGGAAATCATGCTTAGCAAATGTATTAGAGTTTTTTGAGGATGTAACTAGCAGGGTAGATAAAGGGGATGTAGTATATTTTAATTTCCAAAAGGCATTCGATCAGGTTACACATAAAAGGTTGCTACGCAAGATAAGGGCTCATGAAATTGGAGGTAATGTATTAGCATGGATAGAGAATTGGTTAACAGACAGAAAACATAGAGTAGAAGTAAACGGATCATTTTCCAGTTGGCAGGCTGTAACTAGTGGGGTGCCGCAAGGATCAGTGCTGGGGCCTGCAAAGGGATATATACAGGTTATACGAGTGAGCAATAAGGTGGCAGATGGCGTATAATATGGGGAAATGTGATGTTATTCACTTTGATAGGAAGAACAGAAAAATTAATATTTTTTAAAGGGTGAGAAACTTTTAAATGTTGATGTTCAGAGAGATTTGGGTGTCCTTGTACAGGAAACACAGAGTTAATATGCAGGTACAGCAAGCAATTTGGAAGGCAAATGACATGTTGGTCTTTATTGCAAGGGGTTTGGATGACAAGAATAAGGAAGTCTTACTACAGTTATACAGGGCTTTGGTGAGATCACACCTGGAGCACTGTGCACAGTTTTGGTCTCCTTATCTGAGGAAAGATATACCTGCCTCAGAGGCGGTGCAACGAAGGTTCACTAGATTCATCCCTGGGATGAGAGGGCTGTCCTACGATGAGAGATTGTGTAGAATGGGCCTATACTCTCTGGAGTTTAGAAGAATGAGAGGTGATCTCATTGAAACATACAAGATTCTGTGAGGGGTTGACAGGGGCTGAGAGGTTGTTTCCCCTGGCTGGAGTGTCTAGAAATTGGGGCGTGGTGTCAAGATAAGGGGTTGGCTGTTTAAGACTGAGATGAGGGTTGTGAATCTTTGGAACTCTCTATGTGAAATGACTGTGGATGCTGAGTCGTTGAGTATATTCAAAGCTGAGATCGATAGATTGTGGGATTTTAGAGGAATCAAGGGATATGGGGATGGAGCAGGAAAGTGGAATTGAGGTTGAAGATCAGCCATGAGGCTCATTGAATGGCGGAGCAGGAGCGAGGGGCCATATGCCATACTCCTGCTCCTAATTCTTATGCTCTTATGTACTAGCATGCCACTTAGCAATAAGAGCATTTTAAAACTGAAGGATTGGTTATATCGTCAACGCAAAGGGAGGTAATAAAGCCAAAAAAATTACTTTAATATTCTTGAATATGGAAGTCATTTATCATTCGTGGGACTCAGCAGTGAAAATTAATACAGCTGAATCTAGAAAACATACTGACATGGAATTTGCAGTCGGGATGATGACGAACTGGCAGTATTCGCTGTCATTCTGCCTTTGAAAGTGATAGCAAGCGCATGTGGAAATTCCAAAGTTGCGGTCTGTCAATGAGAGCTTCAAAACTGGCTGAGCTACCCCTCTCCTCCTCCTCCTCCTCCCCCCCCCCCTCACTCCTCCGCCCCCAGCCCTCGCCCCGGCAACAGAGCCGGCAATCGGTGAAATAGTGTAAATCAATGTAACTATCTCATATTTCGACTCTTCGACAGTACACTGTTAAATTCTCCAATAAAGGTTAGACCCAAAGGGATTAGGTGTAACTGGGGTTTTATCTGGGTATCGACTGCTAAAAAATGTTAAGGGCCTGGAAAACTCATTTTAAATTTGTGCAGTGTGAAATTTGTCAATTTTAATAAAAATTACATTTTTAAGAAACTTTTCAACAATTTTTTACTTTTTTAAAGTTGTGCATCTTTGTTTTAGGTTTGGCTTTTCCCCATGTGAAAACCCCAATCTTTCTTTTGCTCTCTTAACTATTTTTTTAAAAGTTAGAATTTTAAGGGCTTCCTGGTTTGCTGTCTGTGAGAATTGTGCCTTTTGATTGGCTGCTTAGACAGCCTGTTGACATCTCAGCAGTTTGCACAAGGGGATCCCCGTAACAGTGCATAGAATTGAATTGAAGGTCAGAAAACCTGAAATTCTCGACACAGGGATTGCGAGATCCTTGTGCGACGTGTACTTCGGGGCCAGCAGTGAAAGCCTTCGCTTTGCTACTGATCATAATTTCCAAGCCACTGATTTTTTTTTTCTCTCTCTGGATTTTCTCTTTCTCTCTCTGGATTTTCTCTTAAGCTTAGAGGAATTAGGTATGAAAATGATTATTATGGGTGAAAATGTTAATTGTTTTCTGGATTCTCTCCTTGGAGATCCTATCAATTGACTCTCTGAAGAATGATGCAATGCTAACAAGTGGATCTCATTGTTGCCTAGTGTAAACTTAATTAATTTATGTAGCACTTCACAGCAACTATTAAAGATTCGTGTATTCTAATCACCCTAATCTTTGCTGTATTGAGTCCTGGAGTGTATTGTCAGAAATATCTCTAGCGTAAACGATGTTCTAGTAGTATTGAATGCCACAATGAATTTGTAACAATGGCACAGAAACGTTTTCCTTCCGGAGACCAGGCTTAATTAATTCTATATATATGATAGTATTAAAAAAAAATTATTTACGAGACGAACCACGAGCCAGACATGGATCGTTGTCTGCTTTGGGAAAATGCCAAAATATTAAAATATTACTTGATTTTATCTCATTCTCCTAATGGAAAAGTGTGTTTTGACTAAATAAGCTGAATCGGGAAGAAAGGTCATTTTTCTGAAATCAATGTGCTGAACTAAGTTTCGTGAGGAATTCTATGGGCAAAATTGATTTAGAATAGAATTAAGGAGAAGATGATGTGATGATATGAGAATATGACATTTTGGGGACGTTTCTGTCTTTCTTAGTCTCGATATTTTTCATTACATACCTTAAACTACCTTTATATGGAGTCTTGGTTCTCTGTGGCACTGAGAACGGCTGCATTCCAGGATATCCATTTGATATCCAGGGAACAGTAGCATAGTGGTAATGTTACTGGACTAGGAATCCAGAGGCCTGGAATAATGATCCAGACACTGAGTTCAAATCCCACCATGGCAACTGGGGAATTTAAATTCAGTTAATTAAATAAATTTGGAATAAAAAGCTAGCATCAGTAATGGTGACCATGAAACTACCAGATTGTTGTAAAAACACATCTGCTTCACTAACCTTCAGGGAAGGAAATCTGCCATCTTTACCTGGTCTGGCCTGTATGTGACTCCAGACCCACAGCAAAGTGGTTGACTCCTGGGTTCCGCCAGGACCATTCAGCTCCAGACTTCATTACGGCCTCGCTCCAAACATGGACAAAAGAGCTGAATTCTAGATGTGAGGTGAGAGTGACTGCCCTTGACACCAAGGCAACATTTGACTGAATGTGGCATCAAGGAACCCTAGTAAAACTGAAGTCAATGGGAATCAGGGAAAAACTCTCCACTGGCTGGAGTCATACCTAGCAAATGGAAGATGGTTGTGGTTGTTTGAGGTCAATCATCACAGCCCCAGGACATCATTTCAGGAGTTCCACAAGGCAATGAACAACAAATCTTGTTGATATTTTCAGTTACTGGATCTATCCAGTGCCTTCACAGGTGCTCCTCACATCTTCAACAATATCGCAACACCAGATCTGACTTTAAATGTTAGCTACCAAACTTATTGAATAATCAATGTAGAAGCAGAATAGTAATTGTTATACCAAAGAAATTTGTCAAAATAGAAAATAGTTTTTAATTTCTAATACTACATTTATGTTACTTCTTCCTGCTCCCAAATTCTTTGCAAAAGGAGGTGGAAATTGTTGTTAATCACCTCGCCCCCACCAATCTCCCCCCCCCCCCCGCCCCCCACTCCCGCCCCCCACTCCCATACATTCCAATTGGAATCTCATCTACTTCAGCAATTTATTATTACACATCTTGATCACTCTTTTATAACCCGAGTATGGGCGATTTGTCTAGTTTGGTTGAGATATTCGCCTGGATTTTGCTGTTGGTGGTGAAGGAACTGCACTCACCATTAACCTAATTGACAGCTGCCCACAGAGGTTTTGCTGACTTATCAGTGGAGGTTTCCTCTAATCCGGAGCCTGATCCAGCCTGGCACCTTTTACATGGAATCTGTAGTGTCTGTGAGCAGGCGAAGAAACAGCGAGGCTTTTCAACCAATCGGGTTGAAAAATCCTCAGTGAGACACGCAGATTCCAAACCAGGAAAAATAACTTGGATTTAAAACAAGTACAGAAAGCAAAATAAAGATTGGGAAAGACAGATGAGATTAAGAAGGAAAGCTATAAGAGATAGACAGAAAAAGTTTGTTAAAATTATTTTTATTTAAATCTCCAATACTAATTAACTTCTGAAGTAATGAGACTTTTGTAAAATTATATTTTCAGGGCCAGAGAGGTTGTTTGGCAGTAATTATCAATTATCACGCTGTTGAAAATGAACTTGCTCCTGAATGCACCAGCCCTAACTTTTTCTGTCATCTTTAATGGGGAACGATTGGGCAAGTACCCCGAGTTCACGCCATTACAATGCTGAGTTTATCGGCGAGGACTGTTATAGCACACTCTGTGGAGGAGTGGGGTATCTCTGAGAGCAACTTCTGGATTTACACATTTAACTGTGCCTGTGGGGATGCCAGAAGTTGCTGTCTGATTTTCTCCGTTAAAACCGTGAGTGCTGTTCTTCTTACAGCAAAATCTGGCCCATTATTTTGGGGCACCTGGCCAATTATTTGTTAATTGAAAACTGAATCCCATTTTCAGAATGTCATGAAAATGTTCATTCCATCGCCTTAAAATCCCCTCACTCTCCTTAATCAGATAGTTACCATCCTTCGATCGAAGCTGTCTCCCAAGATCTTTAAAGATGCAAATCTCATAACCATCTGTAAGAAAAAAAGGGTGATAAGTCAGATTGTAGCAATTATCGTGGTATCAATAATACTATTTAGGATTCTGTTTAACTGCATTTTTCCATCCTCAAGGGATTCTTCCTGAAACCTAGAGTGCTTTCAAAGCTGGTAAGGGTAATAATGACATTTGCAATTACAAGAAAAGTGTGCAGAGCAGCACTGTGTTTTATACATGGCATTATAAGGCTTATGATTCATTGGACGGGTAACTCTCTGGAAGTCTGGTTGCCCTCGAACATTTGTCTCAATTGTCAGAAACTTTCCAACAACATAAAAGGAAGGGATATTCTACAGTGGGTCTCAATTTGAATCCTTCCCCATCGAAACTGAAGTAAAACAAGGATGCGTCATGGCACAGATCCTCGTTGCGATTTTCTTTGCGGATTTTCTATCTTGAGCTCCTGTCAATCTATCCTGCAGCACAGAAATCAAGTACCAACTAGATGGCAAGCGTTTCAGCCTAAGGCACTTACAGGCAAAGGTGAAAGTTCTTGCCATCAACATCATCTATCTTCAATATGTTTTTTGAAGCCTACACTCTATTCAGACTATTACTGTTTCTGAAAAGAAAGTGCTTTCTCAACCAATACCTGGTACTCTGGTTTCTAACCCATCAATAAACATTATTGGAATGATTCTAGAGAATGTGTGGTAGCTATCTATCAAAGAATTCAAACAGCGATGAGGGGATTCAGCACTGCATTAATTGTGCCTCAGTAGCTTTTGGCTAGCTGAGGACCCAAGTCTTCGATGAAAAAGGATTGGATGCATCTACAAAGTGTCATGTATGTACTTTTGGGATCACTAGCCACTAGATGGCGTCACTGTTGGAGGCCATTGGGCTGCACGCACGTGTGTGCAGCCCAAGTATAAAAGGCTATCCATTTTGTATATTAGTCACTTTGGGCCTTAATAAAGCAGAGCCAAGGTCATATCTCTTGGAGTTAAATAGTACTCAGTCTAACGGTTATTGCATACACAACATTTGGTGATGAGGCAACAAGAACCTTTGCATGCAAAAATAAGCACAATTGGATTGTTGGAGCGATTTGTGGAAGGAGAAGATTGGGCAGACTTTGTGAACCGTTTGAGCCAGTTCTTCGCGGCCAACAAAATGGAGGAGGTCAGCAACGCAGATTGGCGCCGGGCGGTGTTCCTCACGGTTTGCAGTCCAAACATTTATGATCTGATAAAGAATCTACTCCTGCCTGTGAGTCCAACAGAGAAGACGTATGAAGAATTGTGTACACTGGTACAGGACCACATTAAGCCAGGCGAAGGCATCATCATCTCGAGATACAGATTTTACACGCACGTTCGCTCTGAGGGTCAGAACGCGGTGGAATTTGTTGCCGACCTGAGCCGACTAGCGGGACCGTGTAAGTTCGGGGCTGTGTTGGCAGACATGCTGTGGGACTTCTCTGTAATTGGCATCAACCACGAGGTGATCCTGCGTAAACTACTGGCGGTGGAGACGTTGGACTTGAACAGGGCCATCACGATCACTCAGTCATGCATGACGACGGATAGAAGTCTAAAGCAGATATCAGTGAAAAATCGAAACTCGGCAAGTACTGTAAATATGATTGATTCGGCAGAGCGGCACATGGCAGGGCCTACCCAACTGCGTACGCGAAACCTGTGGCTGCCCAAAGTCTCCCAGCTGGAATGCATCCGGTTTTCTGTGTTGGCGTTGTGGGGGAAATCACCGGCACCAGCCATGCCGATTTAAGCAATATAGTTACAAAGGCTGTCTGAGAGTGGGGCATCTTCAGCGCAAGTGTCCGCAGATGAGCAAGCGTGCTGCGACACACCATGTGGAGGATGATGGTCAGACTAGCGCGGATCCGGATACGCAATCTCAGATACCAGAGGAGGAAGTGTATGGACTCGTTCCTAACTAAGAGCAAACCAATAATGATCAACGTGAAATTTAATGGGTGCCTGTATCAATGGAACTGGACACAAGGGCGAGTCAATTGATAATGAGCCAGAGGGCATTCGACAAGCTGTGGGATGCTAAGGCTGTGAGGCCCAGGCTGAGTCCAGTCAATGCCAAGTTGCGCATGTACACCAATGAACTCATAACAGTGATTTGCAGTGCCACAATTAAAGTATCGTATGAAGGTGCGGTTCACGAGTTACTGCTATGGATTGTCCCAGGCAATGGCCCAACACTGTTCAGCAGGAACTGGCTTGAAAAAATCAGATGCGATTGGAACGACATCAAGGCGTTGTCGTTGGAGAAAGATACATGTGCTCAATTACTGAGCAAGTTCCCCTCGCTGTTCGAACCAGGCATCGGCAACTTCATGGGAGCCAAGGTGCAGATCCACGTGGACTCGGATGCAAGACCCGTCCATCATAAAGCTCGAGCAGTTCTGTATATGATGAGGGAGAAGGTCAAAATTGAACTGGACAGACTCCAGCATGAAGAGATCATATTACCGGTTGAATTTAATGAAGGGGCCAGCCCCATTGTTCCTGTGCTGAAAAGTGATGGCACAGTCAGAATCTGTGTAGACTATAAGGCTACGATCAACGGGATCAGTACCCGTTACCGAAGGCTGATGACTTGTTTGCAACGCTAGCCAGGGGAAGTCATTCACCAAACTAGACTTGACGTTGGCCTACATGACACACGAGCTGGTCGAGATGTCGAAGAGACTTACGTATATTAACACGCATAAAGGATTGTTTATCTATCACAGGTGCCCTTTTGGAATTCGCTCGGCTGCAGCAATATTTCAGAGGAACATGGAGAGTCTACTGAAGTCAGTTCCCAGGACCGTCGTGTTCCAAGATGACCTAATCACAGGTCGTGACTCCGAGGAACATCTGAACAACCTGGAAGAGGTTCTACATCATCTGGACAAAGTGGGACTCAGACTGAAATGCTCGAAGTGCGTCTTCATGGCACCAGAGGTCGAATTCCTGGGGAGGAAAATTGCTGCTGATGGCATCAGGCCCACGGACGCGAAAACCAAGGCCATCAAGAATGCACTCAAGCCGCAGAATGTGATGGAGCTGCGTTCGTTCCTGGGTCGACTCAACTAATTTGGTAACTTCCTACCTAAATTGAGCACCTTATTAGAACCACTGCAATGCTGCTAAGAAAAGGCGACAACTGGGTGTAGGGTGCGTCTCAAGACAGAGTTTTTGAGAAAGCCACTAATCTGCTTTGCTCTAACAAGCTGCTGGTACATTATGACCCATGTAAACGTTTAGTATTGGCCTGCGATGCTTCGTCCTATGGAATTGGTTGCGTAAATGAGTTGGGTAAACTTCAACCAGTCGCATATGGTTCAAAAAGTTTGTCTAAAGTGGAAAGAGCCTACAGCATAGTAGAGAAAGAAGCACTAGCCTGTGTGTATGGGGTTAAAAAGATACATCAGTACCTGTTTGGTCTTCGGTTGAAACTGGAGACAGATCACAATCCGCTCATTTCACTGTTCTCTGAAAACAAAGGTATCAATACCAATGCTTCATCCCGCATCCAGAGGTGGGCGCTGATGTTATTCGCTTATGATTATGTCATTCACCATAGACCTGGCACTGAGAATTGTGCCGATGCTTTGAGCCATCTGCTGTTGTCCACACCGGTGGTGGAAACGTCACAACCAGCGGACCTATTGTTAGTTATGGATGCTTTTGAGAGTGAACGGCTCAATAAGTTAAGACCTGGACCAGCCAGGACTCGATTCTATTGGTGGTGAAGAGTTGCATCCTCAAAGGTGATTGGTCTGCCATACCCAAGCAAATGTACGAGGAGACCAAACCTTACATTCGTCGCAAAAACAAACTGTCTATTCAGTCGGATTGTATACTGTGGGGCAATCGTGTTGTTATGCCCAAGAAAGGGAGAAAGAAATTTGTACGTGAGCTCCATAGCACACATCCCGGCATTGTAATGATGAAAGCCATCACCACGTCTCATGTATGGTGGCCAGGAATTGGCTCTGAGCTGGAATCATGTGTGCATCAGTGCAACACTTGCATGCAGCTCAGCAAAGCATCAGCGGAATCGCCGCTGAGTCTCTGGTCGTGGCCGTCCAAACCATGGTCCAGGATCACATAGACTTTGCAGGTCTCTTCCTGGGGAAGATGTTTTTAGTTGTGGTGGATGCATATTCGAAGTGGATAGAGTGTATAATCATGTTATCCATAGCTACCATTGAGAATCTCAGTATCATGTTCGCGATACATGGTCTGCCTGACATCGTTGTTAGCGACAATGGATCGTGCTTCACCAGTCAGGAGTTTCAAGAGTTCATGAAACTCAATGGTATCAAACATGTAAGGTCAGCACCGTTCAAATCTGTGTCCAATGGGCAAGAGAACGTGCTGTCCAAATCATAAAACAGAGTATGAAGCGAGTAACCCAAGAGTCACTGCAGACCCGCCTGTCATGCATAATGCTTAGTTACAGGACAAGACCACACATGCTTACCGGGGTTTCACCTGCTGAACTAATGATGAAGAGAGAGCTATCTCTTGTACACCCTGACTTGAATAACCATGTTGAATATAGAAGACAAAGTCAGCAAGGGTATCATGGTCGCGCAGCTGTGTCACGTGATATTTTTGTAAATGATCCTGTATATGTTCTGAATTATGGTCAGGGTCCCAAGTGGATCGCTGGTACTGTCATGGCCAAGGAGAGCAACAGAGTATTTATTGTCAAGCTCAAAAATGGGCAAACATGCAGGAGACATATGGATCAGACAAAGCTGCGGCACACAGACGAATTGGAACAGTCGGACGAAGAGACAATCGACGAGCAACCAACCTACCCCCAGTCATCAGAGGACTCAGTGGTCATCAGTGAATCGGGACTTTCAATCACTGACATGTTAGTGACAACAGATTCTGAACACTCACTCAAGGCTGGAGTTGAACTGAGATGGTCAACCCGGGAACGTAAAACACCGGACCGTCTCAATTTGTAAAATACTGTGTTAATATCTCGGGGGTGGGGGGGGTATTGTCATGTATGCACTGTTGTGATCACTAGCCACTAGATGGCGTCACTTTTGGAGGCCATTGGGTTGCATGCATGTGTGTGCAGCCCAAGTATAAAAGGCCAGCCATTTTGTATATTAGTCACTTTGGGCCTTAATACAGCAGAGTCAAGGTCATACCTCTTGGAGTTGAACAGTACTCACTCTAACAGTTATTGCATACACAACACAAAGATTATGATTTACAAGTCTGTTGTTATCTGAACCCTGCTCTGTGGCTTTGAATCCTGGGTTTCTTACAGTAGACATCTCAAGATCCTTGAACACTTCCAGCAGTGTTCCTTAAGGAAAATCCTTCACATTCGCTGGATTGCTGTAAAATCAATGGCCCGGAATTTGCAGTTCTGGATGACTGGCATTATTTGCCGTCATTCTGCCTTTGACACTGACTGCAACTACTAGATTTAGCGATGTGGAAATCCTGAATTGCATCTGTCATTCACTGCTCTGACACAGGCTGTGCTGTCACAGCCCCCCGCCCCTACAACAGAGCTGACTATCAGTGAAATCTCTCAAATCGGGGAAATTGATGAAAACTTCGGCTCTTCCGTAGTAATCATAGAATCATAGAAATTTACAGCATGGGAGGAGACCATTTCGGCCCATCATGTCCATGCTGGCCGACAAAGAGCTATCCAGCTTAATGCCACTTTCCAGCTCTTGGTCCATGGCCTTGCAGGCTACTTCAAATGCACATCCAAGTACTTTTTAAATGTGGCAAGGGTTTCTGCCTCTACCACCCTTTCAGGCAGCACCCCCACCACCCTCTGGGTGAAAACATTTCCCCTCCAATCCCCTCTAATCCTCCTACCAATTACTTTCAATCTATGCCCCCTGGTTCTTGACCTCTATCCTATCCACTCTATCTAGGCTCCTTATAATTCTATACACCTCAATAATGTCTCCCCTCAGCCACCTCTGTTCTAAAGAAAACAAACCCAGCCTATTCAATCTTTCCTCATAGCTAAAATTCTCCAGTCCAGGGAACATCCCCATAAATCTCCTCTGTACCCTCTCTCGTGCAATCACATTTTTCCTGTAATGTGGTGACCAGAACAGCACGCAGTTCTCTAGCTGTGGCCTATCTAGTTTTTTATATAGTTCAATTCAAGCATAACCTCCCTGCTCTTGTATTCTATGCTTTGGCTAATGACTGTAAATATTCCATATGCCTTCTGAACCATCTTATCTAACTGGCCTGCTACCTTCAAGGATCTATGGACCTGCACTCCAAGATATCTTCCTGCAGTCTACAGCTTTTTTCATCATTATCAACCACACAACCAATTTTTGTAACATCTGTAAACTTCTTAATCATACCCCCTACATTCAAGGGGGTACATTCGGACAAGGGACCTAGTACTGAGCCCTGTGGAACCCCACTGGAAACATCCGTCCAGTCACAAAAACACACATCAAATATTGCCCTTTTCTTCCTGCCTCTAAGCCAATTTTGGATCCAACTTGCCACTTTGCCTTGGATCCCCTGGGTTTTTACTTTTATGATCAGTATGCCGCCATGTGGGACCTTATGAAAAGCCTGGCTAAAATCCATATACACTACATCAAACACACTACCATCATCGACTCTCCTTGTCATCTCCTCAAAAAATTCAATCAAGTTAGTCAGACACGATCTTCCCTTAACAAATCCATGCTGACAGGCCTTGATTAATCCATGTCTTTCCAAATGAAGATTTATCCTGTCCCTCAGGATTTTTTCCAATAGTTTTCCCACTACCGAGGTTAGGCTGACAGGCCTGTAATTACTCTGTCTATCCCTTTCTCCCTTTTAAAACAAAGGTACAACATTAGCAGTCCTTCAGTCCTTCAGCACCACACCTGTAGCCAGAGAGGATTGGAAAATGATGGTCAGAGCCTCTGTTATTTCCTCTTTTGCTTCTCTTAACAGCCTGGGATGCATTTCATCCAGGTCTGGGGATTTATCCACTTTCAAGGCTGCTAAATCCTTAGTACTTCCTCTCTCACTATGTTTATTTCATTTAATATTTCACACTCCTCCTCCCTGATTGCAATGTCTGCATTGTTGTTCTCTTTTATGAAAACAGATGCAAGGAATTCATTCAGGACCATACCCACGTCTTCCGCCTCCACACACACATTTCCTTTATGGTCTCTAATAGGCCCTACTCTTTCTTTAGTTATCCTCTTGCTCTTAATGTATTTATAAAACATCTTTGGGTTTTCCTTGAATTTACTTGCCAACATTTTTTCATGCTCTCTCTTTGATTTTCTAATTTCCTTTTTAATTTCATCCCTGCATTTCTATACTCCTCCAGGCATTTCTGCAGTATTCAGCCCTCGCCATCTGTCATAAGCCTCCCTTTTTTTCTTAATCATACCCTGTATGCCTCTTGGCATCCAGGGGCCTCTAGATTTGTTAGTCCCACCCTTTTTCTTTAAGGGGACGTACTTGCTCTGAACCCTCAGGTGCTCCTCCTTGAATGCTTCCCACTGCATGACACTGATTTAGCTTCCAGCAGCTGTTTCCAAACCACTTTGGCTAAATCACATCTAAGCTTAGTAAAATTGGCTTTCCCCCAATTGATGACTTTTATTCCTGGTCTATCTTTGTCCTTTTCCATAACTACCCTAAATCTAACTGAATTATGATCACGAGCACCAAAATGTTCTCCCGATGATACCCCTTCCATCTGCCCAGCTTTACTCCCTAAAACTAAGTTCAGAACCGTCCCCTCCCTTGTTGGGCTTGCTACATTCTGGCCAAAAAGGTTCTCCTGAATGCATTTTAGGAATTCTGCACCCTCTATACCTTTCACACCAATTCTATCCCAGTTAATATTCAGGTAGTTGAAATCCCCTACTGTCACTGCTCTATAGTTTTTGTACTTCTCAGAAATTTGGCTACATATTTGCTCTTCTATCTCCCTCTGCCTGTTTGGGGGTCTATAGTACACTCCCAGCAGTGTGATTTCCCCTTTTTTGTTCTTCAATTCAACCCATATGGCCTCATTTGATGATCCTTCTAACATATCATCACTCCTCGCAGCTATAATTGTTTCTTTAATCAATACTGCGAACCCCCCCTCCTTTTTTATCCCCCTCCCTATCCCGTCTAAAAACTCTGGAACGAGGAATGTTGAGCTGCCATACCTGCCTTTCTTTCAGCCATAGCTATATCATACTCTCAAGTGTCTTATCTGTGCTCTCAGTTCCATCTGCCTTATTCCCTAGACTCCTTGCATTGAAGTATTGTGTACAGTTTTGGTCTCCTAACTTGAGGAAGGACATTCTTGCAATTGAGGGAGTGCAGCAAATGTTCACCAGACTGATTCCCGGGATGGCGGGACTGACATATCAAGAAAGACTGGATCAACTGGACCTATATTCACTGGAGTTCAGAAGAATGAGAGGGGATCTCATAGAAACGTTTAAAATTATGACGGGTTTAGACAGGTTAGATGATTAGATGCAGGAAGAATGTTCCCAATGTTGGGGAAGTCCAGAACCAGGGGTCACAGTCTAAGGATAAGGGGTAAGCCATTTAGGACCGAGATGAGGAGAAACTTCTTCACCCAGAGAGTGGTGAATCTGTGGAATTCTCTACCACAGAAAGTTGTTGAGGCCAATTCACTAAATATATTCAAAAAGGAGTTAGATGTAGTCCTTACTACTCGGGAGATCAGGGGTATAGCGAGAAAGCAGGAATGGGGTACTGAAGTTGCATGTTCAGCCATGAACTCATTGAATGGTGGTGCAGGCTCGAAAGGCCGAATGGCCTACTCCTGCACCTATTTTCTATGTTTCTATGTCTAAGTATATACCAGTTAACACTGCCAAACTCCCTTGTTATCTATTTTCTAGCTTTTGTTCCCTCTGCCTTCCAAATTCACTTTCTAATGTTCTGCTTTCCGATCCCAGCTTTGCTTCTCTCCCTTCTGAATCTATGTTCAGGTTCCCATCCACCTGCCAAGCTAGTTTAAATCCTCCCCAGCAACACTAGCAAAAACCCCCCTCCGTGAGAGTATTGCTTCCAGCTCTGTTAAGGTGTAACCCGCTCGGCTTGTACAGGTCCCACCTCCCCCAGAAATGGTCCCAATGCCTCAGGAATTTAAAGCCCTCCCTTGTGCACCATTTTTCCAGCCACGTAATTACTACCTTTGAGGCCCTGCTTTTTAATCTCTCTCCTAGCTCCCTTAAAGCTGCCTGCTGGACCTCATCCCTCTTTTTCCATGTCTCATTGGTACCGATATGGACCATAACCTCTGGCTGTTCACCCTCCCTCCTCAGAATGTCCTGCAGTTGTTCAGTGACATCCTTGACCCTGGCACCAGGGAGGCAACTTACCATCCTGGAGTCATGTCTGCGGACGCAGAAAAACCTGTCTACTCCCCCAGCTATTGAATCCCCTACCGCTATTGCTCTCTACTCTTCTTCCTCCCCACCACCACCCCCTGCTTCCCCCATGCAGCTGAGCCACTTGTGGTGCCATGGACTTGGCTCTGCCTGCACTTGTCCAGAGGAAAAATCATCCCGACCAGTACTCAGAACAGAATACTGGTTGGAGAACGAGAGGCATTCGGGACTCCTGCACGACTTGCCTGATTCTCCTCTTCTGTCTGCCGGTCACCCATTCCCTCTCTGCCTGCACACTCATAAGCTGCGGGGTGACCACCTTTAGAAACGTGCTATCCACAAAGTTCTCAGCCTCGCGAATGCACTGCAGTGAATCCAACTGCCGCTCAAGCTCCGAAACACAGATCTCGAGCTGCCGCAGCTGGAGACACCTTCTGCACACAGGCCGTGAGAGGCATCCAGGACTTCCCACATGACACGATGTGCATTCCACGGGAGTGAGCTGCCCTGCCATGCCTCTAGTTAATATACTATGAACTTACTTAGCAGAAATAAACTTCAAACTTAAAAAAAAACTCACCAGCTACTCACCAATCAGCTCCTACCCTTGTACCGATGTCACTTTTTCTACTTTGACGTCACTGTTTGAAAATCTGCCTCTGTTGAGTTGCAATTGCGCAGTTAAATTCCCCACTAAATTAGACCGAAAGGGATTAGGTATAACTGGGGTGCTAAACAAAGGTTATGGGCCTGAAAAATGAATTTTAATTTTGTGCAGTGTGAAATTTATCCATTTTAATAAAAATTAAAAAATGTTTTTAAAGTTTGTTCATCTTTCTTTCAGGTTTGCCATTTCCCCACGTGACAGCCCCAATCATTGTTTTGCTCTCTCTCACATTTTTAAAACGTTAGAATTTTAAGAGCTTATTACTCACTTCCTGGTTCGCTGTCTGTGACAATTCTGCGTTTTGATTGGCTACTTAGACAGTTTGTTGATGCCACAGCAGCTCGCACTAGGGGATGCCCACGATACTCCATTGATTTGAATTGAATAACAACAACAATTTGTATTTATATAGCGCTTTTAACATGGTAGTATTATAAGACAAAAATTTGATACCGAGCCATCTGAGAAGAAATTAGGGCAGATGACCAAAAGCTTGGTCAAAGAAGTAGGTTTTAAGGAGTGTCCTAACGGAGGAGAGAGAGAGACGGAGAGGTTTAAGGAGTGAATTCCAGAGCTTTGGGCTTAGGCAGCTGAAGTCATGACCACCAACGGTTTAGTGATTATAATCAGGGATGCTCAAGGTGGCAGAATTAAAGGAGCGCAGATATCTCGAGAGGGTTGTGGGGCTGGAGGAGATTACAGGGATAGGGAGGGGTGAGATTTGAAAACAAGGATGAGAATTTTGAAATTGAGGCATTGCTTAACCGGAGCCAATGTAGGTTAGCGAGCACAGGGGTGATGGGTGAACGGGACTTAGTGCGAGTTAGGACATGGGCAGCCAAGTTTTGTATGAGCTCAAGTTTACGAAGGGTAGAACATGGGAGCAAACTTCTCGACACCAAGATCTCGAGATGTTTGTGCAAAGCTTACTTCGGGAGCAGTGGTGATTGTCTTAGCTTTGCACTGACCACAAATTCCAGACCTATATTCTTATCCTCTCAAAACAAAAGGTTGTATCAGTATTGAAGCTATGGTTATCAAAGCCCAACTTTGCTGGTCTAGTCACGTATAGATGATTCCAGAATCCCAAAACTCGGAACTGAGCTTTGGTCAACAAAGTGTTGGCAGTCAGAAAAAAAGATCTAAAGATAATTTGAAATCTAACCTAAAGAAGTAGGATATTGATATTAATTCACGGGAGAAAACCATCAAAGAGTACAAGCCGATCCGTTTGCATGCTGGAAATTACCGACTTTGAACAATCTCGGGTTGTCAAACAAGAAATAAAACTTAGATAGTGACAGTCTGTAGCTGTGAATGTTTAAAAATGTATAGAGACATTGAAGTTGAGAACATGGGAATTGTATAGGGACAGTATAAGCTAACAAAGAATTCATGGAGGAATAGCCATGACATCTCAGACTCGAGACTGCGAAATGTTACAACACTAATACATATTGAAACAAAACCCACAGCTTGCAGAAAAACCTCAAGGTCTTATTAAATCATGTTATTAACCTGAAACATTAACAGAAGGTCTTTGTTTAAAATCAGACCATACTTAGGTCGGCTTATGAGTGGACAAAGGGAAAGAGGGATCAAAAGAGATAGGCTGAACTAGGATATCACTCTAGCCCTATCTTGTTATCTTTTGCCGAAAATGTATAACCGTCGTCCCTTTACAATGTAACGTCACTTTGTCCGTAGGAAGTGGGTGCGTTCTATCATAGTTGCATTCCTTCTGTCTGATAAGGTCCCCGATCGGGATTTGCTTTTTAAATAAAAGCTTGTTTTGTTTAAAGCACAAACGGTATTCGTTTCAGTAATTTTGCTAAACCAGATTGAGGTAAAAGAATCCAGAAATCAACATTTGGTGTCAGAAGTGGGATCTCAACGGACGACTGCCGAAAACTTGCGAATTAAGAGCCAGACTAGCCTTGGACGAGGGGAAAGTGGCCACTGGAGTGAGTATGATTTCAATACTGCTCCAGTTTCCCCCGGTTTCAAAAGTCTGAGGAAAGTTTAGCCACTCGCTGGTTCTCAGGTAGTGTCTGAACGAGATCCAGGACAATCTGGTGAATACCTTTCAAACTTAGAATAGGGATAGAGATAGGGAAATTGCGCGGTGACGCAAACCAAGCGGCGACTTGGAAAGATAGGTTAGAATAGGTAAGTATTGCACGGTGACGCAAACCAAGCGGCGACTTGGAAAGATAGGTTAGAATAGGTAAGTCTTGCGCGGTGACGCAAACCAAGCGGCGACTTGGAAAGATAGGTTAGAAGTAGATCCGTGCGGCGACACGGAAAGTAGGGATAGTTAGAGCTAGATAGGGATAGATGATCAATCATGGATTCAAAAATTAATAGGAAAGAAAAGAGACTCTTGTGAACGTTTGTTTTAAATGAGAAATGCTTGTGTGATTTTTACTGTGTTAAAAAAAAAGCCGGGGAGTTGTGGTTTGTTTTAGTTCCACCCACTTTTTCAAACAGAATGAAAGTTTTTTTTAACCCTTCGTAGTGTTGTCCTGTATGTGGGAAGTTTAAGAGTGTGAACCTTATTGAATTACGTATATTCGGATGATAAGTTACGGAGCCAGGAAATGCACAAAGGATAGGTTTGTTGAGTAAAAAAAAAAAGAAAAAAATACATGGTCCCGGTGGTTTAAAAAAAAGGATTTGACATGCTCACTTACTTGTCGAAAGAAAACATTCAGAGAAGGCACAGCAAAACAACTGAGATGGATTCAAAAGGATTCAAAAAAAATATTATATTAAATAACACGACCTTGAGGCTGGAACAATTGAGATAACGAAAAGCAGTCCACACCCTACATGCCAGACTTCGCTCTAGTTATGGAAAAGACAAAAAAAAAGTAACGTACTAAATAGGTGCTGAAAGAAAAAAAAATGTTCTGAGATTTTAAATTATGAGAAAAATTCCACTGCAGTCTAAAAAAAATCACTCCTGTCGAGTTGGCAGAAAAACTCCATTAGGGCTTTCATTGACAGAAGGAGGACATATTAAAAACCGTAGACGTCTTAAAGAAAGAGTGCACGAACGAGAAACGTACTCAGAGTTCCACTGGGACCTCTGAGAAATGTATCGATAGACTACTTAGTTAAAATGGTTGGCTTTGCGTTGACCGAGGCTGATGACGAAATTGAGTTTCAGTAAACAAATGTGTGGTCTCGTTTTAAATCAATTAAAAATATATATATATATCTTTGGCAAGTACTTGAATAAGAAGTTAAAAAAATATTGGAGTTTAATCAAATGCTGCCTTTCCTGATGAAAAGATTTTTTTTCAGATGGTTACGTGAAGTCACGTAATGACATCAGGTCTTCTTACAAACCTGTAAAGGAGTTAACCCTTTCCATTGAAAGCCGTTTCATACTGAACATTATCAATTTGGATTTCTTAATAGAAAAAAGACTCACCTAACAGAGGAATGGTGCGATAGTCAGAATAAAAATAAAAACAGAACTAGCTTATGTAATAATACTTGCCTGATACAATAAAGAAATAGTTACTCAAACAAAACAAATTGAAGAGTTAAAAGGCTAAGATAAATAAGCTGAAAGGGATCCACAAACCCAACTTAACCCTGACCTCCGATTTCACGGAGTGACCTCGACATGCATGGATATAATGCAGAATCAAGGGACCTGTGGGCCCTGGTAAAGCAAACCCTGAGCCCAACTGAGCATGCCCGATTTCTAACTCACCAAGGACGTGCTACTCATGATGCATTGGTGGTTGCTCACCCTAACGATGTCCAGGATCGCCTAAACGCTATCTTTAATGCTCTCACCACGACCCTTCAGAAGCCCATCAGTATGGAGCCGCCTCGGGTGGAAGGACCAAAACCTGACCCAAGGGGATACCAGATGGAACCGCAGTATTGCGTGCAGGGTTGGGTGGATAAACAGGGATACGGTTATATCAAACACCCAAATGGCCCGGGCCCTGCTAATTACGGACCGGCCTACTGTCCCCAGCCTGGTATGGGAGGAGGTCGGGGCTGGGAAAGACGAGATGGATGCTTTATTTGTGGGCAAGAAGGACATTGGAATAGAAATTGTCCCTCCAGTCAGCACGAAAAAGGAAGAGGAGGAAGAGGAGGGGGGCAAGGGGGGAGAGGACGGGGATCTTACACTAACTTCTCCCAGAACAACCCCTTTGGCCAACCGTCCCTCGATTCATATTGACTACGCAGCTTGATTGTGCAGGGACCCTCCCCGGATGACGAACCGATGATATTGTTAAAAATTCGGAATGAGTGGCAACCCTTCTTGATAGATACGGGAGCCTTCATGTCTTCTGTACAATCAAAGCTTAAACTCCCTGCCTTCACTGAAACACAGGGACTGTCAGGATTCCTGGGACTAGTCTCCACATTCCCGGTGTCAGAACCGGTTAAAATGGGTTACCAGGAAGAATCGGTGGAACATCGATTTGTTATCACAACCAATCTGGACTGTAACTTGATGGCTAGAGACCTCCTCTGCAAATTCCAGTTGCATTTGGAGTGTGGAGATGATGGGATTATTGTAAAACAGGGAACCCTTAAGCGGCAGTATTATACCACTAGAACCCCTCAGTGGTGGTCTCTGGACCTGCCGCAGGCACCCTATCACGTGACCCTAGCATACGATCCCAGTGGAAAGAATCAGGACCTGCAGAACTTTTATCAGGATCACGAAGGGGAAGTGAAGGAAATTCTATTAAGGGCTAGAGTGACTGGACCGGAAGGGAAGGCAGATTTTGTGGAAATGGACAGCCCCCAACGGTGACACCACATATTACTCGTGAAGTATTACCTCCCCACCACGCTAAAGATTTGGGAGTTATGGTGCGCCAGGCTATAGACGAGGCTGACTCTACCAGCCGGGATGTGCAAATTGTAAAACATGGCCGAACAGTCCAATTCCACGGGGACCCCGAGAAGGCCTTAACGACTCTGCAGCATCATACTGGCTCTGACATACCTGACTATGTGGATCCTCATGTGTGGGCAGAGGACCCCTCCCAAGTGGGTTATATTCCCATTGATCCAATTGAGATCCCAGTGCAGGGCAATGTGGACTGGCCCTTATCCGACAGTACCCACTGAAATCACAGGCAATACCGAGTATCCACCGAGCTTTGGAGGCTAGCCGAGTCGAACCAATTTGCCAGTTTCCAGTCCCTAGCATGGCTAAACAAATGCGACAGTGGTTGGGGATGATCAATTACTGCAGATCCTGGATCCCTAATGTTGCCCTGATGACTGAGCACCTCACCCCGTATACAAATAAGTAAGGCAGCTTTGAAATAGAAACTGCAGACGTCCAAGCTTTTAAGGAACTAAAGACAGCCCTGCTGCAAGCTCCGGCTTTGGGCCGGCCCCTCTATGACCGGCCCTTTCAACTGTATTGTACAATTCTGAAAGACTGTGCTACCGTTGTCTTAACACCTCTCACTCCGTAGCTGCCCTCCTGGGCCAACTGCAGACTCAACACCTTACCATGGCCAGGCAAAGCAGATATGAGATCTACTTACTAAACAATCCTAAGCTGACCTTTCGGCACTGTACTGCCATTAATCCGGCCTGTTTTCTTACTGAGCCGCCCCAAGATGAGGAAGAACCCAGTCATGATTGTTTATCTTTAATTCAAGAGGCCACATCAGTCAGGGAAGATTTAGTTGATGTACCAATGGAAGATCCAGACTGTATTATGTATGTTGACGGAAGTTCGTCTATTAATCCAGAAGGTACACAAATCTCAGGATACGCCATAGTAAACCAGGACAATCAGGTCTTGGAATCTGCCGCTTTTGAAACCGCCTATTCTGCCCAACAAGCTGAACTATTCGTCCTCACCCGAGCCTGTATCTTGGCCAAAGACCTCAAAGTCAATATCTATACCAACTCTAGGTATGCCTTTGGGGTGGCCCATGATTTCGGACAATTATGGAAAAATAGGGGATTCCTAACCTCACAGGGGAATGAGATATCCCATAAGCAACTAGTATCTGATTTGTTGCAAGCCCTCATGCCCCCCAAGCACATTGCCGTTGTTAAATGTACCGCCCACACCACCGGAAAATCCCCGGTTGATATAGGGAACCACTGTGCTGACAAAGAGGCTAAACAGGCCTCTCGTGACCAACAGATGGTAGTGCCCAAAATGATGAGTCAGACTAAAAAATTCTGCGAAGGATAAATTAGCCTCGGAAAAACCAACGCCAACCATCCAAGATGTTATAAAAGCACAGGAGGACGCTCCTGAAAAAGATAAACTGTTGTGGAAATATTATGGATGTACTTATGACAATGTTTCTAAACTCTGGACCACTCCCGCGGAACAGACTTGCATGTCTGACGAGTTGGCTCTATGGGTTATTGACTGTATGCATTTTGCTACTCATTGTGGAGCAAGAACCACGAGTGATACACTTTTGGCGACTTGGTGGCACCCTAGACTCCAGGCGCTCGCCCAGAACATCAGTAGTCGTTGCCTGGTTTGCCAGCAACATAATCCAGGGAAGGGAGTCCCCTGTCATTGGGGTAAAACGCCCCTACCCGAAGGTTCCTTTGAGACATTTCAGTTGGACTACATTGAGTTGCAAAAAGTTCAGTGTTATAAATATGTGTTAGTAATAGTAGATGTGTTTAGCAGATGGATTGAAGCCTACCCTACCCTGGACAATAAGGCTCAAACTGTTGTTAAGGTGTTAATGAGGGAAATTGTTCCTAGATATGGTATCTCAGCTCGACTGATGACCACCTATGTTCTTTCTCTGACTCAGGCTCTGCGACTAGCTCACAACCAGGTTCAAGATGCTCACCTCGACCTCCCAGTTTTACCCGAATTGTCCCTCGTGGCACCAGGGAAGTATGGATTCGGAAGGGATTAGAGCCACAATGGGAGAGGCCTTTTCAGGTGTTACTCACTTCTCCCACTGCAGCCAAGGTTGAGGGGAAAAGTGCCTGGGTTCACCTGCACCACTGCAAGCTCACCACCCTCTAATGAACCTATTTTACTGGTTATTCTAACTCCTGTTTCTGTTCCAGACTTCCTCTTCTCCATAGCTGAACAAGGCCGTTGGCATCCTAAATGGAACGTGGACCAGTTTGAACTTTTACCCGTAGTGATAGACAGCCAGCTACACCGACGGTGACCTGAGAAGAGAGACGGGAAAACTGAACTCTTTTAATCAGCAAAATAATTGGACTATTTATCTGAATCCTGAGCCATAAGATGAAACTGTGTCTGTATGCCACAGTCTGTATAATAGTGTTGATATATGACAGTTTCGGCACATGGGAGGGGAGACAGAGACGAGAGCTCCATGTAAACACCTTTTTGTACATGTCTTATGTTTATGCGCAAAATGGGAACTTTTCTAGATGTTGGGTGTGTTCACATTCCCTATACATTTCCCTATACATTCCAAAGGGGAAATTCCTTTGCGCCCCGTTCCACTAACCCTAATTGAGACTGTCAGCTGGATTCAGAGCCAAACTATCACGAGAGGAGGGGGGGCCAATACAAATACGAGAGCGGAAAGGCGGGTCAAAAGAGGGATCACAGAGATCAGGAGGAGTATCATACCGTTACCACATGAACGACCATGGGGAGGTCACCAAGTGGGAGAGTGCTTGAGATCCCATTAGTCAAACATTCCAGGGATGGTACCAACCAACCTACAACCATGAAAAGGAACCCCCATTCATAGCCCTGACCAATACCTCAGGGATTGGGAGGCCAACCGGGGACATATGTCTAACCCGAAATGACACCAGTAACAAGGGACATATCGTAGGGTACAGCAATTGCCCACACGTCTCAACCTCACCACAGGTGCACGAGTCACCATCCACTCTCACGATCCAAATCCTTGGTTGCCTAGGCGATGGACAGGGTTCTGCTATCTGGGATATGTGGTGCCATTTCTGCGGCAAGTACGTACCCTGGCGGAAGCACATGCCTCCAGCCGATACAAGCGAGCCATCACCCCCACCGACAAGTTCTTTGGGGTCTTAATGTTCCCAATCAGGATAAGACGTCTCATGGACGAAGTACAGAACCTAGAGACGATATTGGAACAGATAGCTAACAATACTGCTGAAGCTCTGGAGGGCATCACAGCTGGTAGCAATAAGGACTGTAGCATTACAAAACCGAATGGCCCTCAATTACCTGTTAGCTGAGAAAGGGGGAACGTGTGCCCTGATAAGATCTGAATGTTGCACTTACATTCCTGATAGTTCAGAAAACATAACCAATCTTGCTGATCACATAAGAAGGAAGGTGAAGAAGTTATCCACACCAGCAGAAGGATCTAGCTGGTTTGATTGGCTATCAGATGGATCTTGGAGATCCTATCTAATTGTTGGTTGCCTTAACCTTTGTTGTAAAGTAATGATGGCAAGGTTAGCAAACCCTCTTGTGGTCAAGGGCTCCCGAGTTATGATCCAACGAACTAAAGAACTACTCGACACTAACAACAATATGATTCAGGAAATAGAGTGTGAACGGATGAATGCGATACTCCTAGAATGATCCTAAGTGTTATCATGGAATGATAAAAGGGGGGAATGTGAATGTTTAAAAATGTATAGAGACATTGAAGTTGAGAACGTGGAAATTGTATAGGGACAGTATAAGCTAACAAAGAATTCATGGAGGAATAGCCATGACATCTCAGACTCGAGACTGCGAAATGTTACAACACTAACACATATTGAAACAAAACCCACAGCTTGCAGAAAAACCTCAAGGTCTTATTAAATCATGTTATTAACCTGAAACATTAACAGAAGGTCTTTGTTTAAAATCAGACCATACTTAGGTCGGCTTATGAGTGGACAAAGGGAAAGAGGGATCAAAAGAGATAGGCTGAACTAGGATGTCACTCTAGCCCTATCTTGTTATCTTTTGCCGAAAATGTATAACCGTCGTCCCTTTACAATGTAACGTCACTTTGTCCGTAGGAAGTGGGTGCGTTCTATCATAGTTGCATTCCTTCTGTCTGATAAGGTCCCCGATCGGGATTTGCTTTTTAAATAAAAGCTTGCTTTGTTTAAAGCACAAACGGTATTCGTTTCAGTAATTTTGCTGAACCAGATTGAGGTAAAAGAATCCAGAAATCAACATAGCAACTGCAACATCAACTGGGTTTTCTTTCATATGTCAGTTTTGTGGTAAAATGGTTCTCGAAAATTGGTTTACAAATCTATCTAAATGCTCACCAAAGTTATGGACAATTTTAAAACTTGAATTTTATTCAATTATCAAGGGATTGCCAATACTAATACTATAATAATTTTATCATTAACTTTTTTATATGTAGTTATTTTTTTCTTGTATTATTATCAACTATAGGAGGTACCAGATCTGACTGGTCTCTTCAAAAGTTCCAGACCGACTTCTCGATTTGAACAGTTCAAGTTAATTAACTATCCACAAAACTGTTGCTGGAACTTTGTGGATTTGAAAAACTGTCAAATAAGTTCAAAAAGAGTTGCCTGTTGTCCAAATAACTGTATAAATTATTGTTGTGTTCAGCTCATCTCTCAAGCCATGTAGGCACCTGATCAAAAGTTCTGAGAACATTTATATCAAGTTACACTGGGGGCATGAATCTGAATACAACGGGTTTTAAAGTCCTCGGAGCTAATTTTGTGCCTGCACTGCACCTGGGGAGAAAAGTACACCCCTTTTTGACCTCCGTGCTTGCTGGCTGCACCTTCTCTGATTCTTCAATATAGGTGGATGCAAGTGCTGTGTGCACCACTCCATTCGGACCTTTGGCAAATGGAAACCTAGCAAAATAAGACTGGTGGTGTCACCCCTGCCTCACTTGCATCCAGCTTAGACAATTCGGTTGACTTCATGGCTTTGACTGAAACTTGGCTCACAAATGGTGACACCTTGACCCTTGCTGAAGCTTTCCTGCCTAGCTGCACTTTTATCATGGTCTCATCTGAACTAGAGCATGAAGAGTGCCATGCTTTTGTGACCTCCAGACTCGATTATTCCAATGCTCCCCTGGCCAGCCTCCCATCTTCCATGCTTCATAAATTTGAGCTCATTCAAAGCTCTGCTGCCTGTATCCCAATTTGCACCAAGTCCTGTTCACCCATCAGCCCTGTGTTCACTGACCTCTATTGGTTCCTGGTCCAATAACGCCTCAAATTTAAACTTCTCATCCTTGTACTGAAATCTATCCATGGTCTTGCCGCTCCCTATCTCTGTAACCTCCTGCAGCCCTCTGAGAACTCTGTATTCCTCCACTTCTGGCATCCCTGATTTTCATTGCTCAAAGCTCTAGAATTCCTTCTCTAAATTTCTCTCTCTCCACCTCTCGCTCCTTCTTTCAGATGCTCCTTAAAATCTACCTCTTTGACTAAGTTTTAATCACCTGTCTTAATATCTCCTTGTGTAACTTGTGTCAAATTCTGTCTGAATAAAGCTCCAGTGAAGCATCTTGGGAAGTCTTACTATTTTAAAGACGCTATATAAATGCAAGTTGTCATTGTGGTATTGTGGAATCTAAAAATTATTGCATGGTGACAAAGATCTGAAAGGCAATGGGCATGCTTTCATTCATAGAATTAATTGTTTTGTTGCACTGTAGATACTGGTCAGAGAGCAACGCACTGCGGGCAAACTCCAGGTACACTGCCGGCAGCATCTTACTGCAGGTCACACTGATCTTAGCATTATGTTCTGCACATACCTGTGATGGATTACAGTGCCATTTCTTTCATAATACTAAGAAGATTCTTACTAAGTTTGATATCCTTGGAGGTCTAAATGACTCCCTGGGCACTTTTGAAACATGTCTTTGCAAAGGGCTGGAATTATGCAAAACTAAGTATAAAGTCTAACTGGTCGAAGATTATTTAGTGAAGGAAGTCTTGCATCTCCTGAGAACTGATGGTTGATTTTGCTGATGCTTTTACATTGATGGACATTGGAAAATGCCTTAATATGAGTGAAATGTAATAAGTAAAAATAAGTAGCTCCTAATTACAGGTTGAACCTCCCTTATCCGGAAATCCTCGGGACCTGGCCTGTTCCGGATAAGGGATTTTTCTGGACGAGTGGTGGTCACGTTAAATTGGATGTTACAGGTACTGAGCAAGGGGATATCGTCGCTGACTGGCTTGGGGCTGGGAGTGCGGCAGAGTGATCATGGTGGCGGGGGGGGCGGGGGCGGTGGGGAAGTGGTGGATCACGGGGTTAGGCCAGTGATTGTGGGAGTCAGTAGCGAGGAAGGACTTCAATTTGTTCATGTTGGAGTTCTGCGCATGTGCCACTCGGTGGCCAGGAATTGTTCCAGATGAAGGGTGGTCCCGGATAAGGGAGTTTTGGATAAGGGAGGTTCAACCTGTTTAAAACAAAAAAAACTGGAAAATACTTTATTTTTAAACTTCATCTTGTCTCTGGAAGTGCACGTGAAAATAAATCCAATAGCCATGGCCATTTTTGGTTAAAGATGTTTATCACCATTATGACTGAAAAGCAGCAGGAAAAATATTCCCCTTTTTATTACTGATGTTTTTCTTACACACTTCTTAACAGACTTGATTGTTTTTTTTATTGTACACTTCTATAAGAACATAGTTAATAGAAGCATGGTGTTTTGCATGTCAGTTTATTTGATCTCTATAAACCATACATCTGTGATCTTTTGCTTCAAAATTTATAAGTAACATTAAGGTATTAACATATAGCAAAGATGCTTAACTTGCACAAATATATTGACCACAGATCATAGTTTTCATATGACATGAATAGAAGATGTTGAGATTGATAAAATCAGTTAATTTGAGATAAATTGATGCTTGATGGATCCTTTCAAGGTTTCATGCAGTGAAATCACACTTTATTGCCTGTAGCTAAATGTTATGTAGCATTGAATTACAATGATTTTGCAGATCATTTCAAAAATTCATTGTTCCAAAATTACAGTTTCTTTTGATTTTAATTGTATCATTTGCACACCCTTAAACTTTATTTCAAGTAAAAGATTTGTTAAAAACTGAATCTGATCTTTAGCCGTGATTATTTTTTCTTATTTCTCTCTGACTGCTGAGGAGTTATCATCTGCTTATCTATTATCTACAATGGGACTTAATTTGTGTCAAATACTCATTTGTTTACTGGTCTGAAAATTCTGCAACCTTCTAAATGTGATAGTCTGTAATCTGCTATAAATGTGCATACTTTTTCCAATGCTATTATTCTCTATGATAACATTCCAAAACAAAATTACTTTTAATTAGTTGATCATGACAGAATGTAATTTTTAATATGTTTAAAATAGGGAGTTGTAAAAGGTGTATCAAAACAAAATTACCATCCAGTTTGTAAGAAACTGTTTTAATTATAATCTTGAATTACTATAAATTGAATGGTCGTGTCATATTGCAAGTGTCATTTGCATCAGAAAGTGCTTTAAAATGACATTGCAAAAATTCTCCCTCAAAAACACATGAAGAGCTGTCACATATTTCTGCAGTATTCTGCAATGGCATATTTCAACACAAAAGAACAGTATTAATTGCTGAAGCTTTTGAATGAAGCCCAAAACAGCTACTAAGATATCTGGCTAACTTTGTTTTAAACAATGATATACTTTTAAACATATCTTTTAAAATGTGGATCAGGTCTGAATGTCTCCTTCATTTTATATTTGTTATAAAGATGAAATGCTTTGGTTTAACAATGACAGTTTGAAATAAATTCTATAAGAGACCAATTTTAGTATCGCAATTTCTAAATATTATTCATTTGTGTTCTTTGAACAGATACTGCCTGGTATTCTGCAGAAGCATTGCTGTATTTTACCTGAAAGTAACACAGGTAAATCATTCCCTTTGTGCAATTGTCATATTTTGTCAATCATAATTTTGAAATTGTTACGTGATTTATTTTAATTTTCATAATTGAAGTTGAGAGCTGAACTCGTGTGATATCTGCATTACTAACATTGACAGTCACAATTTTTGTGAGTAAGGAACTCAAAACAAATGATGTACCTACCAAAGTTTCTAAATAATGGAAAATGTATAGAATTGTGTATATTATAGACGTATTTGGAGAATGGAGTAGGTAAACTAAAAAAAATGTCTTAAAACCAAATAGTTAAAAAAAAATCTTCACTGAGAAAGATAGTGGGGAAATATATTATGTGTAGCACAATTGTAAATGCATTTATAAAAAATGCATTTGTGACTTTAGTATACGAAGCACACACAAACTATTTTCCTGTAGTGTTGAGACCAAGTACTAGGGGATTAACTTTTTTGTTTGTAATTAATGTATTGAGTTTGATATTCAATTGGTTCTTCCTGATGCACAAACATAAACCCTTGGTTTGCTGTGTCACACCTTCCACCTGCTCATGCAGGTGTTTTATTCACGTGTACTTTTTGTTGTTCACTGGTCTTTTCACATCATGGCATTGAAATACTGTGCAAGGCATTCTTGTTATCACCTTTCAAATCTAAATTTAGAGATTCTTAATTTGTGTTTTAGTGTTAAAGTGGAATTTTAGGAATTTTAAACATTGACTAAATTTGTGGATTGCATAAGAAAAGTCTTCTCAAAGGGAATTGAAGTCAATTGTAAAGATATGTATCTGAATGCTGATTATAATAGGGTGCAACAGATTGATTCCGTACATTAGTACCTCCTTGTGACCTGTCCAGATGTATAAATGTTTTCTGCTTTTGTATTTGCATAATTTGATGCAGTGGTTCATGCTGTCTGCAATCACCAGTTCTGTTTGGTGTCAGAGCTAGTCATTGTGGACCCCTCAGTTCCACTGTCACTATATCTATCAGTCATTGCCCCTCATTATTTAGAAGTACAACTTTGTTTGCAGAATAATTTGATACCAGGATATGGTTATCTCTGTCCACACAAACACCCATTGGTTGTTGAAGTGCTTGATTACTTCCATACTCCGCACCTGTACTCCACAGAAGACTCCCAACCCTATCAAATAATTTCACACTATTATTGGTTGTGACAACAATGTTATCTTCTTGAATGCAAGACGAAAATCGTGGGTTAATGAGACCCCTTGCTACTTGCAAATGTAAAATTTTACCACTGCCCCAGTCAACAGACATAATATAAAGACCTCCAAGTCCGCCATTGTCTGTTACTAAGAGCTGTCTCTTTGAATTCACAACAACGCCAAATGGAGATTGCCAGACCAATTTTAAATGGAAAAATACCTGTCCGTCCCTTACAAACACAGAAACTTGCATTCAACAACAAGGACGAAATAACCTAAGCCAGTGATTGAAATACCTGTTGGACTGTATGGCCTTTTAGAATTTGACTGTTGTACGTCATTAAAAGAGGTGTAAAACTTGCCTGAACAATCGAGTGTTTGCACTGTGTGGGTTATCTTGTCAGTCACAAACATGATGACATCTTGAGTTACGGCAACCCCAGATGGACAGTTGAAAAGGTCCTGACCTTTGGCATGACTGCTGAATTGTTTGAACTATTTTGTTGGAGAAAAGAGCAGTGTAATTTTCAGCTTTAATTGTGTATCTTGTCAAGATAATAGGCTCCTCTTTACCAGGATGTGAAATGTACCAGGATGCAGGAGGCTCTAATTCTGTATTTTATTAGTCTCATATGTGATAACCTGAGGCACACATTGGAGAACTGGAGCAGATGCATGAGAACAGAGGGTATGCAATCATCAAATTCTTGTAGTGTCTGTATGTGTGACAATAGCTCAACGTCGGATACATTGTTCATGAGATGTTCCAAAGACTGTGAAAGACCTTCGGCCTGTTCCATCTGTTTGGTTGCTTCGTGCACAGTTTTCTCAAGCTGTTGCTGATCCTCCTTACAGAAATCCAAAGTTATTTTGCTCTCTGTAGTTCAATGCTGCTGACTTCACATTAGTTGCTTGATGCGGTTTTGTTCCGTGCGGTTAGGAGCACAGCAAGGGCACAACAGCCTGACAGGAAAAGAAATACATTTTTAAGAAACCTGCATCTGCAAAAGTTAATAAATGCTAAAAGACCAGATAAATCAATGGGAGTGTAAAGTATTTATTATCTTAATTCTCATGTATAATAAGTGCAAACTCTGCCATGTTTACAGTTAAACACTACTGATCTGTGGCAAGAGTGAAGTATGAACCAGAATGAGGGATTCATCATTCAAGAATCAGCTCCAGTTAATTCAACTAAAATTAACAGGATTCTCCTCCTCCCCAAATGCTGTTAAATCCCATGTACCATTGTTAGCCTAAAATGTGAAATAAGGAAAGCCTGAGAAATGTCTGTCTTTTTGTAGGTAAAAACATGCCCTACAGTTCGTATAATCACCATCCTATTAAGTTATATTTAGGTTTTTTCTCTTGCTGTTGCTGCGAAGCTTCATGGTCATTACCTGCTCTGAAAGACTGTAATGACCCCTGATGTCCTTTACATGGATCTAGCATACATGCATAGTGCCTTGGTGTACACTAGTAAACCAGAATCTGTAAAATTTGTCAACATTGTTTTAAAAGAAGCCTGAAAAAGGTTTCATAGACAGATATGTGTAAAACAGCTGAGGTAACTCATGAACAAAATATAAATTCTCAGAGAATGTCGATTAAGCACAGTGTCCCTGTTGACAAATTTTATAAAAGCAAAAAAAATAAATAAAGTGGGTTGGTCCTATATTAGTAACAGCTACTTTTAAACTGTCACTGAAATACAAGAATGTAGATAAACCAACCAGCTTGCCCCTTCATCAGAGTCCCATTTGAGGACGCAGAATGACCATTTTATTTATCTGTTCTGTCATGCATCTCTCCTTTATCCTTCTCTAAGCCTCTTTTTCTGTCCTCACCACTGAATCAAATATCTATTTAATTCTCTTCTGAATTTTTCAGCTGAACATATTATACAAGATAACAATCTACTCTATATGTCAATAACATTTTTAATAAACTAGTAATTTATGAAAATAAGTCTAGATTTATTTAGAGTTCGCTTACAGCTTCATCAACTGATAATACATTAGGTCCTCTGGTTTTGTACAAAATACCTGTACATTCAGCTGCTCTTTGAATTTCAAAACCAAAATTCCCTGAGGAATGCACCACCTCAAACTAACTTTTCTGTCCAATTGATGAAGAACATCTGTGCCAAACTACTTGTGTGCAGCGGTTTATGTTACTTCCTGTACTGCAATCTTGGAAATTACAGGTTAAACTTTTAGGGGCCGAAATTGCCCCTTTCCTTAAGGCCTATTACTACCGCAAATCGGCAGCCACGGAGCTAACCCCCTGACAGCGACATTCCCCATCGAAAATCTTCAGCCTGCCCGGTGGTGTCAAAATCTGTTTTTCCCCGGTGGTCCAGTGAGGCTGTGGCCTTCTGCAATGGCGGTGCGGCTACCCTTAAAGGGGAGGATGCACTGCCGCTGCCACTGCTGCCATGTGTTTTTTTTGTCGGCCAACTGTCATGTCGGCCCAACAATTATGCCCCTGGGTTCGGCCGGGCCGCCAACAAGCAGCCTGGCATGCACTCTTGGGTGCCAGGCTGCTGGCCCGGCCGAAACCCTCCCTGGTGGCCCAGTGGGCTGAAGTTTTTAAATCGCGAAGGGTCTCCCCTTTAAGTGAAGGGGAGAGCTGTGATGACATCATTGCGGCGGTGATTGCGCCCCCCCCCCCCCCTCAGTTGCTATCACTACTGCGTCTTTGCCCCTCAGGTGTTGTCACCGCCCACATTTACATCCACTTTCGGATCAAAACAAAAAAAAGCAAAGTGCCGAATGTCGCTCAAGAGGTGGCCGGAACTGCAGCTGCAGTAAAAACCATCGAAACGGGGTGGGTGCACCCCGTTTCGGGTGGGGGGAAATTTCTGCTCCTTAACCTCCTCTCGGATGGAAGCAGGAGTATAATCCTATCCACAATACCTAGTTCAAATATTGACATCCATTCCAAAAAATGCCCAGAGACTCGAGCAACCCACCATGAGGGCTATTAGTCACAACCCTGTATTTAGTAACTTTGTAGTCAACGGGTTTGCATCCCTAGTTAAGCCCATTGAGGCGTCCTTTAGCTTCTCAAATGAGGACCCAGTGTTTTTCCCTTGACTTGTTCATTGTACACCTCCAGCCCTAATTTAGTTGCAGTAAGAAGGAAAACAAATTGCCCTGAATCATCATTGGAGGAGGAGGAGGAGGGTGACTAGGAAGAATGGGACAATGCCAGCTGGATATCTAACAAACCTTATTTAAATCTTAATGCCAGAGTGACGACTATAATCAAGATAGCATTCACTGCAAGATCTTTTTTATTTGTTCTCGGGATGTGGGCTGAACTTGTGGCAGCACAAGAAACAAAGTGTGCAGCAGGTCCGTCTCCAGACTTAGCTGCCCTCAGATGAGGGATTCGTCAGTCTCGAGGTTGAGGATGAAATGGAACAGTTAGTCACTTCATGTACTCATACCACTCTGGTGGCACTCTAGGAGAAGCAGTAGATTAGAGTAACAGGTGGAAAAACAAAAACTGATGCCAAGAGAGAGCATGGTGTTTTTGTTTAAAGCAGGCAAATGTTGAAGTTTGCCAGTAAACATTATATGAGCTGTAAAGTTGATGAACCAGGAGACATAGGGGTGAATCTTAACTCCCAGAAATGGGTGGGTTGGGGTCAATTCAGTGGGTAAAATTTTTCAAATCTCAAACCCGACCCCAACTCGCCCACTTCTGGGTTTAATGGAGGCAGGACAAGGGGTGGGCAGCCAATCCGCTCCCTGTAGACGGGTTGGCAATTTAAATATTTTAATGAGGCCTCAGATTGAACTTGATTTGCAGGTTTAGTGGTGGCCGGCTGGGTTTCCCAGGCCTCAGGAAATCTGGCAGCTGAAGCGAGGCGAGGACAACTTCGGGGAGAAGGTAAGTGCCTTTACAGCACTGCTTGTGGGTCAGGAGGAGCTGGAGTGCTTCCACCGACACCCAAGCTATCTTCCACCCCTCCCACTCCGCCCCATCAGACCACGCCCCCCCATACAGAGACCTCCGGAGATGGGTTTGGGGATTGAACCTGCCCAGGGTTGGGGATTGGACCTACCTGCTTCTGCAGCCTTCTCCTCAATCCTGACTGCCCAACTGGAAACAAAGCCTGTCAATCAGGCTAACTTCTGGGTGGGAATCCTGTCAAGTACAAACGACGCATGCTGTGGAGTTAAAATTCCACAGCACGCAGAAAAACCCGGTTTTCCCATCTGGAACTCTTCCCCCCTGCCTACATAACCCGCCACTGTTACTATCCAGGCCATTGATTTTGGTTAGTATGGCAACTGCTTTTGATGTCACTAGAATGGCAGTCATTTGCATTGTTACTCTCTGAGAAGTGTCAGTATTTGAATGCATCTTTGTGATGGGAGTGGAGAAGATATTTGCAGAACTTTTCATGTAACGGACAAGTCAGGTAGCCAGAAAATGTCTCCTGCAGAAGGCTTACATGAATTAAATTAATGGCAGGTGAACAGATATTTCCTGAAATTGCTTCATACTGGTGCTCCCGTTGGATGCCTTTCTCTTGCTCCTCTGGTGCATCCACGAGTCACTGTCTTTGCAAGGCAAAGTTGTGAAGCATGTAGCTGACCACAACGATCTTTGACACTCCGCTTGTGGCCTCGGCAGAACTGCTGGCCATTTGTCTCTGGGCCTCCATTCACAGAAATACCTGAAGAATGCCTTTGATAAATATCCTTGGGACAGTCTCGATCCCAATGCTCCTACATTATCAGAGCTGGAATGCAACTCTGTTCCCTCAGCTTATTTTCCTATACTGCTAGAGAAGGCAATAATATGTTATTGAAAAGCAAGGCTAGACCAGCATCCAGCGAGCAAGTGATAAAGCTCTATTAAAACTACAGATCTTGTTGTTTTAGTGCAATTAAATCACTTCTTTAGTATTTGGCCTTCGCGGGGTGAATTAACACATGGGCCTAATATGGGGCTCCCACCAAATATGTTTAATTTAAGTCCAATGTATTATAATATGATCAAAGTTTCAGAAATGAATCGTATATTTTGATAAAAATTGATTTATTATTAATCAAATGTGTAAACATGCTATGAATTATTTCTTCATGCATTTTACTACATGTTTGTGTTTTAATGGATCGGGGTGGAGGGGTGGGGCGAGGGTTTGAGGTGGTTGGGCGGTTAAGGTGCGGGGGTTTGAGTGGGTTAGGCGGTAATTGTGGAGGGGTGGGGCGGGGGTATGAGGGGGTTGGGCGGTAATTGTGGAGGGGTGGGGCGGGTGTTTGAGGGGGTTGGGTGGTAATTTGTGCAGGGGTAGAGGGGTGGGGCGGGGGTTTGAGGGGGTTGGGCGGTAATTGTGGAGGGGTGGGGCGGGTGTTTGAGGGGGTTGGGTGGTAATTTGTGCAGGGGTAGAGGGGTGGGGTGGGGGTTTGAGGGGGTTGGGCGGTAATTGTGCAGGGGTGGAGGGGTGGGGCGGGGGTTTGAGGGGGTTGGGCGGTAATTGTGGAGGGGTGGGGTGGGGGTTTGAGGGGATTGGGCGGTAATTGTGCAGGGGTGGAGGGGTGGGGCGGGGGTTTGAGGGGATTGGGCGGTAATTGTGGAGGGGTGGGGTGGGGGTTTGAGGGGGTTGGGCGGTAATTGTGGAGGGGTGGGGCGGGTGTTTGAGGGGGTTGGGTGGTAATTTGTGCAGGGATAGAGGGGTGGGGTGGGGGTTTGAGGGGGTTGGGCGGTAATTGTGCAGGGGTGGAGGGGTGGGGCGGGGGTTTGAGGGGGTTGGGCGGTAATTGTGCAGGGGTGTGGAGGTATCCTAAATGTGCTTGGTGCCCAGGGCCCCAAGAATTCTTAATCCAGCTCTGGATTTGCACTCAGCAACTTCCCAGAGTGATGCATTTGAAAGTGACAGCACATTGTTTGAGGAATAATGGAAACAGATCTATTTCCAATTATTCTTTAATGTAGTATTTGGAACATTCAAGAACATAAGAACTTAAGAAATAGGAGTAGGAGTAGTCCATACGGCCCCTCGAGCCTGCTCCGCCATTTAATAAGATCATGGCTGATCCGATCATGGACTCAGGTCCACTTCCCTGCCCGCTCTCCATAAACCCTTATTCCTTTATTGGTTAAGAAACTGTCTATCTCTGTCGTAAATTTATTCAATGACCCAGTTTCCACAGCTCTCTGAGGCAGCAAATTCCACAGATTTACAACCCTTTGAGAGAAGAAATTCTTCCTCATCTCAGTTTTAAATGGGTGGCCTCTTATTCTAAGATCATGCCCTCCAATTCTAGTCACCCCCATCAGTGGAAACATCCTCCCTGCATCCACCTTGTCAAGCCCCCTCATAATCTTATACTTTTCGATAAGATCACTGGTCATTCTTCTGAATTCCAATGAGTAGAGGCCCAACTTCCTCAACCTTTCCTCAACCTTTCCTCAAAAGTCAATCCCCTCATCCCCGGAATCAATCTCGTGAACCTTCTCTGAACTGCCTCTAAAGCAAGTATATCCTTTTGTAAATATGGAAACCAAAACTGCACGCAGTATTCCACGTGTGGCCTCACCAATACCCTTATAACTGTAGCAAGGCTTCCCTGCTTTTATACTCCAGCTCCTTTGCAATAAAGGCCAAGATTCCATTGGCCTTTCTGATCACTTGCTGTACCTGCCTACTAACATTTGGTGTTTCATGCACATTACCCCCAGGTCCCGCTGTACTGCAGCACTTTGCAATTTTTATCCATTTAAATAATAACTTGCTCTTTGATTTTTTTTTCTGCCAAAGTGCATGACCTCACACTTTCCAACATTATACTCCATCTGCAAAATTTTTGCCCACTCACTTAGCTTGTCAATGTCCTTTTGCAGATTTTTTGTGTCCTCCTCACACATTGCTTTTCCTCCCATCTTTGTATCGTCAGAAAACTTGGCTACGTTACACTCGGTCCCTTCTTCCAAGCTGTTATTATAGATTGTAAATAGTTGGGGTCCCAGCACTGATCCCTGTGGCACCCCACTAGTTACTGATTGCCAACCCGAGAGTGAATCATTTATCCCGACTCTCTGTTTTCTGTTCTTTAGCCAATCCTCTATCCATGCTAATATATTACCTGCAACCCTGTGAACTTTTATTTTGTGCAGTAACCTTTTATGTGGCACCTTGTCAAATATATCACATCCACTGGTTCCCCTTTATCCACCCTGTTCGTTACATCCTCAAAGAATTCCAGCAAATTTGTCAAAAATGACTTCCCCTTCATAAATCCATGCTGACTCTGCCTGACCAAATTATGCTTTTCCAAATGTCCATTCAAAAGAGCGACCATCCAGCAATACATTGTTTGCGAAAGATGTCACTATATGCTGTATAGAAATATGGCAAGTTTTTTTTGCCATTTTCTATTACCTGTATTTTATTTATTGGCCGACATCTCATGGTGGATTGCAATTGGTATACTATGGGCTCGACGGGCTGAATGGACATTTTCCATGTTATAACCATTCTATAATTGTGTTTGAAGCAATATTGCATCATGTGATTGGCCAGAATTAATGTTGGAGTTTGTATTAGTGGCTGATACATTGGGGTAGTGCAGGCTCTATATGTCAATAAATGCTACAACATTCAACAGTTGCTGTCATTGCACAAACAACTAAATGGGCAACCATCATAAAATAATGTATATCCCTCAACATATCTGTTAAATAAACATTTTGCTGAATATGTATTTGCTGATTGAATTCAGGACAAAAGAGGGATGGTTGCAGTATGGGTAGAAACATATTTTGGACCAGTGATCTGGAGATATTTTCACTCATTCAATTGATGATATCACACACCAGTGAGATGTAACATTATCTCAGCTAGAAATATGATGCTTTGAAGAAAAGCAATTATGTGGACCACTGCAGTTCATCCAGCCTGCCAGTCCTGCACTACCATTATACCCTCAAACTACATAGTATTAATAACAATAATCACTCCACACCCCTCACAGCAGAGATCACTGAATGTTCATCTCGCTCAGTGGTTTTACAGAAAACAATCTTCGATAAAGTACAAAGGAATTCCACCAAAATCTGGATTGTCATCTCTAATGACTTAATCAGTAAATTTGCTGTACAATGTAAGACGATGGTTGATGCGTGTTTTTGTGACTGGAAGGCTGTATCCAGTGGGGTTCCGCAGGCTCAATGCTGGGTCCCTTGCTTTTTCTGGTATATATCAATGACTTGGACATGAATGTAGGGGGTATGATTAAGAAGTTTGCAGGTGACACTAAAATAGGCTGTGTGGTTGATACTGAAGAAGAAAGCTGCGGATTGCAGGAAGATATCAATGTACTGGTCAGGTGGGCGGAAGTGGCAAATGGAATTCAATCTGGATAAGTGTGAGGTAATACATTTGGGGAGGTCTAACAAGGCAAGGGAATACACATTAAATGGTACGACACTAAAAAGTGTTTAGGAACAAAGGGACCTTAGAGTGCAGGTCCACAGATCCCTAAAGATAGACCAGGTAGATAAGGTGGTTAAGAAGACATATGGAATACTTGCCTTTTGGTAGTCGAAGCATTTATGCTAAACTGTATAAAACAGTGGTTAGGCCGCAGCTGGAGTACTGCATGCAGTTCTGGTCACCACATTACAGGAAAGATGTGATTGCACTGGAAAGGATGCAGAGGAGATTTACAAGAATGTTGCCTGGACTGCAGAATTTTGGCTATGAGGATAGATTAGAGATGCTGGGTCTGTTTTCTTTGGAACAGATAAGTTTGAGGGGAGACCTGATTGAGGTGTATAAAATTATGAGGGGCCTGGATAGAGTAGATAGGAAGGACCGGTTTCTCTTGGCAGAGTGGTCAACAACCAGGCTACATGGATTTAAAGTAATTGGAGGAGGGTTAGAGGAAATATGAGGAGAAATTTCTTCACCGGTCAAAGCAGGAAAAAATGGTAAAAAAACAAATTTAAAAGCTCTTTTTCTGAATGCACGCAATATTCGTAAGAAAATAGATGAGTTGACGGCACAAATAGATACAAATGGGTATGATCTGATAGCTATTACAGAGACGTGGTTGCAAGGTGACCAAGGCTTGGAACTAAATATTTAGAGGTATTTAACAATTCGGACGGACAGACAGAAAGGAAAAGGAGGTGGGGTAGCTCTGTTAGTAAAGGATGGGATCAATGCATTGGTGAGAAATGATATTGGCTAAGATGGTCAAGATGTTGAATCAGTTTGGGTGGAGATAAGGAATAATAAGGGGAAAAAGTCACTGGTGGGCGTAGTCTATAAGCCCCCTAACAGTAGCTACATTGTAGGACGGAGTATAAATCAAGAAATAATGGAGGCTTGCTAAAAAGGAACAGCAATAATCATAGGCAATTTTAACCTTCATATTGATTGAAGGTTATTTGGCCAGGGCAGCCTTGAGTTCATAGAGTGCATCCGGGATCGTTTCCTTGAACAGTACGTTGCGGAACCAACCAGGGAGCAGGCTTTCTTAGATGTGGTACTGTGTAATGTGACAGGATTAATAAACGATCTCTTAGTAAAGTATGGGATGATTGATGAGCAGTGGCAGACATTTAAGGAGATATTTCATAACTCGCAACAAAAATATATCCCAATGAGAAGCAAAGATTGTAAGAGAAAGGAATAACCATCTGTGGCTAACTAAGGAAATGAGGGATGGCATCAAATTGAAAACAAAGGCATACATTGTGGCTAAGCGTAGTGGGAGGCCAGAGGATTGGGAAACATTTAAAAGCCAGCAAAGAATGACAAAAAAAATTAATAAAGAGAGGGAAAGTAAACTAGCACAAAATATTAAAACAGATAATAGGAGTTTCTACACATACATAAAAAGGAAAAGAGTGGCTAAAGTAAATGTTGGCCTCCTAGAGGATGAGACTGGGGAATTAATAATGGGGATCAGGGAAATGGCAGAGACTTTGAACAAATATTTTGTATTGGTCTTCATGGTAAAAGACACTAAAAACATCCCAATAGTGAATAATCAAGAGGCTAAAGGGAGGGAGGAACTTAATACAATCACAATCACTAAAGAAATAATACTTGGTAAAATAATGGGACTAAAGGCAGACAAGTCCCCTGCACCTGATGGCTTACATCTTAGGGTCCTAAAAGAAGTGGCTGCAGAGATAGTGGATGCATTGGTTGCAATCTACCAACATTCCTTGGATTCTGGGGAGGTCCTAGCGGATTGGAAAATCGCAAATGTAATGCCCCTATTTAAAAAAGGAGGTAGACAGAAAGCAGGAAACTATAGATTGGTTAGCCGAACATCTGTCGTTGGGAAAATGCTAGAGTTCATTATTAAGGAAACAGTAGCAGGACATTTGGAAAAGCATAATTCAATCAAGCGGCGTTAGCATGGTTTTATGAAAGGGAAATCATTTTTGACAAATTTGCTGGAGTTCTTTGAGGATGTAACAAACACGGTGGATAAGGGGGAATTAGTGGATGTGGTGTATTTGGACTTCCAGAAGACATTCGATAAGGTGCCACATAAAAGGTTACTGCACAAGATAAAATTCACGAGGTTGGAGGTAATATATTAGCATGGATGGAGGATTGGCTAACTAACAGAAAACAGAAAGTCGCGATAAACAGGTGATTTTCCCGTTAGCAAACAGTGACTAGTGGGGTGCCGCAGGGATCAGTGCTGCGATCTCAACTATTTACAATCTATATTAATGACTTGGATGAAGGGACCGAGTGTAATGTATCCAAGTTTGCTGATGATACAAAGGTGGGCGGGAAAGCAAATTGTGAGGAGGACACAAAAAATCTGCAAAGTGATATAGACAGGCTAAGTGAGTGGGCAAAAATTTGTCAGATGGAGTACAATGTGGGAAAATGTGAGGTTATCCACTTTGGCAGAAAAAATAGAAAAGCAAATTATAATTTAAATGGAGAAAAATTGAAAAGTGCTGCAGTACAGAGCGACCTGGGTGTCTTTGTGCATGAAACACAAAAAGTTAGTATGCAGGTACAGCAAGTAATCAGAAAGGCAAACATAGAAACATAGAAAATAGGTGCAGGAGTAGGCCATTCGGCCCTTCTAGCCTGCACCGCCATTCAATGAGTTCATGGCTGAACATTCAACTTCAGTACCCCATTCCTGCTTTCTCGCCATACCCCTTGATCCCCCTAGTAGTAAGGACCTCATCTAACTCCTTTTTGAATATATTTAGTGAATTGGCCTCAACAACTTTCTGTGGTAGAGAATTCCACAGGTTCACCACTCTCTGGGTGAAGAAGTTCCTCCGCATCTCGGTCCTAAATGGCTTCTCCCTTATCCTTAGACTGTGACCTCTGGTTCTGGACTTCCCCAACATTGGAAACATTCTTCCTGCATCTAACCTGTCTAACCCCGTCAGAATTTTAAACGTTTCTATGAGGTCCCCTCTCATTCTTCTGAACTCCAGTGAATACAAGCCCAGTTGATCCAGTCTTTCTTGATAGGTCAGTCCCGCCATCCCGGGAATCAGTCTGGTGAACCTTCGCTGCACTCCCTCAATAGCAAGAATGTCCTTCCTCAGGTTAGGAGACCAAAACTGTACACAATACTCCAGGTGTGGCCTCACCAAGGCCCTGTACAAATGGAATGTTGGCCTTTATTGAAAGGGGAATAGAGTATAAAAGCAGAGAAATCTTACTACAACTGTACAGGGTATTGGTGAGGCCACACCTAGAGTACTGCATGCAGTTTTGGTCTCCGTATTTAAGGAAGGATATAGAAACATAGAAAATAGGAGCAGTAGTAGCCCATTGGCTCTTAGAGCCTGCACCACCATTCAATACGATAATGCTCTATTTCAACACCATATTCCCGCTTTTTCCCCATACCCCTTGATGCCTTTTGTGTCGAGAAATCTATCTATCTCCTTCTTAAATATATTCAGTGACTTGGCCTCCACAGCCTTCTGTGGTATAGAATTCCATAGGTTCACCCCTTTGAGTGAAAACATTTCTCCTCATCTCGGTCCTAAATTTCCTACACCGTATCCTGAGACTGTGACCCCTTGTTCTAGACTTCCCAGCCAGGGGAAACATTCTCCCCGCATTCAGTCTATCCAACCCAGTCAGAATTTTATACGTATCAATGAGATCCCCTCTCATTCTTCTAAACTCTAGTGAATACAGGCCTAGTTGATCCAATCTCTCCTCATATGACAGTCCTGCCATCCTTGGAATCAGTCTGGTGAACCTTCGCTGCACTCCCTCTATGGGAAATATATTCTTTATTCGGTAAGGAGACCAAAACTACACACAATACTCCAGGTGCAGTCTCACCAAGGCCCTGTATAACTGTAATAAGACATCCTTGCTCCTTTACTCGAATTCTCTTGCAATGAAGGCCAACATACCATTTGCCTTCCTAACTGCTTGCTGCACCTGCATGTTTGCTTTCAATGACTGATGTACAAGGACACCCAGGTCCCTTTGTACATTGACATTTCCCAAGCATTTAAATAATACTTTGTTTTTATGGTTTTCCTACCAAAGTGGATAACTTCACATTTATCCACGTTATACTGCATCTGCCGTGTGTTTGCCCACTCACTCAACCTATCTAAATCGCCTTGCAGCATCTTTGCATCCTCCTCACAACTCACAATCCCATCTAGTTCTGTGTCATCAGCAAACTTGGAAATATTACATTTAATTTCCTCATCCAAATCATTTATATATATATTGTGAATAGCTGGGGCCCAAGCACTGATCCCTGTGGTACCCCACTAGTCATTGCCCGCCACCCCGAAAAAGACCCATTTATTCCTACTATCTATTTCCTGTCAGTTAACCAATTTTCCATCCATGCCAGTATATTACCCCCAATCCTATGTGCTTTACTTTTGCACACTAACCTCTTATGTGGGACTTTATCAAAGGCCCTCTGAAAATCCAAATACACCACATCCACTGGTTCTCCCTTATCTATTCTATCAGTTACATCCTCAAAAAAACTCCAATAGATTTGTTAAACATGATTTTCCTTTCATAAATCCATGTTGACTTTGTCTAATCCCGTTGATATTATCTAAGTGTGCCGTTATCATATCTTTTATAATAGACTCCAGCATTTTCCCTACTACTGATGTTAGGCTAACTGGTCTGTAGTTCCCTGTTTTCTCTCCCTCCTTTTTTAAATAGTGGGGTTACATTTCCAACCCTCCAATCTGCAGGAACTGTTCCATAATCTATAGAATTTTGGAAGATGACAACCAATGCATCCACTATTTCCATGGCTATCTTTTTTAGTACTCTGGGATGCAGATCATCAGACCCTGGGGATTTATCGGCCTTCAGTCTTATTAGTTTCTCCAGCACTATTTTCTTATTAATAATCATTTCCTTTAATTCCTCATGCTCACTAGACCCTTGGTTCCCCAGCATTTCTGGGATGTTATTTGTGTCCTCTTCCGTGAAGACAGAACCGAAGTATTTATTTAAATGTTCTGCCATTTCCTTGTTCTCCATTATGAATTCTCCCATTTCTGTCTGTAAAGGACTGACATTTGGCTCACTAATCTTTTTCTTTTTACGTACTTTCATATTTGCATTGGAGGCTGTTCAGAGAAGGTTCACTAGGTTGATTCCGGAGATGAGGAGGTTGACTTATGAAGATAGGTTCGGCCTTTACGCATTGGAATTCAGAAAAATGAGAGGTGGGAGGTGATCTTATCAAAACGTATAAGATAATGAAGGGGCTTGACAAGGTGGATGCAGAGAGGATATTTCCACTCATAGGGGAAACTAAAACTAGGGGGCATTGTTCAGAATAAGGGGCCATTGAAAACTGAGCTGAGAAGGATTTTCTTCTCTCAGGTTTGTAAATCTGTGGAATTCTCTTCCCCAGAGAGCTGTGGAGGCTGGGTCACTGAATGTATTTAAGGTGGAGATAGACAGATTTTTGAGCGATAATGGAATAAAGGGATAAATGGAGTTGAATCCATGATCAGATCAGCCATGATCTTATTAAATTGCGGAGCAGGCTCGAGGGGTCAAATAGCCTACTTCTGCTCCTATGTCTTATGTTCTTATGTTCATCCATGGAGTAGTGGGGGTCTGGAACTCACTGCCTGAAAGGGTGGTAGAGGCAGAAACCCTTACCACTTAAAAAAAGTACTTGGATGTGCACTTAAAGTTCCTCAACCTGCAGGGCTACGGACCAAGAGCTGGAAAGTATGATTCGGTTGGATAGCTCTTGGTCGGCCAGCGTGGACACGATGGGCCGAAATGGACTCCTTCCATGCTGTAAATTTCTATGATTCTAAGGCACGCAAACATGAAAAGACCCAAGTTCAATCCTCCATGAATGTTGAATTAGAAATCCTCAGCTGGAGCAACATTGACAATGCTAATATTGACCTTAATGTTAATGAGCTATCGAGAGGGAATTGCTATACACTGAATTGCTATATTGCTATCCAGCGACCCCTCTTCGAAAGTACATATGTGTTACTATCAGTGAGGACCAATTTGAGCTTGACTATGATGTACCCAACGATGAATTAGTGTACTGAAGCTCACTTTTTGGGCTCACTACTTGGGCTGGCTAACAGAGGGTTCTGATGCCCACAAAACCAAATCCCAGTGTGAGTTGTGACTTAGAGGGAGAAGAGGGAATCTAAAGTGCATGTCTATTGCAACACCAGATCCCTGATTGTCCCAATGGAGGCAAGATACACCCAACAGTTTGTCTATAATATGTAATTTGATCCTGCCTGCTGGAGAGTAATCAAGATCTCTACAATGTGTAAGTTAATCCAGTCATTGTCAGGAAGACTACTGAGTTTCATAAAGCTAACACTATTACTTTCAGAGAACAGACAGGGCTCACTCTCCTGGGTTAGGAGCACCACACCACTCACACTAACGAGTTCAGATAGGTAGGGTGATGCCATTGAGGGATTTTAACATTAGGATGAGAATTTTAAAATCAAGGTGTTGGTACACAATGTTCCCCCTATGTTCTTTTTGGTTGCGCGGTCCCTTTAATAAACTGTGCAGACATTCAGGATTCCGCACATGTGCAAAATCTCCCATTTGAAAGCCAGCAAGCAAGGGGGGAGGAGAGGGAGAATGTGGTGCAGGTGTAATGGTGATGGGGGTAGAAGAACATGATCCAGGCCTAACAAGTGGGCAGGAAAACGTGATCTTTCTTCCCATCTGGATCACCTTGCTGCTCTCATCCACCCCCCCCCCCCAACTTTAGACCTGGATCACGTTCTACCCCTCTCCCCACTATTCTCAACATGCCCCCCTCACCCCCCCTGAGTTGCTGACCTTCTTCCCCCGATTTCCTGACTCTCCCCCTGAGTTCCTGACCTTGCCCCTCTCCGAGCTCCTCTCTCCCTCTGCGAGTCCCTGTCTCCCGCTGCGAGCTCCTGTCTCCCGCAGCAAGCTCCTCTCTTCCCACTCCATCGATTCCTCTTCTCTCTCCACCCCTTCAATCTCTTCACCGCAGGGAGCCAAAGAAAGTATGCCGGTGCAGGCCGCAACCATTGCACTGCGTTGGTACTGTGCATGCACGACCTGATCGAGTTGCATGCACAAATGGATCAAGTGCGCAGAACCAAACAGGGACCAGAACACCATGGAAATAAGCGCAGTGAAATCTAAAATGCTCTTCTCAGAAGACCAATTGAATAAACACTTGATGGCAAATGAGAAGTTAAAGATGTTTATTGGACTTTATAAAAGAGGTCTTCACAACTTTGTCAATCATTGAGCTATGAAGTGACATTTCTTTGTGGTAACGCCATATTCATCCGTAATTTTATTATTTCTTATTTTACAAATCAAAGCAGTTACTATTAGGACTGCAGTCACTCTGTTTGATATGTACAACCCGTTCTTTCCTTAAATGCTTAAACGGTTTTTCCATCTTTGTCACATTGATCACAAATGTCACTATTAACATTTCCCTTCTATTGGTGACTTTGTCGTTCTTGTGTCTAGATCCTTACAGTTTAATCAGTGAATCAATTGCTTTCTACTTTTTCACGCCCATCCCTAGTTGCCCTTGAGAAGGTGGTGGTGTGCCTTTTTCTTGAACCATTTGAGTTCTTGTGGTGATGGTATTCCCACAATGCAGCCAGCTAAGGAGTTCCAGGAATTTGACCCAGTGACCATTAAGGAATGGCAATATATTTCCAAGTCAGGTTGGCGTGTGACTTGGGCGGGAACTTGGAGGTGATGATCTTCCCATGTAGCTGCAGCCATTGTCCTTCCAGGTGGTGGAGAGCGTGAGTTTTCTATTTTAAAAGCTTCATTTTAAGTTCTACATTTCACAAAATAACATACTGCAAACAGGATTAACTTTTGAAAGCTGACTAAAAATTGTTTGCTTGAGATCAGATTTTGCAGCCGTATAATATTACAAGTTCCGCACTACTGCCCCCTGGCTCATTAGTTGGTGAAAGATACAGCAAAAAATGGCATGGCTAGATGAAATAAGAACATTTTAATGGAATTTAGTTGTCAGTAGCATTGAAAAAAATCCCTAAATTTAACTAAGAAATGGCTAATACAATATTAAAGAAAAATGAGCAAACACAGCCATGAAATACAACAGGTTAACTGTGATTAAAAGCTACAGATTTCACAGTTCTGTGACTTTATATCTAAATTTTTAACTTTACTTTTCACTAGGCTGGTTTATACCAGTTTTATACTTGATCCAGTTATATACTTGATGAACAAATTCTTTCAACTAACAAAACCAACCGTTGGCATATTGTACAGAATAACTTGATCCTTTCATCTTTGTACAGTAAAGGTACGCTTTCTCCACTTTGCAGCTTGTATCTCCAATTATAGCAACATTTTCAGTGAGATTGGGAGTATTGATACTCGGGATCAATGTAACCCGTTGACAAGTTGGGCATGCGAGACTATGTCTGCTCCTATCTGGAGCATCATTTTTGCTAGCTGCCTTGAAAAGTTCTTCCAGAAATCTAAGGCAGAAGGTGTGTCCAAATTGCATAAGTTTTGGATGTTGATTTCCTTCATTGTACTGTTCAATGCAAAACATGCAGTTCAGAAGAAAGTTCATATTAGGAAGGGAAAGGCTCATGGTCTCTCAATACAGCACAGAATAATCTCAATGTAAAATACAAAAGTTGAAGCAGCAGCACCTTTTTCATAAAGTGCTTCTGCAATGAGAGGCGAATAAACAGGGCTGGCAAAGAAGAAGCAATTACTACCCTGGAGACCGTATCGAGGAATCAAGGTCATAGTAGCTTATTTATTTATCCTTTGCTTTAAGTGAAGTGAGTAATGCTTCATGGATGGTTGTTTATTTTAAGAGTGCTGTCGATTGCAGCATGTATTTTCTCCATGAACTGTAATCTGGATTTACTGAGCATATCTTCAGCCAAGCAATGACCATCTCAAATAAGAGAGAGTCTAGCCACCTTCCCTTGACATTCAACAGCATTACCATCGCCAACTCCTCCACCATCAACATCCTGGGGGGGTCACCATTGACCAGAAACTTAACTGGACCAGCTAAAAAATACTGTGTCTACAAGAGCAGGTCAGAGGGCTGGGTATTTTGCCGTGAGTGACTCCTCAAACCCTTTCCACTATCTACAAGGCACAAGGCAGGAGTGTGATGGAATACTCACCACTTGCCTGGACGAGTGCTGCTCCAACAACACTCAAGAAGCTTGACACCATCCAGGACTAAGCAGCCTGCTTGATTAGCAGCCCATCCACCACCTTAAACATTCACTCCCTGCACCACCAGCACTCCGTGGCTGCAGTGTGTACCATCTACAAGATGCGCTGCAGCAACTCGCTATGGCATCTTCAGCAGCACCTCCCAAATCCACGACCTCTACCACCTAGAAGGACAAGGGCAGCAGGCGCATGGGAACACCATCACCTGCAAGTTTCCCTCTAAGTCACACACCATGCTGACTTGGAAATATATCACCGTTGTTGCTGGGTCAAAATCCTGGAACTTCTTCCCTTCATCACAAGAAACTGCAGCGGTTCAAGAAGGCGGCTCACCGCCATCCTCTCAAGGGAAATTAGAGATGGGCAATAAATGCTGGCCTTGCCAGCGATGCCCATATCCCATGAATGAATTTTTTAAAAAGCTGAGAATTTGCATTTATATGTGTTAAATAGGTTAGCATTTTTTCAGAATCAGTTTTGAAGAATTTGTGATGAATATGTGTAAAACTCTCAAATAAATATTTTTCTAAGAGTTAACATTTTCACGTATTGCCAATAGATAAATCTGTTACATGTGTTTTTTTGTAGTAGAACATCACTTAAGTAAAGAGGATTTTTGCATGCAGATTCTCGCCTACTTCTTGTTAAAACCAGCAGCACAGCCACAATCCATTGGGCATTGCTACTGATCACACTCGATCAGCTCCACTGGGCAGGCCACATAGTTCACATGCCAGACACAAGACTCCCAAAGCAAATGCTCTATGCAGAGCTCCTTCACGCAAACAAGCCAAAGATGGGCAGCGGAAACGTTGCAAGGACACCCTCAAAGCCTCCCTGATAAAGTGCGACATCACCACTGACACCTGGGAGTCTCTGGCAGAAGACCGCCCTAGGTGGAGAAAGTGCATCCGGGAGGGCATTGAGCTCTTCGAATCTCAACGCCGAGAGCGTGAAGAGGTCAAGCGCAGGCAACGGAAGGAGCGTGTGGCAAACCAGTCCTGTTATATATGAAAACCTGTAAATACCTTGTTTAACCACCAGAGGGCTCATCCCCTGGAGTCCCAATGGATCCCACAATCACTTGGGAGCACCTATACATAAGGAGGCACTCTGGAGACCTGAAATAAAGGACTGTGATCATACCTGCTTTGAGCTAACAGCATCTGGTCAGACTCTTTATTCAAAACATAACTGGTGACAAGATACAGATGACGAACCCCACCGCAATGATGCAGAGAACCGTGGGCATCCTGGAGAAATTTTCGGAGGGAGATGATTGGGAAACCTTCGTGAAGTGACTCGACCAATACTTTGTGGCCAACGAGCTGGAAGGAGAGGCGAACGCTGCCAAACGAAGGGCGATCCTCCTCACCGTTTGCGGGGCACCAACGTGTGGCCTCATGAAAAATCTGCTTGCTCCAGCGAAACTCACAGAGAAGTCATATGATGATTTGTGCACACTGGTCTGGGAGCATCTAAATCCGAACAAAAGCGTTCTGCTGGCGAGGTACTGGTTCTACACGTACAAGAGGTCTGAAGGCCAGGAAGTGGCGAGTTATGTCGCTGAGCTAAAATGCCTTGCAGGACATTGCGAATTTGAAGGACACTTGGAGCACATGCTCAGGCACTTCTTTGTACTTGACATTGGCCATGAAGTAATAATTCACAAACTTTTGATTGTAGAGACCCCAACCTTGGGTAAAGCCATAGCGATAGCCCAGGAATTCATCGCCACCAGTGACAATACCAAACAAATCTCTCAGCACACGAATGCTGCTGCAAGTAATGTGAACAAAGGAATGTTGTTTTCGAATCGTAATGTACAGGGCAGGCCTCACATGCCTGCAGCTGCACATCCACTGATGTCTGAGTCCACCATCAGGGTGGTGAATACAAGGCCATTAATACCTTGTTAGCGCTGCAGGGGTGATCATCGTTTCCATTCATACCGCTTCAAAGGATACGTTTGCAAGGGCTGTGGAACAATGGGACACCTCCAACCTATGTGCAGGTGAGCTGCTAATCCTGCAAACCATCATGTTGCACAGGAGGACAGATCCATGATGGATCATGATGAATCAGAGCCTCAGACCGAGGAGGCAGAGGATTATGGGGTGCACACATTTAGCACAAAGTGTCCCCCGATAATGCTGAATGTTGAATTAAATGGTCTCCCGGTGTCAATGGTGCTGGTTTAACATCTCATCTGAAAGACAGCTCCTCTGACAGTGCAGCGGAGGGCTCCCTCAGTACTGCCCTGAAGTGCCAGCATAGATTCTGATGTGACAAGAGGCTTAGATGTGTTCTGGCCAATATATATGCCTCAATCAACATGACTAAAGCAGATTATCTTTTCATTATCACATCGCTGTTAGTGGAGTTCAGCTCCTGTGTGTGCGCAGATGCAAGTGTCGTCCGCGTATTGTAGTTCTCTTCTGTATATTCAGGAAGTTCTTTAATCTCGGTAGATTTTGATTCTCAATAAATATAATTGAGGAAGTCATACACAAGCCTTTGCTGCAGATAACTGTTCTGCCGGCATAGTCAGGAGGATCTGCAGTACATCACAGTCCAGTTTGTCACAACAACAAACCACTGTGGTCTTCTCATAAGTCTGAAGAAAATAGAACTCGTTTATCACCCAGTCCTACGAAAGCACGTTTGAGAGAGTGCGTGCTGAGACATGGCAATGATCTTTCCACGTTGTGTGGCGATGACCATCTTCTCCTTGGTGCTTTTCTATGATGACACAAAGAGTGGTGGAATATTAAGTAGTGTACATGGGAGCATAAAATTACAAAGAGACATTGATAGATTAAGTGAGTGGGCAAAACTGTGGCAGATGAATTTCAACTTGGGTATGTGCAAGGTCATCCATTTTGAACCAAAAAAGAATAGATCAGAGTATTTAAATGGTGAACATCTAGAGTACTGCATACAGTTCTTGTCTCCTTATTTAAGGAGGGATATACTTGCGTTGGAGGCAGTTCAGAGAAGGTTCACTAGGTTGATTCCTGAGTTGAAGGGGTTGACTTATAAAGAAAGATTGAGTAGATTGGGCCTATACTTATTGGAGTATAGCAGAATGATCTTATTGAAACATAAAATACTGAGGGGGCTCAACAAGGTAGATGCAGAGACGATGTTTCCACACATGGGAGAATCTAGAACTAGGGGGCATACTTTCAGAATAAGGGGTCGCCCATTTAGAACTTAGATGAGGAGGAATTTCTTCTCTCGGAGGGTTGTAAATCTGTAGAATTCTCTGTCCCAGAGAGCTGTGGAGGCTGGGTCATTGATATATTGAAGGTGGAGATAGACAGATTTTGAACAATGAGGGAATGAAGGGTTATGGGGAGCGGGCAGGGAAGTGGAGCTGAGCCCAAGTTCAGATCAGCCTTGATCTTATTAAATGGCAGAGCAGGTTTGAGGGGCCAAATGACCTACTATTGCTCCTATTTGTTCTTATATAACATCGGCGAGATTTAGGGGTCCATGTATACTGATCACTAACAAGTGCAAAAACAAATCAAAAAGGCTAATGGAATGTTATGACTAGAGGGCTAGAATATAAAGATGAAGAAGTTTTTCCAGAGCTATACAAAGTCCTGGTTAGACCACATCTGGATCAGTATGTACAGTTCTGGGCACCGCAACTTAGAAAGGATGGGGCTAAAATTCCGGTTGGAGACTTCTGTCGGACGAACATCACCGACCCAAAAATGTTTTGCGAAAATACCTGGTGGTTCCGGAGGCACTTTCGATTCTGGTTAGAGGCCTTCATTCGATGCACAGCATATGGGGAGAGGACTTCCCCGTACGTACGAAAAAACTGGAGTCACGTGGGCCTGGACCACCAATCACCATGCAGTATTCTCATTGATAATAAAGGCACTCCGTTTTTACGAGTTCCGATTATTATAAATGAGAATAAACCTCTAAAACAAGAAAGACAACATAATAAATAAATAAAACATCTCACATATTTAAAATTAATTGAAATTAAAGTTAATTAAATGTTTTAGAAAAAATCTATATTTTTGGAAATTTTTTTTAATGTGTTTTAATACGGTTTAAAATAAACTTACATTAATGAACAAGGTTTTTAACATAAAAATGTGTTTATAAATTTAATTTTTATATGTTTTAAAACTCTTATTCTGGTAAAAGTAGACTGTACGCCTGCTTTCACCAGGCGTAAGAGTTTGAAGGACATTCGCTGGGCAAGTGTTGGGCAAATAGCCCAATCACTCCCATGCGAATGTCTTTCTCCCGGGGATGCGGAGGACCTGTCAAGACAAATCTGGACAGATCAGAAAAGCGGTTTTCTGCGCATGCGCATCGCGATCCAAAAAACGGCTTTTGCGAGGCCTCCCCGGGTCCATGTGCACTTCGTACGGACCCGGTGAGGCCCGAATCTTTGCTCCGATATATTGGCCTTGGAAGGAATACATTGCAAATTCACCACAATGTTACCAGGGCTACAATGGTTAGATTATGAGGAGAGATCACATAAACCATGCTTGTATTCCCTGAATATAGAGATTAAGGGGTGATTTGATTGAGGTTTTTAGGACTTTGAAAGGAATTGATAGGGTAGATAGAAACTATTTTCGTTGGTAGGGGAGTCTAGAAGAAGGGACATAACCTTAAAATCAGAGACAGGACGCCCAGGAGAGAAGTTAGGAAACATTCCTTCATGCAAAGAGTGGTAGAAGTGTAGAACTCTCTCCTACAAAATGCAGTAAATGCTAGCTCAATTAATAATTTAAAATGTAAGATCAATAGTGTTTTATATGTAAACTTGGATATACCTTGTACAGCCACCAGAGAGCTCAACCCCTTGAGTCCCAAGGGATCCCACAATCCCTTGGGAGCGCAGGTACTTAAGGAGGCCTCACAGGCTGGAGAGGCACTCTGGAGACCTGCAATAAAAGACTAAGGTCACACTTTACTTTGAGCCCACAGTATCCAGTCAGACTCTTTATTCAGACACAATAACTGGCGACGAGATACAGATGACGAACCCAACGATGCAGAGAATAGTGGGCATCCTGGAGACATTCTTGGAGAGAGCTGATTGGGAAACCTTCGTAGAGCGACTCGACCAATACTTCGTGGCCAACGAGCTGGAAGGAGAAGTGAACGCTACCAAACGAAGGTCGATTCTCCTCACCGTCTGCAGGGCACCAATGTATGGCCTCATGAAAAATCTGCTTGCTCCAGCGAAACCCACAGGGAAATCGTATGATGATTTGTGCACAATGGTCCGGGAGCATCTGAAACCGAAGGAAAGTGTTCTGATTGCGAGGTACCAGTTCTACACCTACAACAGGTCTGAAGGCCAGGAAGTGGTGAGTTATGTCGCCGAGCTAAGACGCCTTGCAGGACATTGCGAATTTGAATGACATTTGGAGCACATGCTCAGATACTTTTTCGTACTTGGCATTGGCCATGAAGTGATACTTCACAAACCTTTGACTGTAGAGACCACAACCTTGAGTAAGGACATAGCGATAGCCCAACCATTCATTGCCATCAGTGACAATACTAAGCAAATCTCTTAGCACATGAGTGCTGCTAGAAGTACTGTGAACAAAGTGATGTTGTTTTCAAATCACAATGTACAGGGCAGGCCTCACATGCCTGCAGCTGCACATCCGCTGATGTCTGAGTCCACCATCAGGGTGGTGAATGCAAGGCCATTAATACCTTGTTAGCGCTGCAGGGGTGATCATCGTTTCCATTCATGCCACTTCAAAGGATACGGTTGCAAGGGCTGTGGAACAATGAGACACCTCCAACGTATGTGCAGGCGAGCTGCAAACCCTGTTAATCCTGCAAACCATCGTGTTGCAGAGGAGTGTATTGCAACAAGCTAATGAATCTGGGAAATTGCAACTGGTTGCTTATGCATCCAGAAGTCTGTCTAAGGCTGAGAGTGCCTACAGTATGTTCGAAAAAGAAGTGTTAGCGTGTGTTTATGCGGTAACAAAAATGCATCAAAATCTGTTTAGGCTCAAATTTGAATTGGAAACCAACCATAAGCCACTGATATCCCTATTTTCTGAAAGTAAGGGGATAAATATGAATGCATCGGCCCGCATCCAGAGATGGGTGCTCACATTGTTCGCATACAATTACGCCATCCGCTACAGGCCAGGCACAGAAAACTGTGCCGATGCTCTCAGTAGGCTGCCATTGCCCACCACAGGGGTGGAGATGGCACAGCCCGCAGATTTAGTTATGGTAATGGAAGCATTCGAGAGTGAGCAATCACCTGTCACCGCCCGACAGGTTAGAACCTGGACGAGCCAGGACCCCTTATTGTCCTGAGTAAAAAAAACTCTGTGCTCCACGGGAGTTGGTCTAGTGTCCCGTTAGAAATGTAGGAAGAAATAAAGCCGTACCAGCGGCGCAAAGATGAAATGTCTATACAGGCAGACTGCCTTTTATGGGGTAATCGGGTAGTGGTACCAAAAAAGGCAAGGACACTTTCATCAATGACCTCCACAATACACACCCAGGCATTGTAATGATGAAAGCGATAGCCAGATCCCACCTGTGGTGACCTGGTAATGATGCAGACTTGGAGTCCTGCATGCACAAATGTAACACATGTTCACATTTAAGCATTGCACCCAGGGAGGAGCCACTAAGTTTATGGTCTTGACCTTCCAAACCATGGTCCAGGGTCCATGTCTACTATGCAGGCCCGTTATTGGGAAAAATGTTCCTAGTGGTTGTAGATGCGTACTCCAAATGGATTGAATGTGAGATAATGTCGGCAAGCGCATCGGCTGCCACCACTGAAAGCCTGCGGGCCATGTTTGCCACGCACGGCCTGCCTGACGTCCTTGTGAGTGACAGTGGGCCGTGCTTCACCAGTGCCGAGTTCAACGAGTTCATGACCCATAATGCAATCAAACATGTCACATCTGCCCCGTTTAAACCAGCGTCCAATGGTCAGGCAGAGAGAGCAGTGCAAACAATCAAGCAGAGCTTGAATAGCATAACTGAAGGCTCACTGCAGATTCGCCTATCCCTAGTCCTGCTTAGTTACCGCACAAGACCCCACTTGCTCACTGGGGTTCCCCCTCGCTGAACTGCTCATGAAAAGGGCACTTAAGACAAGGCTCTCGTTAGTCCACCCTGATATACATGAACAGGTAGAGAGCAGGCAGCTTCAACAGAATACATATCATGATCGCGCAAATGTGTCACGCGAAATCAAGATTAATGATCCTGTATTTGTGTTGAATTGTGGACAAGGTCCCAAGTGGCTTCCTAGCACTGTCGTGGCCAAAGAGGGAAGTACAGTGTTTCTGGTCAAACTCTCAAATGGACTCACCTACACGAAACACTTGGACCAAACCAAACTCAGATTCACGGACTATCCAGAACAACCCACAATAGACTCTACCATTTTCGACCCTCCAATGCACACACCAGTGGCAACCGATCCAGCAGTTGACCATGAAGCAGAACCCGTCACCCGCAGCAGCCCAGCAGGACTCACCACGTCAGGCAGCCCAGCAAGGCTAGCTGCACAGCAGCCCAGCGAGGGCCCAACAAACGACTCACCAAAACCAGCATTTGTACCGAGACGATCAACCAGGGAAAGGAAGGCCCCAGATTGACTCACATTGTAAATAGTTACACTATTAACTTTGGGGGCAGGGCGAGGGGGGCAGAGAGAGTGTTGTTGTATATTTAAACCTGTAAATACCTTGTTTAACCACCAGAGGGCTCATCCCCTGGAGTCCCAAGGGATGCCACAATCCCTTGGGGGCACCTGTACATAAGGAGGCCTCACAGACTGGAGAGGCAGTCTGGAGACTTGTAATAAAGGACTGCGGTCACACCTTGCTTTAAGCTCACAGTATCTGGTCAGACTCTTTATTCAATACATAACAAGTCCCACCCACCTTTCCCTCGACGAATGTCTGTCCCACATGTGACAGAGTCTGTGGCTCTCGTATTGGACTGTTCAGCCACCAAAGAACTCACTTCAGGAGTGGAAGCAAGTCTTCCTCGACTCCGAGGGACTGCCTATGATGATTGTAAAGTCCTGACTCCGCAGTACAGACTTACATGAGGCACATGCTGAAGTCAAGGTCACTCTGGACCTACACCTTTATTTCACAGCTCTCGAGTGCCACACTTGCCTGAGACCTGCCTTTATATACCTATGTGGAACAGGTATACAGTGTCTCCTGCAAGTGCACCCCTGGTGGTAAAGTATGCTTGTGGTTTCAGGTCATATCTAGTTACAGTCATGTATAGCATGGTAAGATACAGTTATATACAGTAGTGTGCGATACATGACATCACCCTCCCCCAAGGTCTTATTGGCTTTATAGATTCAGTCTCTCAGGTGGTCTACGCTCTTGCGTGGAGCGTCTTAGTTGTGGTTCAGTTGTTTGCCTTGGTGCCTGTTTTTCTTTCGGTGTGATTGCTGGTATCTCGCCTGGGCTGTCTGTTTTGTTCAGTATGATTGCTGGTATCTCGCCTGGGCTGTCTGTTGAGACTGCCCTTTCCTCAGGTTATTCCCTTTGTCAGTCCACCAGGTGTGATGTAGTCTGCCTCTGGTTCTGCAGTGCTGTTGGTGAATCTATTTTTTACTTGGTCTACATGCCTCCGGCAGGTTTGGCCATTGTCCATTTGTACTACCAGTAGCCTGTTTCCTTCCTTGCCTGTTACTGTCCCTGCAAGCCATTTGGGACCCCTGCCATAGTTTAGCACAAACACTTTGTCCCCTATCTCATTCCACCTCTCCCTCGAATTTCGGTCATGGTACTCAGTTAGCTTCTGGCGCTTTGCCTCAACAATTTTATGCGTGTCTGGGAGGATTAACGAGAGCCGAGTCTTTAAGGTCCGTTTCATCAATAGTTGCACGGGGGGAAACCCCAGTCAACGAATGCGGACGAGATCTGTATGCCAGCAGCAGTCGCGACAGGCAGCTCTGCAGCGTGGGACCTTGGATTTTTAGCATGCCTTGTTTAACGATTTGCACTGTTTGCTCCGCCTGGCCATTGGAGGCCGGCTTGAACGGTGCCGTCTTAACGTGATTTATGCCGTGGTCAACTATAAAATCTTGAAATTCTGCGCTGGTGAAGCATGGACCATTACCACTGACCAATATGTCAGGAATTCCGTGCGTTGCAAACATGGTTCTGAGGCTCTCCACAGTGGTGGAGGTGGTGCTCGAGTTTAAAATGGTGCACTCGATCCACTTTGAAAATGCATCGATGACTACGAGGAACATTTTGCCCATGAATGGGCCCACATAGTCTACCTGCACCCGCGACCACGGTTTGGTGGGCCAGGGCCAGGGGCTTAGGGGGCCTCCCTGGGGGCATTACTGAGTTCGGCACAAATGGTGCACCGCCAGACGCAGAGCTCCAAGTCTGCGTCAATGCCAGGCCACCAGATGTGGGATCTGGCTATGGCCTTCATAAGAACGATCCCCGGGTGCTCGCGGTGGAGCTCCCGGACAAACGCCTCTCTGCCTCGCAAGGGCATGACTACTCGGCCTGTAGTGATAGTTCATGCATACGCCTATGGAAAGGTTTGATCTCCTCGGGGCAGGCATCGCAAGCCTCTGCCCAGTCACCAGTTAAAACACATCTTTTGACTAACGATAACGTGGGACAAAGTGTTTGTGCTAAACTATGGCAAGGCTCCCAAATGGCTTGCAAGGACAGTAACAGGCAAGGAAGGAAACAGGCTACTAGTTGTAATTTACCCGCATCATTGACATGCTGTAAAATGCACCTGACCCCGTACGCTGACGCATCACATGTAAGAACTAGCTTTTTACCTGGGTCAAAAAAGGCTAAAGCACTGTTGGAACATAGAAGGTTGCGTGCCTTATTGAAGGTGCGTTCTTGGGCGTCCCCCCAAAACCAATCGCACCCCTTTCTGAGTAGCACATGGAGAGGCTCCAGCAGCGTGCTCAAGTTCTGCATAAAGTTCCCAAAGTAATTGAGTAGCCCGAGAAAGGCGCACAGTTCCGAGACATTCCGGGGCCTGGGTGCCAGACGAATTGCTTCGGTTTTGGATTCTGTTGGGCGGATTCCATCAGCGGCAATCCTTCTGCCCAAAAATTCAACCTTGGGCGCGAGAAACAGACACTTTGATTTCTTAACTCTTAGGCCTATCCTTAGTACTTCCTCCAAATTGCGGAGATGGGAGTCGGTGTCCCTGCCCGTGATGTGTATGTCATCTTGAAACACCACCGTCCCCGGGATGGACTTCAGCAGACTCTCCATGTTGCGCTGGAATATAGCAGTTGCCAACCTGATGTCGAATGGGCATCGATTGTACATAAGAAGGCCTCAAATTGTGTTGATGGTGGTGAGTAGCTTAGACTCTTCGGTCAGTTCTTGCATCATATACGCAGATGTGAGATCTAGTTTCGAGAAAAGTTTTCCTCCAGCCAATGTGGCAAAAAGGTCCTCCGCTCTGGGCAGCGGGTATTGGTCCTGTCGGGAGATTCTGTTTATGGTAGACTTGTGACCCCCACAGATTCGTATGGATCCATCAGGCTTCATGACGGGGACGATGGGACTTGCCCAGTCACTAAATTCCACAGGTGAGATAATGCCTTCCCGCAGAAGTCGGTCCAGTTCGTGTTCAATTTTTTCCCTCATCACATAAGGCACAGCTCTAGCCTTGTGATGGACCGGTCTGGCATCCTGTGTGATGTAGATTTTGACTTTAGCCCCTTTGAAGGTGCCCACACCTGGCTGAAAGAGATGTTCAAAACGACTTAGAACTATTGAGCAGGAGATCCGTTCCTCTGATGACATGGCGTGAACATCATCCCATTTCCAATTTAGTTTTGCCAGCCAGCTTCTCCCCAACAATGCTGGGAGATTTCCTGGGACAATCCACAGGTGAAGTCGGTTCACCGTCCCTTTGTGTGTGACTGAGAGCATGGCGCTGCCAAGGACTGGGACGATTTCTTTGGTATAGGTCCTTAGTTTGGTGGCGATTCTTGTGAGTTTTGGTCTGTTGCTTTTGTGCGGCCACAGCTGTTCAAATTATTGGACGCTCATGAGAGATTGACTAGTTCCCATGTCCAGTTCCATGTTGACGGGTATCCCGTTGAGTAGGACCCTCATCATTATTGGAGGCGTCTTGTTGTAAGAACAGTGGACATTGATCGTGTTGACCTGCTGTACCCCGGTGTCCCGGGCACTGTCCCCGCCGTCTTCTGGTCCACTTTCCGACCCTTCCGATTCGTATACCAGCCGAGCTGCTGTTTTTCTGCACATGCGAGCCAGATGCCCTGTATAGTTGCAGTTTCTGCAAAGAGCATGCTGAAATCGACACCCCCTTGTTGAGTGCCTTCCCCCACATCTCCAGCACAGACCGCTTCCATTGTTTCCGACGGATGAGCTGCGTCTGGCTGATCTCTCGAGTTTCTCTCAGTCTGTAGTTGATTGCTCGCATTGTGGGTTGATGAGGTGTCAACGGCCGTTCATGTATATCTTGATGGCTTCTGGTGCCATTGCCTGTTGTTGAAGGCCTGCTCTCCTGCCTTTGTCTGTGTGTGGGGGTAGCGGCTTGTTTCACGCTGTGAACCCCTTGTTCCGATGTTTCGTTAGTTGTTGTACCTACAGTGTAGATCAACCTTGTTTCTTCTTCTCCTGCCAAGAATGTCTGTGCAACCAGTGCTGCCGCCTCTAAGGTCACGTTCTTGGTCTCTATAAGCTTTCGGAATATGCCTGCATGGCCTATTCCTTCAATAAAAAAGTCTCTCAGTACTTCTCTCCTTAGTTCATCGGAGAACTCACATAAACTAGCCAGCCTCCGAAGTTCCGCCACAAAGTCGGGTATGCTCTGGCCCACACAGCGTCTGTAGTTGTAGAACCTGTGTCTGGCCATGTGTCGGCTGCTTGCTGGCTTCAGGTTGTCTCTAACCAGTGTGCTCAACTCCTCAAACGACTTGCTTGCTGGTTTCTCGGGTGCCAGCAGGTCCTTCATTCAGGCGTATGTTTTCAAGCCACAGCTGGTCAAGAGATGGGCTCTTCTCTTGTCTGCCTTATCGTCACCCAACCAGTCTTTGGTTACAAAGCTTTGCTGGAGCCTTTCTATAAAGTCCTCCCATTTGTCTCCAGCATTGTATTTCTCATCCGAGCAGTTGGTAGCCATTCTTTGGATTCTGTGATCCCGTAACTCGTCGCCACTGTAAAGTCCTGGCCCTGTAGTACAGACTTACATGAGGCACATGCTGAAGTCAAGGTCACTCTGGACCTGCACCTTTATTTCACAGCTCTCTGGTGTCACACTTGCCTCAGACCTCCCTTTATGTACCTGTGTGGAATAGGTATGCAATGTCTTCTGCAAGTGCACCCCTGGTGGTAAAGTATGCTTGTGGTTACAGGTCATATTTAGTTATAGTTATGTATAGCATGGTAAGATACAGTTATATACAGTAGTGTGAGATACATGACAATGATGATGATTGCTACAACAGTTACCGTAAACAGTAGTACATCCAAAAGCAAATGCCATTTATAGAACTAGTTATCAAACTTGCTCTGTAAGGCTCACATTATATCATATTAACCATATCATGTATGTTGTGTTTCATTACAAACAGTACATTGTGACTGAAGAACAATTGCACTAAAAACACCCGAGTTGCAGAGCTGGGTGTCAGGGTTTATCAGACAGACAAAAGAACATTGCCATCAATAAACGACTGACATCTTCCAGCAGTTTGTGAATGTGCAAATCTTATTTAAACCATGCTGAAATATGGGGCCACATACTGCTGGAATGAGCTGGTTTTCAGTTAATGTATTTCAAACTTGCTTTTCAAAGGGTAATGCCTTCATGAAAATATGTGTTGGCAAAGCGTTTTATGTTTGGAGAGTGAGTAAAGGCAGAAGATCGCAGTGATTTTTGTTGTGATGTCATCATAGATACATAATGGGATGTCTTTCAATGCATTTTTACAATTCTGTAACCTGTTTGTAAGGAAACATAAAAAGGTTTTGCCAAATATAGGTACAATGTTTTCATGTAAGTATTGACTGTTTATTGGCTATTAGCATTGTTTCATTTTGTTAAGTGTATGTGTGTATAATATATAATAAGAATACATTTTCTGTGGTGTTGCTCTTGTCGAGTCAGAAGAATGATGATGAATGTGTGATAAGGGAAGTGTTACAGTAAGTAAGTGCAGCACATGTAAATGTGTACAGTTCAAATAACCAGAGGACTAGAACAAGTCTAATAGTAAAATATCGTGGCCATGTATTTATAGAAATACCTTTTCAATCAAAGCTCTACAATACCTTATGCTACCTTAAGTTTACTTTACTAATACCTCTCGATTATTTTACAAGCTTATGACTATTTATCACCCTTCACGGAACACGCACAATGTGTACGAAGTACGGTTTGCACTGCACTGCTTAACGTCAATTTCGATCGGCTCGAAAAAGTATTACAGTTCCAATATTTTGACAAAAGATCAGAAGTCTCTGCTTCTGACACCATGTATGTTATAGTTTCTTGAACACTCTTAGTTCAAATTAACTCTCTTTGTTTGGGAGATCTCAGACAGCCATATGCAGTTTAAAATGGAGTTCCTCATACAGACAAGCTGGTTTCTTAAATACAGATTGAGGGCTCTAGATCTCCTAGCTAGAGGGCACTATACATTATATCATTATCGGCACGGCAACCGATGGTTCAGCAGTTATAATGAGAGATGTTCAAGAGGGCAGAATTTGAGGAGCGCAGACATCTTATGGGGTTGTGAGACTGAAAAAGATTACAGAGATAGGAAGGGGCAAGGCCATGGAGTGATTTGTAAACAAGTTTGAGAATTTTGAAATCGAGGCTATTGTGTATGTAGGCACTCTGTTAATGACTCCACGAGGCAGGGGTATGGCACTTGAACTATACAGACTGTAGTCCTTTATTGCAGCTCCTAGAGTGAGGACACCAAGAGGTGAGCTCCCTTTTATACTGGGTTACCTGCAGTGTACAGGTGACTCTTAGGTCTCCAGCAGCAGCACCCCCTGGTGTACAGGTATGGTATATATAGGGTGAAGGTACATTCAGGTTGGGTGTTACAGTACAACATTAACATGTATACATAACAGAGGCGTTGTTTAACATTGATCCAATGTAAGTCAGAAAGCACAGGGGTGATGTATGATTGGGACTTGGTGTGAGTTAGAACACGGGCTGCTGAGTATTGGATGACCTCAAGTTTACATAGAATAGAATGTGGGAGGCCAGCCAGGAGTGAGTTGGATTAGTCAAGTCTAGAGGTAACAAAGGCAGGAATAAGGGCTTCAGCAGCAGAAGAGCTGAGGCAGGGGTAGAGGCGGGCAATGTTACGGAAGTGGAAAAAAGCGGTTTTAGTTATGCCACAGATATGTGGCTGGAAACTCATTTCAGGGTCAAATATGACACCTAGTTTGCGAACTGTCTGGTTCACGCTCAGATTGATGCTAGGGAAGGGGATGGAGTTAAGATGTCTGATGTCTGTGCTAGGAGTTAGTGAAGTAGACTTTCTGTTGGGATTCTCCTGATCATAAATTTGGCAGAAGATCGGCAGAAATTTAGGAGAAACAGCAGAAATGCTGTTTATGTAGTTTCTCCGGTGTTTCGGCTGAAGTTACAGCAGGAAATCGGGAAAACCCCAATGTTTCCAGGAGAGGAAGGGAGAAAATTCCCAGAGGGGAAGATCCAACAGAATAACTTACTGCATTTTGTTTTCGCTGATCATAATTCTATATAAGCGGGCATATCATTGAAACCACATCTTTATAGTTTCTAAAAGTCAATTTTTATTTTCTGATTACTTCAAACGATGAATAAAGACAGGAGGTGATTTTCTCCGGCTATTTTAGGCGCTAAAGAGCCTCTGAGATGGCTAAGGGGGTTTAGCCCGCGTTTAGCTCAAGACGCCATCTTGGTAAAGGAGATGAAGCTTGCACTAGGAGCAGCTGCCTGGAGGATCGTTAAGCAGTTGATTGCCACTTTATGCAAGTGCTCATTAACGAGGCTGCATGGCATTTTGGCAGCAAGAGCTTGACCTAATGCCCCCTCGTAACATCGACCAGCTGATTTGTGAGTGAACTAGTCGATACAGAGGATTTTGACTGCTACTTAAAAGTATTATCACCTTTTACTGGCTGCTGGAGGTTTGAAGAGGACTTTTGAAACATATCGGGAGACTTTCTGGGATCCTTTTTCACCAACAAACCATCAACATTTATTCTGGAAATTCTCTGAGCATTTCATCTGAAAAGAGTAAGTGCTGTGCTACTCTATCTTATTGGGCACCTTACAGGAGTTCTGACGAAGGATCATCGACCCGAAACGTTAACTCTGCTTCCTCTCCACAGATGCTGCCTGACCTGCTGAGATTTCCAGCATTTTCTGTTTTTATACCTTATAGGAGTCACCAGGAGAAAGAGAATGCTTGGTCATGGGCACCTTGCTAGGGGTCCCCCTTGGTATGCAGGAGGAATGGGAGGTGAACTCAAAGCCAGGTAGAGCAGCACCAGCTGCTGCAGGAGGGTGACGTGGAATCTTTCCCCTGCCTGCGGGTACAGGATATCCCTCCTCCTCTTGACCTCCTCCACTAGGACCTCTAGTGGATGTGTGCAATAAAGGTACAGCAGTTATCATGGGCAACTTTAATCTGCATATCGATTGGGCTAACCAAACTGGTAGCAATATGGTGAAGAAGGATTTCCTGGAGTGTATTAGGGATGGATTTCCAGACTAATATGTCGAGGAACCAACAAGAGGGCTGGCCATCCTAGACTAGATGATGTGTAATGAGAAGGGACTAATTAGCAATCTTGTTGTGCGAGGCCCCTTGGGGAAGAGTGACCATAATATGGTAGAATTCTTTATTAAGATGGAGAGTGACACAGTTAATTCAGAAACTAGGGTCCTGAACTTAAGGAAAGCTAACTTCGATGGTATGAGACGGGAATTGGCTAGAATAGACTGGCGAATGATACTTAAAGGATTAACGGTGGATAGGCAATGGCAAACATTTAAAGATCACATGGATGAACTTCAATAATTGTACGTCCCGGTCTGGAGTAAAAATAAAACAGGAAGGTGGCTCAACCCTGGCTAACAAGGGAAATTAAGGATAGTGTTAAATCCAAGGAAGAGGCATATAAATTGTCAGCAGCAAACCTGAGGACTGGGAGAAATTTAGAATTCAGCAGAGGAGGACAAAGTGTTTAATTAGGAGGGGGAAAATAGAGTATGAGATGAAGCTTGCTGGGAACATAAAAACATTGAGAAGAGGGTTGGGGCAATGACACAGCCCTGTTTGACCCTGGTCTGGACGTGGATTGGGTCTGTGATGGATCCGTTGGTAAGGATCACGGCCTGCACGTCGTCGTGGAGCAGGCGGAGGATGGTGATGAACCTTTGGGGGCATCTGAAATGGAGGAGAACGCTCCATAGACCCTCGTGGTTGACAGTGTCAAAGGCCTTTTTAAGGTCGAAGAAGGCCATGTGCAAGAACATAAGAACATAAGAAATAGGAACAGGAGTAGGCCATATGACCTTCGAGCCTGCTCTGCCATTCAAGATGTTCATGGCTGATCTGATCATGGATGTTGTGTATGGAGAAAGAGTCAGATTGAACACTGTGAGCTCAAAGTAAAGTGTGACGTTAGTCTTTTATTGCAGGTCTCCAGAGTGCCTCTCGAACCTGTGAAGCCGCCTTAAATACCTGTGCTCCCAAGGGATTATGGGATCCCTTGGGACTCCGGGGAATGAGCCCTCTGGTGGCTGTACAGAGTAAATACAAGTCCATATATATAACAACATTCCCGCCCAAAGTCAATAGTGTAATTACTTAGTGTGAGTCAATCTGGGGCCCTTCTTGCCCTGGTTGATCGTCTCGGTGTGAAAGCTGGTGTTGTTGAATCATTTGTTAGGCCCTTGCTGGGCTGCTGTGCAGCTGGCCTTGCTGGGCTGACTGGTGTGTTGGGTCCTGCAGGGCTGCTGTGGAAGATGGGTAATGCTTCGTGGTCAACCGTGGTTTCGGTTGCCACTGGTGTGTGTGTTGGGGGATCAAAATAGGTAGGGTCCAAGGTGGGTTGCTCAGGGTAGTCCGTGAATCTGAGTTTGATTTGGTCCAAGTGTTTCCGGTGAAAGTTTGACCCGAAACACCCTGCTCCCCTCTTTGGCCACGACAGTGCCGGGAAGCCACTTGGGACCTTGTCCATAATTTAATAAAAATACAGGATCATTGACTTCAATCTCGCATGACACATTTGCGCTATCATGGTATGCATTTTGTTGAAGCTGCCTGCTCTCTACCTGTTCATGTAGGTCAGGGTGACCGAACGAGAACCTTGTCTTAAGTACTTTTTTCATGAGCAGTTCAGCAGGTGGGATCCCAGTGAGTGAGTGTGATAGCTAAGCAGGACTTGGGATAGGCGAGTCTGCAGTGAGCCTTCAGTTACCCTCTTCAAGCCTTGCTTGATGGTTTGCACTGCTCCCTCTGCCTGACCATTGGACGCTGGTTTAAATGGGGCAGATGTAACATGTTTGATCCCGTTACAGGTCATGAATTCTTTGAACGCAGCACTGATAAAATATGGCCCGTTGTCGCTCACCAGGACATCGGGTAAGCCGTGTGTGGCAAACATGGCCCGCAGGCTTTCAGTGGTGACAGCAGATGTGCTAGCCGACATTATCTCACATTCAATCCACTTGGAGTACATGTCTACAACCACAAGGAACATTTTACCCAAGAACCGGCCTGCATAGTCGACGTGTACCCTAGACCATGGTTTGGAGGGCCAAGACTATAAACTTAGTGGCGCCTCCCTGGGTACATTGCTTAACTGCGAGTATGAATTACATCTGTGAACGCAGGACTCTAAGTCCGCATCGATACCGGGCCACCACACGTGGGATCTGGCTATCGCTTTCATCATTACGATGCCTGGATGGGTACTGTGAAGGTCATTGATGAAGGTGTCTCTGCCCTTCTTGGGGACCACGACTCGATTGCCCCACAGAAGGCAGTCTGCCCGTATAGACATTTCACCTTTGCGCTGCTGGAACGGCTTTATCTCTTCCCGCATTTCCACTGGGACACTGGACCAGCTCCCATGAAGCACACAGCTTTTGACTAGGGATAATAAGGGGTCCTGGCTTGTCCAGATTTTGATCTGCCGGGCAGTGACTGGTGATTGCTCACTCTCAAATACTTCTATAACCATGGCTAGATCTATGGGCTGCGCCATTTCCACCCCCGTGGTGGGCAATGGCAGCCTACTGAGAGCATTGGCGCAGTTTTCTGTGCTTGGCCTGTGGTGGATGGCATAGTTGTATGCGGACAACGTGAGTGCCCATCTCCTGGATGCGGGCCGATGCATTGATATTTATCCCTTTACTTTCAGAAAACAGGGATATATAAGTGATTTATGGTCAGTTTCCAATTCGAATTTTAGCCCAAACAGGTATTGATGCATTTTCTTTACCCCATAGACACACGCTAACGCTTCTTTTTCAATCATGCTGTAGGCTCTCGCGGCCTTAGACAGACTCCTGGATGCATAAACAACCGATTGCAGTTTCCTGAAATCACTAGCTTGTTGTAATACACACCCGACGCCATATGACGACGCATCACATGCTAGTACCAAACGCTTACATGGATCATACAACACAAGTAATTTGTTTGAGCATAACAATTTTCTTGCTTTTACAAAGGCATTTTCTTGGCTTTTGCCCCAAACCCATTCGCCCCCCCCTTATCGTAGTAAGACATAAAGTGGTTCTAGCAGGGTGCTGAGACCCGGTAAGAAGTTACCAAAGTAGTTCAAGATCCCAGAAACAACTGCACCTCCGTCACGTCCTGTGGCCTCGCTGCGTTCTCGATTGCCTCCGTCTTCGCGTTGGTGGGCCTGATGCCGTCCGCCACAATCCTTCTTCCCAGGATCTCCACTTCAGGCGCTAGGAAAACGCACTTCAAGGGTTTTAACCTGAGCCCCATGTGGTTGAGTTGACTAAGAACCTCCTCCAGGTTCTGCAGGTGCTCGACTGTGCTCTGACCTGTGACCAAGATGTCGTCCTGGAAGACCACGGTGTGCGGGACCGACTTCAGTAAACTTTCCATGTTTCTCTGGAATATCGCTGCTGCTGATCGGATTCCAAACGGGCTTCTGTTATAAACAAAAAGACCTTTGTGCGTGCTGATGCAGGTGAGGGCCTTCGATGATTCCTCCAGTTCCTGCGTCATGTTGGCTGAAGTCAGATCCAGCTTCGTGAACGTCTTTCCTCCCGTCAGCGTTGCAAAGAGGTCGTCGGCTTTTGATAGTGGGTATTAGTCCTGCAGGGAGAAACGATTGATAGTTACATTGTAATCGCCACAGATTCTGATGGTGCCGTCTCCCTTGAGGATGGGACAATAGGACTGGCCCACTCACTGAACTCGATTGGTGAAACGATGCCCTCTCGGTGCAGCCGGTCTAGCTCGATCTCTACCCTTTCTCTCATCATGTACGGTACTGCACTCGCCTTGTGATGGATGGGTCGCGCCCCCGGAATTAGGTGGATCTGCACTTTTGTTCCTTGAAATTTCCCGATGCCTGGTTCGAACAGTGAAGGAAATTTGTTTAAGACCTGGGCACATGAAGTGTCGTCAGCGGGCGATAGCGCTCGGACGTTGTCCCAGTTCCAGCATATCTTTCCCAGCCAGCTCCTGCCGAGCAGCGTGGAACCATCGCCTGGTACCACCCAGAGTGGTAGCTTGTGCACCGCTCCATCGTAGGAGACCTTTACGGTAGCACTGCTGATTACAGGAATCAGTTCCTTTGTGTAAGTTCTCAGTTTCGTGCGAACTGGAGTTAAGACTGGCCTTGAGGCCTTGTTGCACCACAACCTTTTGAAAGTCTTTTTGCCCATGATGGATTGGCTCACGCCCGTGTCCAGCTCCATTGACACTGGGAATCCATTTCGTTCAACATTCAGCATTATCGGGGGACAATTCGTAACGAATGTGTGCACCCCGTGTACCTCTGCCTCCTCGATCTGAGGCTCTGGTTTGTTGTGATCCTCCGTGGATCTGTCCTCCGCTGCAACGTGGTGGTTTGCAGGATTAACTGGCTTAGCAGCTCACCTGCTTACTTGTTGGAGGTGTCCCATTGTTCACAGCCCTTGCAAATGTATCCTTCGATTCAGCATGAATGGAAATGATGATCACCCCCGCAGCGCCAACAAGGTGTTAATGGCCTTGCACTCATCACCCTTGATGGTGGACTCTGAGACATCTGCGGCCGTGTAGCTGCAGGTATGTGTGACCTGCCCTGTACATTACGATTCGAAAACAACGTCACTTTGTTCACAGTACTTGTAACAGCACTTGTGTGCTGAGAGATTTGCTTAGTATTGTCACTGGTGGCAGTGAACGCCTGGGCTATCGCTATGGCCTTACTCAAGGTTAGAGTCTCCACAGTCAAAAGTTTGCGAAGTATGGTTTCGTGGCCAATGCCAAGTACGAAAAAGCCTCTGAGCATGTGCTCCAAAGGTCTTTCAAATTCGCAATGTCCTGCAAGGCGTCTCAGCTTGGTGACATAACTCGCCACTTCCTGGCCTTCAGACCTTTTGTAAGTGTAGAACCGGTACCTTGCCATCAGATCGCTTTCCTTCGGGTATAAATGCTCTCGGAACAGTATGCACAAATCGTCGTACGATTTTTCCGTGGGTTTCGCTGGAGTGAGCAGATTCTTCATGAGGCCATACGTTGGTGCCCCACAGACGGTGAGGAGGATCACTCTATGTTTGGCAGCACTTCCCCATCTAGCCCGTTGGCCATGAAGTATTGGTCGAGTCGCTCCACAAAAGTTTCCCAATCATCTCCCTCCGAAAATTTCTCCAGGATGCCCACTGTTCTTTGCATATTTGGGTTCGCTATCTGTATCTCGTTGTCAGTTGTTGTGTATGGAGAAAAAGTCAGACTGAACACTGTGAGCTCAAAGTAAAGTAGACCTTAATCTTTTATTGCAGGTTTCCAGAATGCCTCTCCAACCTGTGAAGCCTTCTTAAATACCTGTGCTCCCAAGGGATTATGGGATCCCTTGAGACTCCGGGGAATGAGCCCTCTGGTGGCTGTACAGAGTAAATACAATCCACATATATAACAATGGACTCAGCTCCACTTCCCCGCCTGCTCCCCATAACTCCTTATCCCCTTATCATTTAAGAAATTGTCTATTTCTGTCTTAAACTTATTCAGTCTCCCAGCTTCCACAGCTCTCTGAGGCAGCAAATTCCACAGATTTACAACCCTCTGAGAGAAGAAAGTTCTCCTCATCTGTTTTAAATGGGCAGCCCCTAATTCTAAAATCATGTCCTCTAGTTCTAGTCTCCCCCATCAGTGGAAACATCCTCTCTGCATCCACCTTGTCAAGCCCCCTCATAATGTTATATGTTTCGATAAGATCACAAATTAATCTTCTGAATTCCAATGAATTGAGGCCCAACCTTTCCTCATAGGTCAACCCCCTCATCTCCGGAATCAACCTAGTGAACCTTCTCTGAACTGCCTCCAAAGCAAGTATATCCTTTCGTAAATGTGGAAACCAAAACTGCACGCAGTATTCCAGGTGTGGCCTCACCAATACTTTATATAGCTGTAACAAGACTTCCCTGCTTTTATAAACCATCCCCTTTGCAATAAAGGCCAAGATACCATTGACCTTTCTGATCACTTGCTGTACCTGCATACTATCCTTTTGTGTTTCATGCACAAGTACCTCCAGGTCCCGCTGTACTGCGGCACTTTGCAATCTTTCTACATTTAAATAATAACTTGCTCTTTGATTTTTTTCTGCCAAAGTGCATGACCTCACACTTTCCAACATTATACTCCATCTGCCAAATTTTTGCCCACTCACTTAGCCTGTCTATGTCCTTTTGCAGATTTTTTATGTCCTCCTCACACGTTGCTTTTCCTCCCATCTTTGTATCGTCAGCAAACTTGCCTACGTTGCACTCAGTCCTTTCTTCCAAGTCGTTAATATCGATTGTAAATCTCAGACTGACGCTGTTCTCTGCATTTTTCCTGTAGCTGTCGTGCTGCAAAAATCATGTCCATTGTGCCCCGTAGGGGACAAAATCCGCACTATGACTCCGGGAGGAGCTCCTCGGCCACGGGAAGAAGACGATTGAGGAGGACTCTCACGACGACTTTCCCAGTGGCTGATAGCAGGGAGATTCCTCTGTAGTTGCTGCAGTGAGATTTGTCCCCTTTTTGAAAGATGGCCACGATTACTGCATCTCTGAGATCCCCTGGCATGCTCTCCTCCCTCCAGATGAGAGAGATGAGGTCATCTATTCGGACCAGCAGTGCCTCTCCGCCTTACTTCAATGCCTTAGCAGGGATTCCGTCCGCACCGGTAGCCTTGTTGTTTTTAAGCTGTCTTATGGCTCATCATTCTCATCAAACCAGTTCTGGTGTTTCCTGGTTGAGTAACTGAACGTCTCTTTGCAAGCACTGGTTATGGAGGCCTGGAGGCCAGACCAAGTGCTTGTGGGCATTCTGCGTCTCTGGGTCGTCAAGGCATACCAGTTTAGCTGTGAGGCGCTGGCTGCATCGGGTTCTCTTAGCTGGGTCCTTAAGTGCTCCGGCATTGACTGTTTTGCGGCACTGCTTCTGCTGCCCCCTCCACTTTGGGGCTATGTTGATGTCGATGATGGATTGGATTAGACGGTGATCCGTCCAGCAGTCGTCGGCTCCTGTCATGGTGCGGGTGATGCGCACATCCTTGCGATCCCTGGCTTCGACGATGACATAGTCGAGCAGGTGCCAGTGCTTGGAGTGAGGGTGTTGCCACGATGCCTTGTATTTGTACCTCTGGCGGAACAAAGTGTTGGTGATGACAAGTTTGTGCTCTCGACATTTTGTCAGGAGTAGGGTACCGCTGGAGTTGGCTTTCCCTACCCCCTCTCTGCCAATCACGGCCCCCCCCCCCCCCCAAAGGTCTGTGCCCTTGCCAACCCTGGCGTTGAAGTCACCAAGCAGGATCAGTTTGTCGCCCGTGGGGATGCAGGACAGGAATTTTTCTTTGGCCTCATCACTTGCATCGAGTGTTGGGGTGTACTGGTTCCGGAATACGGTGAGTCGAAGAGTCATGAGGCGTTCGTTAGCCCTGCAGGGGGAGTCTTTGAGGCGGTCAACCAGCTCGTTTTTGATGGCGAAGCCGATTCCGTGAAGGTAGCGTTCTTCCTCTGGTTTTCCTTTCCAGAAGAAGGTGTAATCTCCACCTTGTTCCTTGAGTTAGCCTTCCGCTGCCCGCTGGGTCTCGCTTAGGGCAGCGATGTCTATATCAAAGCGTCTAAGTTCCCGGGCAACTATGGCGGTGCGGTGTTCCAACCTGTCGCTGTTGTGTCGTATAGGAGCTTGATGTCAAACACACAGTTATGATTGTAATTAACTTTTTCGGTTATGGTGGAGATGACAGGAATACACAGTATGATTGAGTCCTTTCAATTATCTTTTTCTTCTCCAGAACTACTTCAAGTGGTTCTTGCTTTAGGTACTTAGTGCTATAGAAATAGCCCATTTTATGTTTTACGTTACATTTTTAAGTTACAGTTCATGACTCGGTTTTTGGTAGTTGAACCATCTCCAATTCCCTGCATCTGCAGGTGAGAGTAACCAGTCACTCTGCTGCCAGCCAGACAACATGCCAACATATATCTTGAGGCAGGGGGTGCACTGGCTCGAGAAAGTAATTATTTTTTGATGAGCCTCTGTTTTTCATTCCCTTTACTGTACTGCCAATGAATTAGGATCTGCAGTATTTTGCTTTTGAATTATGATTGCTGTTGGCAGCAGTTTGGTAAAGTGAATGGAACATAAGGCATACTATGCAAAAACTTATTTTATGATGTGTTTACAAACCTGTAAATATGATGCTGGAGATGGATATGGTTCAATTTCAGAAGTATTAATCATGTGAAGCTTGAACAGATATGATGAAATTGTTTAGCGACATGGTGGACAGATCAGTAAGATATACTGCTTTAATTAAAAGCCTGCCACTATAATAAAATCTGATTTGCCTGATTTCTGTTGCTATTTTCCTTTTTTAACTGAACAAGCTTTGTACAGAACTGACATGAGATATGATCAGATGTTGACCAGGCAGTTAGAGTGCTCAGGCTTCCCAATGCTCCTGCATTCAGTAAATTCAGTGGGATATTTCGCAGGTGAGATTGTGATCTCCCACTATCCAGTCTCGGGATCATGATCCCAGATGCATATGGACTGCGTTTTCAAACTGCGGGATAGAGAAAGTTTGAGAGTAGATCTTTTATGTAGAATTCCATCGTGGGTGACTTCGTGAAAGGGGACAGTGAGTTTGGGCAACAGTCATACACCACTAATCATGGCATCAACATAATGGATTGTGGCCCTCTATTGGCATGTTGTGAAAAATCATTAGGTTGCAGACTGTTTAGCAGTATGTGCTCTTCAAATAAAATTTATCCAAGTAACTTGGACTTTGCATAATTTTGTAAAATAAAGTAACTTAAATAATGGGACTTAAAGATTGGAAGAATGTTCCTCCTTATTCTAATAGTTTGTTTTATAAAATTAATCCTTTTTATTCCATGAGAAGCTTTTTTTTTCATCCTGTATGGATGAAGGAAGAGAGTTCTAGAGAATCAAATGCTCTTTCCTTTTTGCATCTACTGTCAGCATCAAGCGATCCAAACATAGGTAGAGTGTGGGTTAAATGCAAGGTGCAGCTCTCAATGCATTATCCGTGCAATTAATTTTGACCTCAGTTGATGAAGAGCACTCTGCTGTACCAGTGTGATACTTTTTTCCCGACACCAGCCCTTGTAGTGGTCTTGGATTGAAACTGGCATTTGGTTTAGAACTGTTCGATGTATTTTGATGTTGACTTGCATCCACTGCCTGTTGTGGATAGAAGAACTCCAAGAGGCTGAGTACTGTGAGCTAAACTTAATGTGACCTTAGTCTTCTTTATTACAACTCCAGAATGCCTAAACAACATGGCAGCCAACCTTTTATACTAGCCCTGCATGATTGTGCAGGTGCCCATTAGGACTCCAACAGTCGTGCCATCTGGTGGCAAGTATTACATAGTTACATACATAACATCACTCTCCACATCCCCCCCCACCCCCCCAAAAGTCTTCGGTACAAGTTATTTACAAGTTGAGGCGATCTGGAGCCCTTCGCTCCCTGGTTGATCGTCTAAGTTCAAACCCTGGCGTGTGTGAGTTGGCCGGGCCATTGCTGCACTGCACCGCGGCTGGTCTGACCGGACTGTCAGGAACAGTGGGTTCATTCTTGTGATTGACAGCGAGGTCGATTGTTGGTTGGGTGTGTGTTGGTGGATCGTCGATGGTGATGTCCTCTTCAAGTCGTTCCTGGTTGTCAGTAAATCGCAATTTGGTCTGATCTAACTGCTTTCTGCACGTTTGGCCATTTAACAGTTTGATTATAAACACCCTATTCCCTTCCTTGGCCAAAACAGTGCCAGCAACTCACTTAGGACCCTGACCGTAATTCAGGACAAACACAGGGTCGTTAACATCAATGTCACATGAAACAGCCGTGCGATCGTGGTACATGTCCTGCCGGTGTCGCCGGGTTTCCATGTGATCATTAAGATCCGGGTGGACTAGGGAGAGCCTGGTTTTGAGGGCTCTCTTCATTAACAATTCTGCTGGGGAACCCCGGTGAGCGAGTGGGGTCACATCTGGTAACTGAGCAGAATGCGAGACAAGCGGGACTGCAGGGAGCCGTCCATCACGTGTTTCATGCTCTGCTTGATTGTTTGGACTGCCCGCTTCGCTTGACCATTGGACGCGGGCTTAAATGAAGCAGACCTGACCTGCTTGATGCCATTGCAGGTCATAAACTCATTGAATTCCGAGCTGGTGAAACACGGTCCATTGTTGCTGACAAGGACGTCTGGCAAGCCATGGGTGGCCCGGAGGCTTTCAATGGTGGCTGTGGATGTGCTGGATGACATGATTACGCATTCAATCCATTTGGAGTAAGCGTCCACAACTACTAAAAACATCTTTCCTAGAAAGGGGCTGGCAAAATCTACATGGATCCTGGACCACGGTTTGTAGGGCCATGACCACAGACTCAGTGACGCCTCCCTTGGTGCATTGCTCAGTTGCGAGCAAGTGTTGCACTGATGCACGTATGACTTCAAGTCCAAGTCAATGCCGGGCCACCAAACATGCGACCTGTATATTCCTTCTCCGTTGGTTTTGTCGGTGCGAGCAGGTTCTTGATGAGGACGTATATTTTCGGCCCACAGATGGTGAGGAGAACCGCCCTGTGCTTGGCCGCATTAATGTCTCTTTCCAGCTCGTTGGCCATGAAGTACTGGTCGAGACGCTCGACGAAGGCTTCCCAATCATCACCCTCTACGAATCTGTCTAATATTCCAACGGCAGCTATGATTGCGTGAAGGTTTGTATTCTGTGACTCATCGCCAATTGTTGTGTAAAGAAGAACTCCACGAGGCTGAGTACTGTGAGCTAAACTTAGTATGACCTTAGTCTTTATTACAACTCCAGAGTGCCTAAACAACATGGCAGCCAACCTTTTATACTGGCCCTGCATGTGTGTGCACGTGACCATTAGTACTCTAACAGTTGCGCCCTCTGGTGGCAAGTATTACATAGTTACATACATAACACTGCCCAAACTTATTCCACTTTGAATTCGACAGTCATTGGAATAACGACTTTTATCCTCTCAATCTCTGCTTGATTTCAAATTGTTAATATACACAAATTAAAATGATTCTAACATTCAACAATAATCAATTCCTCTGAGTTTCTATTTAAACTAGCTATTTTGCAGCAACCTCATTGTATTTCCAGCTGGAGGCACTTGGATTAGGAAGGTTAGATTTTCAAAAGCTTTGTGGTTTTAGCTTGTGATTATTCCAGTTTTTCTCACCCAATGCACACCCTTTCTTCCTCACACGAATGTCTCATAATATATTCAAATGATAGCCCTCTTGGTATTGTCTTTCTTTAGATCTAAAGTGAAACCAGTTAACATCCTTTAAAAATGCTCGGCATTGCCATATCAACAGGACTGCTGAATTGAGTTGCTCTCATTATAACTGTCTATCACTTCTAAACAGAATCTACATGCAGTCCTTCACGCTTATCTTTCGCACCCATATTAGATGATTACTTACGTAGGGTGGAGTAACACAGGCTAAATTTAAATGACCTTGCTGACAAGGCTGACATTATTTTAACAAACTGCGATTCTTTCAAAGTTAATGGTATGAGTAACTGTAACTTCAGTGAAATATTCCCAGTAATTTCACATTGTCCCTGGAAGCATCCATTTTACTGATATGAAAAATGGCCTCTAGGTGAATGAGTGTGAAGAAAACCTTCTTTCAGTCAAGCTGTGACACACATCGAGCATAATCAATCTAGCTCCACATGGAATATTTTGCATAATTGTTTGACTGTGTTGTGTAACAGGATGTGACAGGATTTAATGAACTGCAAGCATTCACAGAACATAGCTTGTTATGAAGAGAATACCTGATGAGTAAGTGGCATTGCCATAATTAACTAAGAGAGCTGAATCATTTATGTAGAAGCGAAATCAGACATTCCTTTTTTGTTAAATTATCATTTTAGTAATTTAACAAATTTTACAAAAATATAATGAAATATTCATTTAAAGGCCATGTCATGAGCTGCATTTTTTTCTGCAAAATATTTTTCCTGATTTGGGTAATAACTTGTAATTTATTCAAAACACAGCATAGTAACCCTGGTGTACATGCATTTTACAATTCATGTTTATGCTTTGTGTTTGACAATGTGATTGTTATACATCATGTCTCATAATATATTCAAATGATAGCTCTCTTGGTATTGTTCTTTAAACTCCTTACACACGCTACTAATAAATAAAATGAACATCGATAGTGACAGCAATCGTTAGTTACATAAATATAATTTTAAAAATAAGTTCCATCCAAGTTATTAGTGATGCAAAGTGGTGGTTTGAGATTCATTCTGATTCAAACCCAGATTATGAATGAGAGGGTAAGGTGAAAGTTGAGCTCTCTGGCACAAATTTCCATTTTATTATTGCTGATATGGTCCTCAAACCTTCCTCTTCTGTTGCTTCTAAGCTCCCAATATGCCATTCAGATATGCCAAGCTCCTCTTTCTCCTTATCTCCTCATTGAATTGAAATTAAGTCTCATTGCATAGTCTTAGCTTTTAACTCATTCTTTCGCAAGACTTAAAAACTGTTAAACTCGTTTCATCTCTTGTCTTCCCTTTCCCTCACAATCTATATAAGAGGTATATAAAAAGGAAAAGAGTGGTTAAAGTAAATGTTGGTCCTTTAGAGGATGAGACCGGGGAATTAGTAATGGGGAACATGGAGATGGCAGAAACTCTGAACAAATATTTTGTATCAGTCTTTACGGTAGAGGACACTAACAATATTCCAACAGTGGATAGTCGAGGGGCTATAGGGGGGGAGGAACTAAACACAATCATAATCAGTAAGGAGTTAGTACTCAGTAAGGAGTTAGTACTCAGTAAGATAATGGGACTAAAGGCAGATAAATCCCTTAGACCTGATGGCTTGCATCCTAGGGTCTTAAGAGAAGTAGCGGCAGGGATTGTGGATGCATTGGTTGTAATTTTCCAAAATTTCCTGGATTCTGGGGAGGTCCCAGCAGATTGGAAAACTGCAAATGTAACGCCTCTATATAAAAAAGAAAGCAGACAAAAAGCAGGAAACTGTAGACCAGTTAGTCTAACATTTGTGGTTGGAAAATGTTGGAATCCATTATTAAAGAAGCAGTAGCAGGACATTTGGAAAAGCAAAATTTGATCAGGCAGAGTCAGCATGGATTTATGAAGGGGAAGTCATATTTGACAAATTTTCTGGAATTCCTTGAGAATATAACGGACAGGGTAGATAAAGGGGAACCAGTGGATGTGGTGTATTTGGACTTCCAGAAGGCATTTGACAAGATGCCACATAAAAGGTTACTGCACAAGATAAAAGATCACGGGGTTGGGGGTAATATATTAGCATGGATAGAGGATTGGCTAACTAATGGAAAACAGAGAGTCGGGATAAATGGTTCATTCTCTGCTTGACAACCAGTAACTAGTGGGGTGCCGCAGAGATCAATGCTGGGACCCCAACAATTTACAATCTATATTAATGACTTGGAAGAAGGGTCCGAGTGTAACGTAGCCAAGTTTGCTGATGATACAAAGATGGGAGGAAAAGCAATGTGTGAGGAGGAGACAAAAAATCTGCAAAAGGACATTGACAGGCTAAGTGAGTGGGCAAAAATTTGGCAGATGGAGTATAATGTTGGAAAGTGTGAGGTCATGCACTTTGGCAGAAAAAAATCAAAGAGCAAGTTATAATTTAAATGGAGAAAGATTGCTAAGTGCTGCAGTACAGCGGGACCTGAGGTACTTGTGTACGAAACACAAAAGGTTAGTATGCAGATACAGCAAGTTATTGCAAAGGGGATGGAGTATAAAAGCAGGGAAGTCTTGCTACAGCTATACAAGGTATTGGTGAGGCCACACCTGGAATACTGTGTGCAGTTTTGGTTTCCATATTTACAAAAGGATATACTTGCTTTGGAGGAAGTTCAGAAAAGGTTCACTGGGTTGATTCTGGAGATGAGGGGGTTGACTTATGAGGAAAGGTTGAGTAGGTTGGGCCTCGACTCATTGGAATTCAGAAGAATGAGAGGTGATCTTATCGAAACATATAAGATTATGAGGGGCTTGACGAGGTGGATGTAGAGAGGATGTTTCCACTATGAGGGAGACTAAAACTAGAGGGCATGATCTTACAATAAGGGGCCGCCCATTTAAAACAGAAGAGGAGAAATTTATTTTCTCAGAGGGTTGTAAATCTGTGGAATTCACTGTCTCAGAGACTGTGGAAGCTGGGACATTGAATACAGTTAAGACAGAAATGGACAGTTTCTTAAACGATAAAGGGATCATCATCATCATAGGCATTCCCTCGGGATCGAGGAAGACTTGCTTCCACTCCTGAAGTGAGTTCTTTGGTGGTTGAACAGTCTAATATGAGAACCACAGTCTCTGTTACAGGTGGGACAGATAGTCATTGAGGGAAGGGGTGGGTGGGACTGGTTTGCCACACCCTCCTTCCGCTGATGGGCTTGATTTCTGCATGCTCTCGGAGTTGAGACTCGAGGAGCTCAGCTCCCTCTCGGATGCTGTGGAAATGTATTTTTATCTAAGCTGATACCACACGGTATTTTTGTGCCCTTTTTCAATATATAACAAAATGGAGTCCTGGTTCTTCCAGAAATTTCTGCATAAAGCAGTCGGCTTGCATAAACAGCTAAACCTGGCTTGAAAGGGCTGATAGCCACCAGACAGCTAGGAGGCAAGTCCTGCTGAGACAAGTACCCCCCATGGTGCTCTCCTATTGTCTATACAACACCAGTTGCAATCCACCCCACCCTTTTCGAAGTACTCAAACCACCAGCCATTATCTCTTGTAGAGACCTCATCCATTTGATGCAAAAAGATAACTGACTAGGAAACTGGACAATCCTGACACAATGCAAGGCAGGTAATAGCTCATTACCACACTCTCATCGAATAATGGCCGGCTGGCCAACTAATAACCCTGACAAAAGGAAATATCTGGAAACCATGTCAGGACAAGGATGTAGTCATTAACTCTTTATCTGTATTCACTGACTGCGAGACAGAGCCAATACACAGGGAGAGGCCATAACTTGGGTTTTACTGTATAAATATCTCGTGAAACTGTACCATTTCGGAGGTGTTCACTTAGCCATTGACTGAGTGTGACCTTTCCCTTGCTAGCAAGTAAATTAAAGAAACTTCTGCCGGAGCTAAAGGTGTCTGAGTCGTTTATCGGAGGTCGAGATTTCGATAATGCACTTCCTCCACTTAGGGCGGTCTTGGGTCAGGGACTCCCAGATGTCAGTGGGGATATCGCACTTTATCAAGGAGGCTTTGAGGGTGTCCTTGTCCCGTTTCCGCTGCCCACCTTTGGCTCGTTTGCCGTGAAGGTGCTCCGAGTAGAGCACTTGCTTTGGGAGTCTCGTGTCTGGCATGCGTACTATGTGGCCTGCCTAGTGGAGCTGACCGAGTGTGGTCAGTGCTTCAATGCTGGTGATGTTAGCCTGAATGAGGACGCTGATGTTGGTGCGCCTGTCCTCCCAGGGGATTTGTAGGATCTTGCGGAGACATAGTTGGTGATATTTCTCCAGCAACTTTAGGTGTCTACTGTACATGGTCCATGTCTCTGAGCCATACAGGAGGGCAGGCATTACTACAGCCCTGTAGACCATGAGCTTGGTGGCACTTTTGAGGGCCTAGACTTCAAAATCCTAAATAACTGCTAGCAGTGAGCCAAGTCTGTCCATAATGAAAGAAAAGTTGTACATTACTTAGTCCATTTTAAATCGACCACTTTTATAGGTTCCATGTCACCTTGCTCCTTGTGATAACCTAATCACTTAATTCTTCTAAATTAATTTATCCATAGACTCTTTTCCTCAGGTGGCCGAAGGTTGCATTGGCACACTGGAGGCGGTGTTGGATCTCGTCTTCGATGCCTGTTCTTGTTGATAGAAGGCTCCCGAGTTATGGGAATTGGTGCACGGTGTCCAGGGCCGCACGTGGATCTTGATGATGGGGGATGGGGGGGCAGTGCTGTGCGGTGAGGACAGGCTGGTAGAGGACCTTTGTCTTGTGGAAGTTTAGCATTCGGCCCATGCTTTCATACGCCTCAGTAATTACATCAACTATGTCCTGGAGTTCAGCCTCCGTATGCGCGCAGACGCAGGCGTCGTCTGCATACTGTAGCTTGACGACAGAGGTTGGGGTGGTCTTGGAACTGGCCTGGAGACGGCGCAGGTTGAACAGGTTCCCATTGGTTCTATAGTTTAGTTCCACTCCCGCGGGGAGCATGTTGACTGTGAGTGGAGCATGGCGGCGAGAAAGATTGAGAAGAGGGTTGGGGCGATGATGAGGGTTTATGGGGAGCGGGCAGGGAAGTGGAGCGGAGTCCATGATCAGATCAGCCATGATCTTATTAAATGGCGGAGCAGGCTCAAGGGGCCATATGGTCTGCTCCTGTTCCTATTTCTTATGTTCTTATAATCATCCAAAATTCCAAACTGAGTATCTCCTAACTACTAATACTTAACTTAGTTTGTCTTCTCTCCTACTTACGTCAACATTGATGCTGTTCCATGCCATGGGCCTTGGTCCATGGCCCTTAATCTGGGTTTCTTATTTTTTTTTAAATCCAATTCTTACTGAGCAGATCTCATTTATATATTGCAATGCAAAAATGGCATGGTAGTGTTAGTTATCATAATAAATCAGTCATTAATACTAAAGGCTTTGACTATTATGCCAGAGTATGATTAATTGTGATGTCAACCCCAGACATGGTACCAACAACGTTCTTGGAAACCAGTTTTGCTGTAATGACAAAAGGCATTTGAATCATTACATTTCGCACAAAAACTCAAAATCCTAAATAACTGCTAGCAGTGAGCCAAGTCTGTCCATAATGAAAGAAAAGTTGTACATTACTTAGTCCATTTTAAATCTACCACTTTTATAGGTTCCATGTCACCTTGCTCCATGTGATAACCTAATCGCTTAATTCTTCTAAATTAATTTATCCATAGAATCCTGATGGCAAATCAACAGATCAGAGGTATTTTTTAAAGTGCTTTGCTTTTGTAGTCTTGAGAGTCACGTGAGCAAGAAACTGGAGCAAACTCCAGCAAATTATGGTATACTGTACCATGTACTAATATCTAATATCATGCCCTTCCTGTGCATATTATCATTCTTGTCACATTTTGTTGATTGGCTCAAAGTGAAATTAAAAAGCGACAATCAAAATTGAAGAGATAGGAAAATATACAAATCAAAGGTGAGGAAATTAGCTGGAAAAATTATTGCCATTGATGATACATTGTGTGATACATAACATTACCCCCCTCCACCCCCCAAAGCTTGTAAAGGAGTGTATTCTTCATCTCACTGTGAGAAATGTCATGGGACATAATTGCTGATATGAACTATTATGCAGGCTCAGTGCTAGCACTAACACATCTTGGCTATGTTAAATTATTTCACTGAATCAGAGATTATAGAATGATGCACCACAGAAGGAGGCCATTCAACCTATCGTGCCTGTGCTGGCCCTTTGAAAGAGCTATCTAATTAGTCCAACTCCTTTATCCTTTTCCCATAGTTCTGCAGATTTTTCCCCTTTAAGTAGTTACCATTTCCCTTTTGAAAGTTATTATTGAATCGACTTCCACCACCCAGTCAGGCAGCACATTCCAGACCATAAACTCACCATTAAAAAAGATTCTCTTCTCCTTGCAATTGGTTCTTTTGCCAATTAACTTATATCTGGGTCCACTGGTTACTGACCCTCCTACTACTGGAAACAGTTTTTTCTTATTTACTTTATCAATACCTTTCATGATTTTGAACACCTCTATTAAATTCTCCCTTAAACTTCTCTGCTCTAAGGAGAACAACCCCAGCTTCTCCGGTCTCTCCATGTAGCTCAAGTCCCTCATCCCTGGAACCAATGTTCCCCCTAATTTTGTTATTAGTGCACGATCACTTTAACTGGGTGCGCGGCCCATTCAAATATTCACACATGCACTGCTTCTTCCCTGTAGAAGCTGGTGAGTGGCCTGCACGGGACCTCCAGACCGATGCAGCTGAGCAGGAATGTTGCCTGGTACCATTCTCGTAAATCTCCTCTGCACCATTTCTGAGGCCTTGGCGACCTTCCTAAAGTGTGCTGCCCAGAATTGGCCACAATACTCCAGCTGAGGCCTAACTACTGATTTATAAAGGCTTGGCCTAACTTTCTTGCTTTAGTTTCCCTGAGCAGGTGGTGGAGCTCTTTTCTGAACCTCTGCAATCAACCTTTGTCGCAGTTTGATATAACTGAGTGACGTGCTGGGCCACTTCTGAGGGCAGATAAGAGTCAAGCACATTGATCAGACCGGGTAAAGTCTGCAGGTTTCTTTCCCTAAAGGACATTAGTTTTCACAACAACTGGATGGTGATAGCAACTTTTATTTTCAAATTAAAAAAAAAACTGAATTCAAATTCTGAAACTGTCATCATGGGATTTGAACTCGCGTAACCGTGGATTATTAGTCCAGGTTTCTAGATTGCTAGTCTAGTGATAGAACCACTACAGCACCATACCCCATTTGACCATAACACCTGCAGCTTACTCACAATTAGTTGGTAACTTTCCCCTGCAGTTTTTGGTCAGGCAGAGTCAGCATGGATTTATGAAGGGAAAGTCATGTTTGACAAATTTGCTGGAGTTCTTTGAGGATGTGACGAACAGGGTGGATAAAGGGGAACCAGTGGATGTGGTGTATTTAGACTTCCAGAAGGCATTTGACAAGTTGCCACATAAAAGGTTACTGCACAAGATAAAAGATCATGGGGTTGGGTTATATATTAGCATGGATAGAAGATTGGCTAACGAACAGAAAACAAAGAGTAGGGATAAATGGTTCATTCTCGGGTTGGCAATCAGAAACTAGTGGGGTGCCGCAGGGATCAGTGCTGGGATCCCAACTATTTACAATCTATATTAACGATTTGGAGGAAGGGACTGAGTATAACATAGCCAAGTTTGCTGATGATACAAAGATGGGAGGAAAAACAATGTGTGAGGAGGACACACACAATCTGCAAAAGGACATAGACAGGCCAAGTGAGTGGGCAAAAATTTGGCAGATGGAGTATAATGTTGGAAAGTGTGAGGTCATGCACTTTGGCAGAAAAAAAATCAAAGAATAAGTTATTATTTAAATGGAGAAAGATTGCAACGTGCTGCAGTACAGCTGGACCTGGGGGTACTTGTGCATGAAACACAAAAGGTTAGTTTGCAGGTACAGCAAGTAATCAGGAAGGCCAATGGAATCTTGGCCTTTATTGCAAAGGGGATGGAGTATAAAAGCAGGGAAGTCTTGCTACAGTTGTACAGGGTATTGGTGTGGCCACATCTGCGTGTGTTTTGGATTCCATATTTATAAAAGGATATACTTGCTTCGGAGGCAGTTCAGAGAAGGGTCACAAGGTTGATTCAGAGATGAGGGGTTTGACTTATGAGGAAAGGTTGAGTAGGTTGGGCCTCTACTCACTGGAATTCAGAATGAGAGGTGATCTTATCGAAACATAAGATCATGAGGGGGCTTGACAAGGTGGATGCAGAGAGGATGTTTCTGCTGATGGGGGAGACTAAAACTGGAGGGCATAATCTTAGAATAAGGGGCCGTCCATTGAAAACAGAGATGAGGAGAAATTTCTTCTCTCAGAGGGTTGTGGATCTGTGGAATTCGCTGCCTCAGAGGGCTGTGGAAGCTGGGACATTAAATAAATTTAAGACAGAAATAAACAGTTTCTTGGACGATAAGGGGTTATGGAGAGCGGGCAGAGAAGTGGACCCGAGTCCATGATCAGATCAGGAATGATCATATTAATTGGCGGAGCAGGCTCGAGGGGCCGTATGGTCTTCTCCTCTTCCTATTTCTTATGTTCTTATGTTTAAAGGATGGAATATCCCAAACTATTAGCCCCAGGTCAATAATCCCAGTCATCCTATCCTGTCACATGCAATGGATTTAAGTAAACTCACCAGCTCTTGGGATCTTTCAGCATTGGTGTTGACCAAGTGTAGTCATCCAAAGCTGCAGCCAGTCAGCACACCAGTCAGTCATTGAAGAACATCCTTATTCCTGCAGCACATTTAAATGTCGATATACACCAGAGATCTAACTAATTATGTTAGGTCAATCTCGAACTAAAAAAACGAAAGGACGTAGCAATTGTGAGTGACATATTTTGAACCCAGTTGAGGATCCTATTTGTTGTATGCGCTGCCACTGACATCAGTGTCAATTTCAGCAGTGTGGCGGGGTGAGGATGTAAAATATAACTCCAGAGGCTCGCCTTAACAGCTGGATTTGTAGGTGCTTCTGGAGACATCCTGACAGCAACTAAGTGTTGAAGGGGGAAGCATGTATCTTTTCAGGTGGCTCAATCTCCACGCAGGCCAGTGATACGCCTATATAGTCCCCCTGCACCCACCAGGGGAGGTACAGCAGCCAGAAACAACATTTCAAATTGAGACTTTAAAACAATTGCTTTTAAATCAAAATTGTGCATGCTTAGTCATTTTGTCATACTGGAAACCATACTGCAATATAACTAGAGTCGTTTCCACAGCAACTGGGTTCTCGGGCTCAGTGGTTCTACAATATAAATATATCATGAGAGAACAGTTGGGGAGCCATCTTAGACACATCAGCCTGCTAATTAGATCATTGTCTTCTTCCAACTCATGAGTACCAGAGCAATTGAAATAAATGAGATTTTTCTTTTTTCTTCCAACAGTTCGCATGGTTTATGAGACTATGTTTGAAAAATACTCAGTACATTGGCTGCAGATCCTGGGATGATCTGAACCAAACTGGCACATTGCCAACTAAGAGAGAAGCAAAGAAGTTACATCATGTGATCTTGGATACTCCACTCATAAAGCATAGACTCGCATCATCAAACTCTGTGTTTGACAAGAGGAAAACCTGGCAGGGATTATTCTCGATTGGGACCTTCCTCTCATGATAGGTTGGTGTTCTTGAGGCTTAACTGCAGTAGGGACATGGAGCTTTCTGTGGGTGCATTAAATATTTAGGGAGATCATTCAAGGTGCATTAATACAATCAGTAGGGATGCTATCACATCTGCACTCTTTTCTAATACCCTAATAACCAGATGCTTTTGTGGCGGGGTTACTCTGTATCATAGCGTTTTGCTGCTATAGATTTTTCTGCTTCAGAGGTTGTGCAATTGCCCCTCCAGTTTTGTAAGGCAGTTCATTACATTACAAACATGGCTTGGAGCAAATTGCATGTTGTTGGAGTTCCTTTTTACACTTGGAATTTCTGTCAACACAATGGGCATAATTTGGTCTTTAACTCATGAATGGTGTTGATAATTTATTAAACTATTTCACTTGGAAAATAACGCAAAAGGCACAAGTACAAAATTCTCAATCCAAGCTCCAAGGAAGATTATGGGCTGGACCCCTCCTCCCCACTTACAGGGTAGCAGATGTAGTACAGACTGTAAGAAACGATGTAATTTGGAGTAATTTACCACCTTCAAAAGCAAACCAGATTGATCTCTTTTGAGAAGGGGATTGAGTACTATATGTCTGGATTTTCCGCCTTTTGCGCCTCTGTTTGCGCCCCGGAAGGGTGGTAAATGGTGATTCTGGGCGTAACGCCGACCATCCAGGTTTTAGCGCCCAGCTGGTAAATTAGGCTCCTTACTTGCGGCGGTGCAAAAACGAATCGCCGCGCGCTCCAGATTGACAGATCATGACGTCAATCGTTGTACAACAATGCATTTTCACCCCAGATGGAAAATTCATCCCTCATCCCTCAGGCCTCATTTACCATCCGCCGCATGAAACGTCTTGGAAAAAAAAGCCATTCCCAGGGTGCAACAGGCAGTATCGGCAACGTATTTAAATGGAGGGAGGAGGGTCCTATATCGCAGGTCACATTGACTGCAATGGTTGCGCAAAGCACGCTGCGTGAAGCTCCGACTTGCAAACGGCAGTTTTATCTGCCTTTACAGTGTCCTTTCAAGGTCAGTGAAATAATTTAATGGGGGTATTATTAGTTCGCCAGTGTATCATGCTGGTTGCTATTGCTAGAAGCTTCAAGCAAGAAGAAGGGCTAATAGCCATGGTCAGGTCACAGATGAGGAGAGGCCGAAGACGTCTGGGGAGGAGGCCTCATCTCCAATGGATTTACAGGAACCAACGCTCAATGGTGAGAAGGCTGTGCTTCCAAAAGGAAGTGCTGACAGAGATATACCAGCTCCTACAGGCAGAACTACAGCCTTACAGTGCCAACACGACTGCACGGTGAAGGTGACTGTGGCACTGGCCTTCTATGCCTCCTACTCTTTCCAGGCAGCAGCAGGGGACATATGCAGCATCTCTCAATACTCCACACATCGCTGTATTTGCCAAGTCACAACGGCTCTGTATGCCCGCAGAATGGACTTCATAAAGTTCCAATGAGCAGGGACAGTCAATGAGACGGCATGTGTGTTTGGCAGAATTGCAGGCTTCCCAAGGGTTCAAGGACCCATTGACTGTACACACATGGCCTTGCGAGTACCATTCCACAATGTAGAGGTATTCAGAACCAAAAGGGATACCACTCCCTAAATGTGCAGCTAGTGTGCGACCACACGCAATGCATACTCGCAGTGATTGCCCGCTATCCAGGGAGCACACATTATGCTTTCATCTTGCGTGAGAGCTGTGACTCACAAATATTTCAGTGACAAAGGGAAGGGCAGGGCTGGCTGCTCAGGGACAAAGGATACAGCCTAGCCACTTGGCTCATGACCCCCCTCTGCAACCCTGCCCCAGAAACCGAGCAGCACTACAATGACAGCCATGCAGCCACCTGCAACATCATCGAACAGACCATTGGGGTGCTTCAAGCAGCACTTCCGATGCCTGGACCACTCTGGAGACAGTCTTCAATACTCCCCTCAACAAGTCTCTGAATTAATTGTGGGGTGCTGCATGCTACACAATTTGGCCATCGTGAGGGGCCAGGCATTGCCAGTGGGGATTGCAGGCCCACCTCAGGAGGAGGAGGAGGACGATGAAGAGGAGCCTGGTGAGGCCCCGATTTCACAACCACCCCATCCACTGGGGAGGCAGCATCTAGCTGCTGCCAGAACACGAGCCGCACGTCGCCAGCTCATAATGGACCGGTTTGGTTGAATGGAGGAAGCTGAGGGCTGCCTCTAATACTGGCCATGCTATGTGCCACCATACAGGCACATCCAAGCTGGGCTTTTGAATGATACAAACGGCACCAACGGCAAAGGGTCAAAGTGACATTTTTATCAAAAAAGTTACGAACGATGCACACCCAACAAAACCAAAAAAGACAATAAATCATCATAACTAAATGGTGTAATAAACAGTGTTCTGCTGTGTTACTTAATAACAAGTACATTATTAAAAAACTATTTACAGCTGCTCCTCCTCAATGAGGCCTCAGTGCCTACAACAAAGCTGCTTGAAGGCTGCTGTGTTAAGAGAAAGACAGTGCAGATGGCATATGAGGAAGCCCTGGACCAGCTCTGGGCTTGGAAGGCCCGGTTGCAGACTGCTGCACCGCAGCATCGGCGGAAGCAGTCACTGGTGGCTTGGGTATGTATTGTGTAGGGTGCATGGTTGGAGAGTCAGTGATGGGAGCCAGAATGCTGTCATCCTGAGGAAGGACAGCACCTTCCATTTCCTGGGAGCCACTGAGACTCTGACGGGGCTGGGCCTCAACATCCGGAGCACGCTGTGTGACAACAACTTGCTGGCCTGCTTTGGCATCATCCTTTTGCCATTGGACAGTGGGGATAACCGAAAGGATGGCAGCTGACATCGACCACATCACATCACCAAGCTGCAGCGTAGCTTGTGCCTGCGATTTGATCGATGCTGCAATGTGATCAATGGCAAGCACCACACACACCACTTGCCTCTGTGAGTGCCTCGCTAGAATCCTGAGTTGCACCGACAATGCGTGACGTTGCCTCCGCAACAGTCACAGAAAGTTTATCGATGCTCTCTGTGTCCTTATCCAATTCAGCCATGAGCTCATGATGCATATCTGTGTTTTCCCTGGAAATTTCCACCAAGTCCAGTTCCATGTCAGCCTGATGTTGAGCAGACCTTCTTTGCCGACTCACCCTCCGGAGAGCTGGCCTCCGAGATTCCCCTCTCGCTGCGCGTTGCTGTAGGTGACTGGGGCCAGGAGCCTCCGACGACTCAAAGCCAGGAAAATTGGGCTCATGCTCCAGAAGTGCTTTGTTGCGACAGACCTACTGGTGGGCTCTGTGGCTCAGGCATTGCAGTCTCCTCGCACGCCTCATTATCTACCCTGTGGCTAGATGTCGATGGCTCCCTAGACGCCTGTCACAATTGTTGCTGTTCTTCTGCAAGCAGAAAACAATAGACATGTGGTTAGTGGCAGGGTAGGGGGCAGAGTGATAGCAGGAAGGTGGCATTGCACATGTACATGTGAAGGCCCTATGCCACTTCATAATAGGTCTCAATGAAGTCACATCAGTCGTGCAATTCATTTACATACCCTCACTACCCGATGGGGGCTCGGCATCATCCCCGGCAACTGGCTGAGCTGGTGGTCCAATGGAGTTTCTCCAGTTCTGTTAAGTCGAGGATCTGAGGTGGACCCCCGCCTGGCCGGCACTGCTCACACCTGTTGTGTGACAGCTTCGCCTGCAATGAGAAAAATAGGAAGGGTTCAGAAAGGGTACACCTCCTGTTGTGCCACTGGTGCCGACCATAGTTCAATAGCTGAGACTGTGTGGATGTGCAAATCTCTACACTTCAATCTGTATGGATGTTGCATGAGGTTTGTGAGCAATTGAAGGTGAGGGGAATGTAGCCTAGGGGCTGCAGGTGATCTTTATGAAACCCATATCAGCAGTGGGAGTGTATTGCGAGGAAGGTTCGCAATGATTAGGGAACAAGAGGGTAAGTGCATCCTTCATTAAGAGGCAATAGCTGGAGAAGTCAGTCTTCAGCTTTCTGATGCATTGTGAAACCCAGGCTGCAAGATTTTGTGAATGGGCAGATACATGAAAGACTTCACATCGTGTCTGACATTCATGTTGGAAGGATAGCAGGCATACATAAATGTGAAGGGTACTCACCCTGACAACCCTGGTGAGGTTGTTGAAATTTTTGTGTCATTGGGTGCCAGTTCTGACAACCGTGTCTGCCGCAGACACCTCCTGAGCAATTTCACACCATATCAGTTTGAAAATATTTGGGATCGGTCTTCCTCCACCAACCAGATGGAGTGCTGTCCCCCTCCTCTCCATTGCATGGACTAAGGCCTCAGCATCCACTCTTGAGAAACACCTGGCACGCTGCCTGGCCTCCTGCTGCTCCATCTCTGCAGAAGTGCCAGAAGTCATGCAGGTCATCTGTGCCTGCGCGGAGGAAGCCACAGTACATAGAAAGATAGAAACATAGAAAATAGGTGCAGGAGTAGGCCATTCGGTCCTTCGAGCCTGCACCACTATTCAATATGATCATGGCTGATCATTCCCTCAGTACCCCTTTCTTGCTTTCTCTCCATACCCCTTAATCCCTTTAGCCGTAGGGCCACATCTAACTCCCTTTTGAATATATCTAACGAACTGGCCTCAACAATTTTCTGTAGTAGAGAATTCCACAGGTTAACAACTCTCTGAGTGAAGAAGTTTCTCCTCATCTCAGTCCGAAATGGCTTACCCCTTATCCTTAGACTGTGACCCCTGGTTCTGGACGTCCCCAACATTGGGAACATTCTTCCTGCATCTAACCTGTCCAATCCCGTCAGAATTTTATATGTTTCTATGAGATCCCCTCTCATTCTTCTAAATTCCAGTGAATCTAAGCCTAGTCGAGCCAATCTTTCTTCATATGTCAGTCCTGCCATCCTGGGAATCAGTCTAGTGAACCTTCGCTGCACTCCCTCAATAGCAAGAATGTCCTTCCTCAGATTAGGAGACCAAAACTGTACACAATATTCAAGGTGTGGCCTCACCAAGGCCCTGTACAACTGCAGTAAGACCTCCCTGCTCCTATACTCAAATCCTCTCGCTATGAAGGCCAACATGCCATTTGCCTTCTTCACCACCTGCTGTACTTGCATGCCAACCTTCAATGACTGATGTACCATGACACCCAGGTCTCGTTGCACCTCCCTTTTTCCTAATCTGTCACCATTCAGATAATATTCTGCCTTCCTGTTTTTGTCACCAAGGTGGATAACCTCACATTTATCTACATTATACTGTATCTGCCATGCATTTGCCCACTCACCTAACCTGTCCAAGGAACCCTGCAGCCTCTTAGCATCCTCCTCACAGCTCACACTGCTGCCCAGCTTTGTGTCATCTGCAAACTTGGGGATTTCTGAAATAACATCTGTGCCCAGGAAAACAAAAACGCGACTGTGCAATGCTCAAAATGACTGTCTCAGTTACCAGCGCGATTTTTGGCTCGGGCGCACAAAGTCCGTTGTGTAACATCTGATTTAACGCCCCAGATCATGGATCCTCATTGTTTTACTGAAATTTCCAGTCGAAGGTGCAAACTTTTTTCAGGCAGTATTGGGACCGCCCCATCGCGATTAGCAGCCTGAAAACGGGAAACCCAAAAATCCAGCCCATGGAGCTGTTGATAGAACTGTTTGATTTTTTTTCAGGGGAGGTGAAGAATTGAATGTACCGTTGAAGTAGAAAATCAGCAACTGATGGTGGTAAGTTTAAAATAGAATAAACATCACCAATTCTGGATGGTGTAGGCTTAATAGACCGAACAGTGTTTTCTTGCCACAGCAGATAAGAACTAGAAGCAGGAGTAGGCCATACGGCCCCTTGAGACTGCTCCGCCATTCAACAAGATCATGGCTGATCTTCAGCCTCAACACTTTCCTGCACTATCCCCATATCCCTTGATTTCCTTAATATCCAGTGGATAGTGGGTATCTATCAGGCAAGTACGGCAACTTCATGGCCTTCCATGTGTTTCAATGCCGAGTCTCTCGTTGGGATACTGTTATAAGAACATAACATAAGAAATAGGAGCAGGAGAAGACCATATGGCCTCTCGAGCCTGCTCCGGCATTTAATACAATCATGGCTGATCTGATCATGGACTCAGCTCCACTTCCCGACCAGCTTTCCCATAACCCCTTATCCCCTTATTGTTTAAGAAACTGTCTATCTCTAAAATTTAGTCATTGTCCCAGCTTCCACAGCTATCTGAGGCCGCAAATTCCACAGATTTACAACCCTCTGAAAGAAGAAATTCCGCCTCATCTCAGTGTTAAATGGGTGGCCCCTTATTCTAAGATTATGCCTCCGAGTTCTAGTCTCCCCCATCCGTGGAAACATCTTCTCTGCACCCACCCTGTCAAGCCCATGGGGGCCAAGTTTCGACCTGAGTTGCTCCTGTTTTTTTGGAGCAACTGGTTTAGAATGGAGTATCTTAGAAATTGCAATTCTCGGCATTTAGTTTGCTCCAGTTCTAGTCAGTTGGAACAGTTTCAGTTTGGAACAGATTTTTTTTCAAAAGGGGGCGTATCCGGCCACTTACACCCGTTTTGAAAGTTTAGGCAGTGAAAACTTACTCCAAACTAACTTAGAATGGAGTAAGTGTAGATTTTTGTACGCTCAGAAAAACCTTGTCTACACTTAGAAAATCAGGTGTAGGTTACAAACCAGGCGTAGGGAATGGGGGGGGGGGGTTAAAGGGAAGTTTACAAACATTAAACACTTCAATTTTACAAATAAAGAGCCATCATCAATAATAAATGATAAATATATCAATAAATCAACCAATAAATCAATCAAAAAAAATTAATAAAAAATAAAAAATTTTAAAAATCAATAAATAAAACATTTTCTACTCACTGACTGCGGCAGCGGGAGCCCTCCAACAGCATGCTGGGATGGCCTCCCCCCCCCACCCCCCCACCCCAGTGTGTGTGTCTCTCTCTCTCTGTCTGTCAGTGTCAGTGTCTCTCTGTCTGACAGTGTCGATGTGTTTCTGACAGGGCCCGCCCCCAGCAAGATGTTGGGCTGGCGGACGGGCCCCGCCGAAGGAGTTAAAGGTGAGGGGTGGCGGGGGGGGGGTCGTCGGAGCGGGAGCTGGGGGATGTCCGGGGGGGGGGAGCGGAGCGGGAGCTGGGGGGGGAGCGGAGCGGGGTCTGGCGGTGGGGGAGAGCGCGGAGCGGGAGCTGGGGGGATTGAGGGAGCCAGAGTAAGAGCTTGATGAGGGAGGTGCAGCCTGATCCTCGCAGCCCCAATGAGGCCATTCGGCCAGGGCTAGGGGCTGCGTGCTTCGGGCCCCTCCCACACAGTTTCGGGTGCCTGGAGCTACTGCACATGCGCGCCCACTGTAGCACGCATGTGCAGAGGTCTCGACACTGATTTCAGCGCAGGGGCCTGGCTCCGCCCCCCACAGCTCGAGCTGCGATGCGCCGAGCTGCAAAGGACCTGCAGGGAGACGGAGAATCTGCAGGTATTTTTGGGGCGCGAAAAATGGGCGTTCAAGTCGGGGCTGCGCCCTTCTAGGCGCGGCCCGAAACTTGGGCCCATAATCTTATACGTTTCGATATGATCACCTCTTATTCTTCTGAATTCCAATGAGTCGAGGCCCAATCTCCTCAAATTTTCCTCATAAGTCAACCTCCTCATCTCCGGAATCAACCTTGTGAACCTTCTGTGAATTGCCTCCAAAACAAGTTTATCCTTTCGTAAATATGGAAACCAAAACTGCACGCAGTATTCCAGGTGTGGCCTCACCAATACCCTGTACAACTGTAGCAAGACTTCCTTGCTTTTATACTCCATCCCCTTTGCAATAAAGGCCAAAATTCCATTGGCCTTCCTGATCACTTGCTGTACCTGCATAGTAACCTTTTGTGTTTCATGCACAAGTACCCCTAGGTCCCGCTGTACTGCAGCACTTTGCAATCTTTCTCCATTTAAATGATAACTTGCTCTTTGATTTTTTTCTGCCAAAGTGCATGACCTCATACTTTCCAACATTATACTCCATCTGCCAAATTTTTGCCCACTCACATAGCCTGTCTATGTTCTTTTGCAGATTTTGTGTGTCCTCCTCACACATTGCTTTTCCTCCCATCTTTGTATCATTAGCAAACTTGGTTATGTTACACTCAGTCCCTTCTTCCAAGTCGTTAATATAGATTGTAATTGTTGGGGTCCCAGCACTGATCCCTGTGTTACTGATCCACTAGTTACTGATTGCCAACCCAAGAATGAAACATTTATCCCGACTCTCTGTTTTCTGTTCGTTAGCCAATCCTCTATCCATGCTAATATATTACCCCCAACCCCATGAACTTTTATCTTGTGCAGTAATCTTTAATGTGGCACCTTGTCAAATGCCTTCTGGAAGTCCAAATATACTGGTTCCCTTTATCCACCCTGTTCGTTACATCCCCAAAGAATTCCAGCAAATTTGTCAAACATGACTTCCCCTTCATAAATCTATGCGAAGCTTCAGCAATACCACCTGATTTCAGCAATAAAAAATGAAAGTCAAGAGAAGGTTGCTCCAAAGATCCCATCAAAACTTCCCTTAGTATTTGAATACATAATTATGAGTGATTGTTTTTCTGGAAATCACTACCAGGTTGGAGTGTGTTGGTAATTTTAATGATCATGTGGGTAAGGGTGCATATTACAGAATATTTTATAGACTGTTTAGCTAGCTGTAATGTATTTGCTTCATGGATTCTTTGCTTAAAAAGGCTAGACTTTCCACTTGAGATCGATGGGCTATCGCCCATTTATTGCCCAAATAGCCAGGCTAGCGCCCATTTTACTTGAAAAGTGGAAAGTTGTGTCAGGACATCGGCCAAAGATCGCTGGCCTGTCTTTCAGCACACAAGAATTTTACATCGCCGAGGAGATCTCCCGTCGCAACTTTCACCACATCGCCCACACATCGCCGGGCTGATTGCTCGCTGAGAAGATCGCTAGACATCGCTGGAGAAAAGCTGCTCTTACCTCTTCACACAACTAGGCACAACGGATGCCATTTGAACGTCAGAGGAAGTGAGAGGCTGCTTAAAGAAGGGACTTAAATATCTCACAAAGTATAAGGGCTGATCTGCTCATATTTACTGACTGATCTACTACATTTATATTTATATCTATTTTAGTACAAAGGGCATTTATAGCAATAGTGAATGGGGTCTGTAACTTCTCTACCATTATTTGTAACTGCTCACATGCTGGAGTCTAAAGTTGGGTTTAGTGAAAGGCCTAATCAAAGAGGTGGCAGACTGATGCGGAGGAGGAGACCGTACACCCGACGAACTTACAGGGAAAAGCAATCTTACTTGAACTTGTCTGACAACACGTGCCTTAGGAGGCTGCACTTCTGAAAGGAGGTCATAGCTGAGATATGCCAGCCTACCAGAACCATCAGGATCGCACTGTCCGTTGAGGTAAAGGTTACTGTGGCACTAGCCTTCTACGCATCGGGTTCCTTTCAGGCTTCTGCTGGCGACATCTGTGGTATCTCACAGCACGCCACAGATTGCTCCATTCGACAGGTGACTCAGGCCCTGTACGCACGCAGGATGGACTTTATAAGCTTCTCTATGATCAGGGAGGTGCAGACCGGGAGGGCTTTGGGGTTCTCGAGAATAGCAAACTTCTCCAATGTGCAGGGAGCAATAGACTGTATGCACAGCGCCCTGAGAGCACCTTTACAGAATGCGGAGGTGTTTCGTAACCGAAAGAGGATTCAACTCCCTGAATGTGCAGCTCGTTGTCGACCACAACCAAATAATCATGGCAGTAAATGCTAATTTTCCAGGCAGCATCCGTGATGCGTGTTATGTATGTAGACACTACCAATGTGTAAGACTTGCCACCAGGGGGTGCACCCTTGGGAGACCCAAGGGTCACCTGCACACCTTGGGCAAGCAGGTATAAAAGGCAATCTACCATGCTGCCTCCTCTCTTTGGAGTTACAATAAAGAGACCAAGGTCACAACAGTTTGAGCTTAAGATGTACAGTTTTGTGGAGTTATTCTAAATGTAACAATTGGCGACGAGTAACAGATCATGAATGTTCACGCAGTTATGGCTGCTGTTGGTATTTTTGAGAGATTGGTTGGGGATGATCATTGGGAAACCTTTGTTGAGTGTCTTAACCAGTACTTCGTGGCCAATGAACGGTCAAGCGCAGGGCGATTCTTCTCACCGTTTGTGGGTCCACGATATATGGCCTCATCAAAAATCTGCTAGCACCGACGAAACCAATGGAGAAGGCATATGAAGAACTGTGCACACTGGTTCGGGAACACTTCAAGCTGAAGGAGAGCATTTTGATGGCCAGGTATTGCTTTTATATGCACCGAGGGCCAGGACATGGCGAGCTATGTCGCCGACCTAAGAAGCCTTACAGGACCGTGCGTATTTGTTGGATTTTGGGGGAAGTGTTGCGGGACTTTTTCGTGCTTGGAATCGACCACGAAGTCATTCTTCGCAAACTGCTGTCTGACGAATCCCTAGATCTGAGCAAGGCCATCACGATAGCCCAGACTTTCATGATGTCCATGAACGATAACACTAAACATATCATTGCAGCATCGGAACTCACCGACAAGTACTGTGCATAAAATAATGCCTTCAACAGGCAGAACTGTACATGGCAGAGCCTACACGCCCACAGAAGCCAGACCTAGGTTGACTCAGAGCCCGCCATGGGGCAAGAATGTGAATCCATTAGCACCATGTTGGCGCTGCGGGGGTAATCATCGAGCCCTTCAATGTAGATTCAAGCACTACATGTGCAAGGACTATGGAACAGTGGGGCACCTCCAGCGAATGTGCAGACGTGCTGCGACTCACCACGTGGTAGAGTTGGCAGAAGATGACCGATCCGGCGCGTATCACGCTGAACAAGTAAGAGAGGTAACTCAACCCGAGGCTGAAGAAGAAGTGTATGGGGTACACACCTTCACCATCAAAAGCCTTCTGATAATGTTAAAAGTCAAATTAAATGACATTCCAGTTTCCATGGAATTGGACCTGGCGGTGAGTCAATCAATTATAAGCCAGAAGGCTTTTGCGAAACTGTGGGGCAACAAGGCACAAAGGCCAAAACTAAGCCCGATCCATACCAAGCTGTACACATACACCAAAGTGCTCATAACAGTCATTGGCAGTGCGGCAATAAAGATATCGTACGATGGAGCTGTGCATGATTTACCACTATGGATTGTACCAGGCGATGGCTCAATGCTGTTCGGCAGAAGCTGGCTAGGAAAGATCCGATGAAACTGGGACGACATCAAAGCACTGTCTTCAGAGGATGACGCCTCGTGCGCCCAAGTGCTAAACAAATTCCCGTCATTATTCGAGCCAGGCATTGGCAACTTCACAGGCGCCAAAGTGCAGATCCATCTATTCCCTGACCCATTCATCACTAGGCCCGAGCGGATCCATACATGATGCGAGAGAAAGTCGAGATCGAGCTGGACAGTCTTCAATGAGAGGGGATCATATCGCCAGTCGAGTTCAATGAGTGGGCCAGTCCAATTTTGCCGGTGTTGAAGAGCGACGGGACGGTCAGAATCTGCGGGAACTACAAGGTAACGATCAACCGAGTCTCGTTACAGGATCAGTACCCACTACCCAAAGCAGATGACCTGTTTTCAACACTAGCATGGGGGAAGACATTCACCAAGCTGGATCTAACCTCTGCTTACATGACACAGGAGCTGGCTGAACCTTCAAAAAAATTGATGTGCATCAACACGCACAGAGGACTGTTCATATACCACAGATGCCCCTTTGGGATTCACTCAGCTGCGGCCATCTTCCAGAGGAACATGGAGAGTCTGTTGAAATCAGTTTCCTGCACTGTGGTGTTCCAAGATGACATTTTGATCGCTGGCCGCAACACCATCGAACACTTGCACAACCTGGAAGAGGTTCTGAAGTGACAGGACAGAGTGGGACTCGGGCTGAAATGTTCCAAGTGTCTTTTCCTGGTGCCAGAGGTCGAATTTCTGGGGAGAAAGATTACGGCGGATGGCATCAGACCCACAGACTCCAAGACGGAGCCCATCAAGAACGCACCCAGACCACAGAATGTGACAGAGCTGCATTTGTTCCTGGGACTCCTCAACTATTTTGGTAACTTTCTACCGGGGTTGGGGTTTCGGATAAATCTCAAGAGACAGCCTTTAACAAGGTCAGAAACCTGCTATGTTCCAACTAGTTACTTGTATTGTATGACCCATGTAAACCTTTAGTACTAGCTTGTGATGCATCTTCGTACGGGGTTGGTTGTGTGTTACAGCAAGCCAATGGGTCAGGCAAACTGCAATCGGTTGCATATGCGTCCAGAAGCTTATCTAAGGCTGAAAGAGCCTACAGTATGGTTGAGAAAGAAGGATTAGCATGCATATATGGGGTTAAGAAAATGCACCAACACCTATTTGGGCTCCGATTCGAGCTCGAAACTGATCACAAGCCGCTCATTTCATTTTTCTCAGAAAGCAAAGGTATTAACACCAATGCTTCGGCCCACATCCAAAGGTGGGCACTGACATTATCTGTGTATGATTATGTCATCCAGCACAGACCAGGCACTGAGAACTATGCGGATGCCCTCAGTTGGCTACCATTGCCCACCACTGGGGTGGAAATGGCGCAACCCGCAAACTTGCTCCTTGTAATGGATGCTTTTGAGAGCGAGGGGTCACCCGTCACGGCTCGCCAGATCAGGACCTGGACTAGCCAGGACTCTGTGCTATCACTAGTAAAAAGCTGCATCCTCAATGGGAGCTGGTCGGCGGTCCCAGGGGAAAAGCAAGACAAAATGAAGCCGTTTCACCGACGCAAGGACGAAAATATCCATCCATTCGGACTGCTTCCTATGGGGGAATCATGTAATTTTGCCAAAAAAAGGCAGGGAAGCGTTTATAAGCGACCTTCACAGTACCTACCCAGGCATAGTCATGATGAAGGCAGTGGAACATTTGATGGCCTGGCATTGACTCGGAATTGGAGTTATGTGTACACCAATGTAACACTTGCTCACAGTTGAGCAATGCACCAAGGGAGACCCCACTGAGCCTGTGGTCAAGGCCCTCCAAACCATGGTCAAGGGTCCAAGTAGATTTCGTTGGCCCCTTTCTAGGAAAGATGTTCCTAGTAGCAGTGGACGCTTCCTCTAACTGGATTGAATGTATAATAATGTCATCATGTACGTGCACTGCCACCATTGAAAGCCTCCGGGCCATGTTTGCCACCCATGGCTTGCCCGTCGTCCTTGTTAATGACAATGGACCATGCTTCACCAGCTTGGAATTCAGTGAGTTCGTGACCTGTAATGGCATCAAGCATGTCAGGTCTGCGCCGTTTAAGCCCGCATCCAATGGTCAAGCGGAACGGGCAGTCCAAACCATCAAGCAGAGCTTGAAACGCGTGACAGACGGTTCCCTGCAGACCGGTTATCTCGGATTCATCTCGGCTACTGCACGCGACCCCACTCGCTTACCGGGGTTCCTCCTGCAGAATTGCTAATGAAGAGAGCCCTCAAAACCAGGCTCTCCTTAGTCCACCCGGATCTCAATGATCATGTGGAAACCCGGCGTCACCGGCATAACATGTACCACGATAGCACGGCTGTATCACGTGATATTGAGGTCAATGACCCTGTGTTTGTTCTTAATTATGGTCATGGTCCCAAATGGGTTGCTGGCACTGTGTTAGCCAAGGAGGGGAACAGAGTGTTTGCTGTCAAACTTTGGAATGGACAAATGTGCAGAAAGCACTTGGATCAGACCAAACTGCGGTTCACTGACAACCAAGAACAGTTTGAAGAGGACATTACCATCATTGATCTACCTACACACACCCAATTAGCAATCGACCTCGCGGTCAACCACGAGGATGAACCCACCAACCCACTATGCCCAACAGTTCGATCAGACCAGCCACACCGCAGTGCAGCAATGATCCGATCGACTCACCCATGCCAGGACTTCAACTCAGGCGATCAACGTGGGAATGCAGAGACCCGATTGCCTTAACTTGTAAATAACTTGTACAGAATTTGGGGGGGGGGGGGGGTGGAAATGATGTTATGTATGTAAACTACCAATGTGTAAGACTTGCCACTAGGGAGCGCACCTGTGAGAAACCCAAGGGTCACCTGCATACCCTGGGCAAGCAGGTATAAAAGGCAGTCTACCATGCTGCCTCCTCTCTCTGGAGTTACAATAAAGACACCAAGGTCACAACAATTTGAGCTTAAGATGTATAGTCTTGTGGAGTTATTCTAAACATAACAATGCGCACATCTTACATGAGAGCGCTATCTCTGAGCTGTTTAACAGTCAGCCACAAAGTCAAGGTTGGATGCTGGGGGATAAAGGATATGCCCTTGCCAGCTGGCTCATGACCCCCCCTGCGTAATCCTCAGACGGAAGCCGAGAAGCGTTACAACGAAAGCCACATAGCTACACGCAATATAGTCGAAAAGACAATTGGAGTGTAAAAGCAGTGCTTCAGATGCCTGGACCAATCTGGAGGCAGCCTACAATACCAGCCAGACCAGGTCGCTGAGTTTATTGTGGTGTATTGCATGTTGCATAACCTAGCTATAAGGCGAGGGCAACATTTGCCAGATGGGGCTGCCGGTCTGCCTGAGGAAAGAGTGGAGGCGGAAGAGGTAGACGAGGAGGGGGAGGAGGTTGATGAGGACCTCTGGGAGGACAGTCAGCCTGGCGATGAACCCATGCCGCCACGCCACCCTGCAAGACTGGGAAAACCCTGTGGGAGTTACGCAGCTGCAAAACTCTTGTGTCAGCAGCTCATAAATGAACGCTTTGCATGAACTTACATTGATGACAGTCCAGTTCCAGTTACGGAAAGACAACAGTTGCAGTTGCGTTACATTTCATCCTTGCCTGACTTGGCCTGGCCATTGTTTTCCAACAATTGTATTTGTTTTACCTTGCCTTGCGTTATTAGAAGACACTGCACAATTGTAAAATTCAATAAATTTTTTTATTACCTTAACGATGATGTAAAAAATTATTTTAGAAATGTAACAGCTTCCCCCCCCAACCCCACCCCCCCCCACCCCCCAACAATCACCCAACAACAATAAAAAAGAACAACAACAAGAACAATAACAATAAAACACCCCCCTCCCTACCTGCAGCCACGTTTCCCTCCAGGTCCTTTTCCCCCCCGTGTCTTAACCCCCCATTTTGGTCCCCGGGTAGTGGGCAACAAAAAGACTTCCTGCTGTGGGGGGGGGGGGGGCGCTGTTGGTGGGTGATGGTGGCACGATCATCTCGGGGGGTGGTGGAGGGGAAGACCTTCCTATGGAAACGCCTTCCTAGCCAGAAGGAAGTTCTTCCTCCTGACTCGCATCTGTGCTAATGGTTGGTGGGATGGCACCTTGGGGTGCAGTGCCGCCTCCCGACACCATCACATGCTGCAAGACATCGACGGAGGCGGTCTGTGCATGCATCTCCCAGATCATCTGCTGCATATCCTCCGATATGCGAGCGGACATCCGGGACATGTTCCCTGTGTAAACCTCGAACGCCTGCAGGAGGTCGCGACTTATCGCGACACTCTCCATGCACAGACTGGTCAAGCTCTCAGCCAGTGGAGGTTTGTGCTGATCTCACTGACTCGACCTCCGTGGGGTCGGCGTGAGCGCTAAGATATGCCTTGGTGTCGCCGGCTACATACCGCTTGGTCCCGCTACTACTTCTGTCGAAGACGATATACTGGCCGCAGGTACCACAGGTACAACAGGCAGAGGGATGCTAGGGGCATCCTCCTCCATTTCCACCACCTCCTCCTCATCCTCAGGCTCGGTTATCTCGCCATCCTCCTCCTCCCCACCCATGGTGATGACCACCTGCAACGGTGCAGGTGCAGGTTTAGGAGTTGCCTCGCTGTGCGACATTGGCATTGTGGGACCTGCGAAACACAATGGAGCTTATTGAGCTTATTAGAACGGAAGGGTACACATGATTCTTACACTGCGCTGGCAAACGAAGGAGGAGCAACATTACTACAATAAATGAGACCAAAAGACGTTACATAATAATGCATCATACGGAAATACGTGTATGTGGAATTCACTGACCCAGAGAGCTGTGGAGGCTGGATCAGTCGGAGTTAGACAGAATGATAAGGGAGCGGGCAGGGAAGTGGACAGATGGCCTGCTCCTGCTCTTATTTCTTATGTTGTTAACCTGAGAGGTTGCATGCATAACATGACATCATTCGTACATTATAATTAAATGAGGTTACATTACTTTAACGCTGCTTGACACGTGACGCATGGGAGGGTGCTGCAACACCACGGGTGGTGGCCGAGTGACTGTGGTCAGTAAATGGCTGCAGTTGAGCAGGGCCTCCTCCGGTGTGCCTCTGCTCGCAACGGTTGTTCGATATCTTCCTCTGAAAACATGAATAGAGCATGGCATAAGCTAATTGACTAGGTACTATCATGGAAAGACAACAGTTTCCAACATTATATGCTAATTGGGTTTGTATCCACAATTGATGCATGGTTGTAACAAAGATCGTGTTTAGGATCTAATGCTTGACACAAGCATCTCTCTCGACTACAATCTCCATTGAAAGGCCCCCGGGGGTGATGGGAATAAGGATAGATGGTGAACTCGGCAATGACAGGAACTAATGTCCCAAAGTGTCCCAGGGCAGACAGTGAGCCAGGGCAGCTCTCCCCCAGTCCAGGCTGGGTCACTGGGTAAGTGACAGCAGCCGGAGAGACTGACACAGTGAGACTTAAAATAGGCGTAGGTTCATATGGCAGCTGCCGAATGGGCATCGATTGTACATGAAAAGGCCTCGATGTGTGTGGATGGTGGTGAGTAGCTTGGATTCCTCGGTCAATTCTTGTGTCATATACGCAGATGTGAGGTCTAATTTTGAGAAAAGTTTACCTCCAGCCAATGTGGCAAATAAGTCCTCTGCTCTGGGCAGCGGGTACTGGTCCTGTAGGGAGACTCTGTTTATGGTTGATTTGTAGTCCCCACAGATTCGTACGGATCCATCAGGCTTCATGACTGGGACAATGGGACTTGCCCAGTCGCTAAATTCCACAGGTGATATAATGCCTTCCCGCAGAAGCCTGTCTGGTTCGTGTTCAATCTTTTCCCTCATCACATAGGGTACAGCTCTGGCCTTGTGATGGACCGGTCTAGCATCCTGTGTGATGTAGATTTTGACTTCGGCCCCTTTGAAAGTGCCCACACCTGGCTGAAAGAGATGTTCAAATTGCTTTATAACTGTTGAGCAGGAGGTCCATTCCTCTAATGACATGGCATGGACATCATCCTATTTCCAGTTTAGTTTTGCCAGTCAGCTTCTCCCCAGCAGTGCTGGGGGGTCTCCAGGGACAATCCACAGGGGAAGTCAGTTCACTGTCCCTTTGTGTGTGACAGAGAGGATGGCGCTGCCGAGGACTGGTGCGATTTCTTTGGTATAGGTCCTTAGTTTGGTGTCGACCCTTGTGAGTTTTGGTCTGTCTCTTTTATGCGGCCACAGTTGTTCAAATTGTTGAGCGCCCATGAGAGATTGACTCGCTCCCGTATCCAGCTCCATGTTGACAGATATCCCGTTGAGTAGGATCCTCATCATTATAGGAGGCATCCTGTTGTAGGAGCAGCGGCCATTGATCGTGTTGACCCGCTGTACACTGGTGTCCCGGGTACTGTCCCCACCGTCTTCTGGTCCGCTTTCCGACCCATCTGATTCATATACCAGCCGAGCTGCCATTTTTTTGCACATGCGGGCCAAATGCCCTGTATATTCACAGTTCCTGCAAACAGCCTGCTGAAATTGACATCCCCTTGCCGAGTGCCCACCCCCACACCTCCAGCACAGACCTGTTCCATTGTTCAAAGTGTTCCCAAAGAATGAGCTGCGTCTGGCTGATCTCTCTTGAGCTTTTCTCAGTTTGTAGTTGATTGCTCGCATTGTGGGTTGATGAGGTGTGAGCGGCCGTTCCTGTGGCCCTTGATGGCTTCTGCCTGCAGTCGCGAGCCTGTTCTTCCGGTTTTGTCTGTGTGTGGGGGTAGCAGCTTGTTTAGTGCTGTGAACTTCTTGTTCCAATATTCTGTTAGTTGTCGTATCTGCATTGTAAATCAACCTCATTTCTTCTTCCCCTTCCAAGAATGTCTGTGCAACCAGTGCTGATGCCTCTAAGGTCAGGTTCTTGGTCTCGATGAGCTTTTGGAATATGCCTGCGTGGCCTATTCCTTCAATGAAAAAGTCTCTCAGCATTTCTCTCCTCAGTTCATCGGCGAACTCACATAAACAAGCCAACCTCCGAAGTTCCGTCACGAAGTCGGGTATGCTCTGGCCCACACAGCATCTGTAGTTGTAGAACCTGTGTCTGGCCATGTGTAGGCTGCTCGCTGGCTTCAGGTAGTCTCTTACCAGTGTGCTCAATTCTTCAAACGACTTGCTTGCTGGTTTCTCGGGTGCCAACAGATCCTTCATTAATGTTTTTGAGTCACAGCTGGTCAAGAGATGGGCTCTTCTCTTGTCTGCCTTATCGTCGCCTAACCAATCTTTGGTTACAAAGCTTTGCTGGAGCCTTTCTATAAAGTTCTCCCAATTGTCTCCCGCATTGTACTTTTCATCTGATCCATTGTTCGCCATTCTGTGGATTCTGTAATCCCATCCTTGTCGCCACTGTAAAGTCCTGTCCCCTCAGTACAGATTCACACGAGGCATGTAGTGAAGTCAAGGTCACTCTGGACCTGCACTTTATTTCATAGCTCTGGAATGCTGCACTTGCCTGAGACCTGCCCTTATATACCTGTCTCTTGCATGTACACCCCTGGTGGTAAGGTATGCTGGTGGTTACAGGTCATATCTTATTACAGTCATGTATAGCATGTTAGGATACAGTTATATATAATAATGTAAGATACATGACAGTTCCGAGCCCTGTCCAGATCTTAGCGGGGAATATATGCAAGAATAACGAGCTTAATTTTACTCCAGGAGATTTATATTGTGTGCATCATTACAATTTAAAATCTAAACTTACTCTTGCCGAAACAATCAGGCTGTTCCAATGCTTCCAGCACTGGTTGGACCCCCTCGCCTTATGGGACGCCGACGAGACCACGTTGGCGATCTCTCCCCAGATTTTACGATATGCCTGGGGTGGGGGTTTCCCACGCCCACCCCGGGTTAGTTGGGCCCACCGGGAGTGCACCTCCTGCACGGGGGCCTTCATAGCCTCTTCTGAGAAGGGCTTTGCCCGCCTCCTTCCCCCCCACTCCACATCTTGCACACTGTGCTCCGCCTCATCTGACATGTTTATTTCTCTATTGCTTATATTCTCTATTGCTTATCTCTCTTGCTTTGATGTCTCTTCTCTTTCTCTGTCTCTGTCTTCCTCCTCTCTCTCTATCCTCTCTTTCTCTCTCTCTCGCTACCCGTCCCTTTGCCTTCTGCGCAAGCGTGGATGACCCCTGACCTCCCAAATCGCAGGAAAACTTGCTTGCAAAAAAAACCGCGTGCGCAGAAGGTCGTTGCTCGGGAAACCTTGCCTTCCACATCGCTGAGGCCCACCTCACATCGCAGGGCTATCGCCCCCCACCTAAAGCTGAAAGTAGCGATCCCAAAAATGGCCAATCTTCCAGCAATCCTGAAAGCTGAAACATTGCTCAGGCTGGAACATTGCCCATTTTTTAGGCCCTAGCGATCTAAGTGGAAAGTCCAGCCCATAGCAACACATTTCTATTAAGAACTAGTTGGTTTATTAACAAAGCTTTAACAACCAGGCTATACATTACCAGTTCATCCACTAGGCTCACAACTGCATAACTCATTGTGAATGACATAGACCCAACTGACTGGAGGTTTGTTGGGTTTTGTGAACATCACGTGACTGGCGAAACCTCTCACAATGTAACCGCTCTAGAAAAACTCTATTAAATTATAACTTTAAGCTGAGTGCCCCCTTGTTTAAAGGAGCACAATGACTAGAACCCGCAAATCAACAATTAAAGGGAACCTTACAAAATCAAATTAAAATTCTGTTTCCTTTTGTCATAATGCACTCCAATCCCTCCGGTGCCCACCTGTCGCGGAAATCCTCAAGCGTACCAGTAGACACCACGTGCTCCATCTCCAGGGACACCATGGCACGAATATAGCCATGGAAAAGAGGCAGGCAGTTGGGCTGAACGACCCCCTCGACCACCCGCTACCTGGACCTGTTAATGGCCATCATGATGAGGCCCTCTGACCTGCCCATTCCCCTCCACACCGGCTGCCCAAAGATCAGGAGTGGTCTGCACAGAGTGGTCTTAAAGGAGTGGACTTAAACAGAGTGGTTTATTTGGGAATTTGGAAAGAGTGGGAATTTCTGGTAAGTATTGTGTAAGTAGAAGCTGTACATAGTGAAATCTAGCTTAACATTTTGAGTTAAACCTAGAACTTTAAAACTGTAGTTAACAGAAGTTGCCAGTGGCATTTAACTGTGAGTCAGCTGGGGGAAGGAGTTGCATCTTTTTGCCCAACTATTTGTAGTACTTTGTGTTACAACAGAGGCAAAAATCGAAAGTGTGACGTTGGCTTAAGGGAAGCAGCTGATTGGTGAGTAGTCGGCGAGTGTTTTTGTCTTCTAGTTTTAAGTTTATTTCATAGTCAAACAGTTCATACTTTAGTTCATAGTCAAATAACTAGAGGCATGGCAGGACAGTTCAGTCCTGTGGATTGCACATCCTGTGGCATGTGGGAAGTCCTGGACACGTCACGTAGCCTGGACAACTATGTGTGCAGGAGTTGTCTCCAGCTGCAGCAACTCAAGTTCCGGGTTTCGGAGCTTGAGAGAAGGCTGGACTCACTGCGGTGCATCCGCGAGGATGAGAATTTTATGGATAGCACATTTCGAGAGGTGGTCACCCCGCAGCTAGAGTGTGCAGTGGAGAGGAAGTGGGTGACCACCAGGCAGAAGAGGAGGACTAGACAGGTAGGGCAGGAGTCCCCTGAGTGCAACTCGCTCTGCAACCAGTATTTTGTTCTGAGTACTGGTGAGGGCGATGGTGCCTCTGGGGAGTGCAGCCAGAGCCAAGCCCACAGCACCACCTCAGCTGCACAGGGAGGGAGGAAGAAGAATGGAAGAGCAATAGTGGTAGGGGATTCGATAGTGAGGAGAGCAGACAGGCAATTCTGCGGCCGCAGACGTGACTCATTGCCTCCCTAGTGCCAGGGTCAAGGATGTCACCGAGCAGCTGCACGACATTCTGGGGGGAGAGGGCGAACAGCCAGAGGTCGTGGTCCATACCAATGACATAGGTAGAAAGAGGAATGAATTCCTGCAGGCAGAGTTTAGCAAGCTAGGAGAGAGATTAAAAAGCAGGATCGCAAAGGTTACTGCCGGTGCCATGTGCTCGTGAGTACAGAAATAGGAGGTTAGGTGGCTGGAGAGAGAGTGCAAGCGGGAAGGCTTTTAGATTCCTGAGGCATTGGGACCTGTACAAGCCGGACGGGTTGCACCTCATCAGAGTTGGGACCAGTATCCCCACGGGAGGGTTTGCTAGGCTTAAACTAGCTTGGATAGGGAATGGGAACTGGAGAATAGATTCAGAGCAGCAAAGCTGGAATTGGGCAGCAGAAAAGTAGAAAGTGAATTTAGACGACAGAGGAAACAAGGGCTGGAAAATAGACAACAAGGGAGTTTGGCACCACTAAATTGTATTTACTTCAATGTAAGGAGTATAGGGATTAAGGCAGATGAGCTGAGAGCATAGATAGACACTTGGTAGTACGCTATTATAACCATTACTGAGACATGGCTGAAAGAAGGACAGGTATAGCAGCTCAACATTCCTGATTACAGGGTTTTCAAACGGGATAGAGAGGGAGGTAAAAAAGAAAGGGGGGGAGTTTGCTGTATTAATTAACAAAACAATTACAGCTATGAGAAGGGATGATATGTTAGAGGGATTATCAAAGGAGGCCATATGGGTTGAATTGAAGAACAAAAAAGGGGCGATCACACTACTGGGATTATACTATAGACCCCCAAACAGTCAGAGGGAGATAGAAGAACAAATATGTGGGCAGATTGCTGTGAAGTGCAAAAACTATAGAGCTGCAATAGTGGGGGATTTCAACTACCCTAATATTAACTGGGAAAAAAGCAGCGTGACTGATATAGAGGGTGCGGAATTCCTAAAATGCATTCAGAAGAACTTCTTTAGCCAGTATGTATTAAGCCCAACAAGGGAGAGGGTGCTTCTGGACTTGGTTTTGAGGAATGAGGAGGGACAGGTGGAAGGGGTATCAGTGGAAGCGCATTTTGGTGTGATTGATCATAATTCAGTAAGATTTAGGGTAGTTATGGAAATGGACAAAGGTGGATCAGGAAAAGAAGTTCTTAATTGGGATAAAGCCAATTTTACTGAGTTGAGATGGGATTTGGCCAAGGTGAACTGAAAAAGGCTACTTGATGGTAAATCAGTGTCACAGCAGTGGGGGGCATTCAAGGAGGAGATCCTGAGGGTACAGAGCAAGTATCTTCCCTTAAAAAAAGGGGCTAACAAATCTCGAGCCCCCTGGATGTCAAGGGACTTACAGGGTAAGATAAAGGAAAAAAGGGAAGCTTATGACAGATTCCAAAAACTCAATACTGCAGAGACTCTAGAGGAGTATAAGAAGTGCAGGGGTGCAATTAAAAACGATATCAGGAAAGCAAATAGAGAGCATGAAAGAATGTTGGCAAGTAAAATCAGGGAAAACCCAAAGATATTTTATAAATACATTAAGAGCAAGAGGATAACTGGAGAAAGAGTGGGACTTATTAGAGACCACAAAGGAAATCTGTGTGTGAAGGCAGAAGATGTGGATATGATTCTTAATGAATACTTTGCATCTGTTTTCACAAAAGAGAGGGGCGATGCAGACTTTGCAATGAGGGAGGAGGAGTGTGAAATATTAGATGAGATAAACATAGTGAGAGAGGAAGTATTAAGGGGCTTAGCAGCTTTGAAAGTGGATAATCCCCAGGCCCGAATGAAATGTATCCCAGGCTGTTAAGAGAAGCAAAAGAGGAAATAGCAGAGGCTTGGACCATAATTTTCCAGTCCTCTCTGGCCACAGGTGTGGTGCCAGAGAACTGGAGGACTGCTAATGTTGTACCTTTGTTTAAAAAGGGAGAAAGTGATAGACCAAGTAATTACAAGTCAGTCAGCCTAACCTCAGTGTTAGGAAAATTACTGGAAGAAATCCTGAGGGACAGGATAAATCTTCATTTGGAAAGACATGGATTAATCAAGGACAGTCAGCATGGATTTGTTAAGGGAAGGTCGTATCTGACTAACTTGATTGAATTTTTCGAGGAGGTAACCAGGAGGGTCGATGATGTAGTGTGTATGGATTTGTTAAGGTCTCACACGGCAGACTGGTCAAGAAAGTAAAAGCTCGTGGAATCCAGGGCAAAGTGGCAAGTTGGATCCAAAATTAGCTCAGAGGCAGGTGTTTTTGTGCCTGGAAGGCTGTATCCAGTGGGGTTCCGCAGGGCTCAGTGTTGGGTCCCTTTCTTTTTGTGGTATATACCAATGGCTTGGACTTGAATGTTGGGGGTATGGTTAAGAAGTTTGCAGATGACATTAAAATAGGCTGCGTGGTTGATAATGAAGAAGAAAGCTACGCATTGCAGGAAGATATCAATGTACTGGTCAGGTGGGCAGAACAGTGGCAAATGGAATTCAATCTGGATAAGTGTGAGGCAATGCATTTGGGGAGGTCTAACCAGGCAAGGGTATACACATTAAATGGTACAACACTGAAAGGTGTCGAGGAACAAAGGGACCTTGGAGTGCAGGTCCACAGATCCCTAAAAGTAGCAGGCCAGGTAGATAAGGTGGTGAAGAAGGCATATGGAATACTTGCCTTTATTCGTCGAGGCATGGAATACAAGAGCAAGGAGGTTATGCTTGAACTGTATAAAACACTGGTTAGGCCGCAGCTGGAGTACTGTGTGCAGTTCTGGTCACTACATTACAGGAAAGATATGATTGCACTGGAAAGGGTGCAGAAGAGATTTACAAGAACGTTGCCTGCACTGGAGAATTTTGGTCTTGAGGAAAGATTGTAGATGCTGGGTCTATTTTCTTTGGAACAGAGGAGGCTGAGTGAAGACCTGATTGGGTGTATAAAATTATGAGGGGCCTGGATAGAGTGGATAGGAAGGACCTGTTTCCCTTGGCAGAGGAGTCAACAACCAGGGAACATAGATTTAAAATAATTGGGGGGAGTTTTGAGGAGATATGAAGGGAAATTTCTTCACCCAGAGGGTGGTGTGGGTCTGGAACTCACTGCCTGAAAGGGTGGTACAGGCAGAAACCCTCACCACATTTAAAAAATACTTGGACGTGCACGTAAAGTGCCGTAACCTACAGGGCTACAGACCATGAGCTGGAAAGTGGGATTAGGCTAGATAGCTCTTGATCACGATGGGCCGAAATGACCTCCTTCCGTGCTGTAAATTTCTATGATTCTATGAGTGTGGGACTGAAGTACAACCAGAAATAGAGGAGCAGCCACTTCAAATAATAGAAAAGTTGCTGCAACCTCACACACTGTATAAAAACATGGAACATGGGACTCCTCTCGACCGCTGAAAATGCTGGTGTCCTGGGGGTCCGTGAACCGACTTTCAAACTTATTGCACAGGATTGCCACATGTAACACACTCCATGCCAAATTCCCAATAGAGGACTCTCATTTCGAGATCCCTCCATTTGAGATCCCCGCTTCCTCCGGACGGCAAGGTGATGCATCATGGCCTGTCCAGAAGGCCATGTGCATGAACAGCCCATACAGGAATCCCCTCCACGCAGAATAGAAAGGCATGGAAGGGAATTGCCGGAGGCGGCTTAAGTTGTGAGGTGCCGGCTCCCGAAGGAGGTTCACAGGCTTGGCGCCGATGAGGAATTTCATCCGGACGGGGGTCAGTTCGGACGGGATCGGCCCACGTGCTTGAGCCTCCTCGACACAACGACTGGAGTCGGGGCCCTGTGGCAACAGCTCTACAACTATTTTGGTTGTAAAACATTTCTGGAGATGCTCTGCTATGACTGGATAGGTAAGAGCAAAAGCAGTGGGCTGAACAATGGAGAAGAGGCATTGTACGAGGATAGTGTGTTCGACTGTGTCAAAGGCTGCATCATGGTCACAGTCACAGAGGATGTTATTTGTGATGTTAATTACTATGGCAGAGGCAGAAACCTGATTGGAGAGATTCAAACAGAGTTGTGCGAAAGGTGGGCACAGATTTGGGAGGTGACAACACTTTCAAGAACTTTGGAGAGAAAAGGAAAATTGGAGATGGGGCGGTCGTTTTCAAGGACAGAGAAGCTGATGGTGGGATTTTGAGGAGGGGGATGATGAAGGTTTTGAAAGGGAGTGGTACAATACATGAATAGAGCAAACCATTTACAATGTTAGCTGCCATGCAAGCCAGGAAGGGAAGTTGAGTGGTTAGCAATTTTCTCTCATCAAAGTCACTGATGACATCCTTAGTGACTGTGACAAAGGTAAACTATCCCTCCTTGTCCTTCTCGACCTATCAGCAGTCTTTGACACAGTTGATCCCTCCATCCTCCTCCAACGCTTCTCCACCGTCATCCAGCTGGATGAGACTGCACTCGTCTGGTTCTATTCTTATCTATCGAATCGTAGCCAGAGAATCACTTGCAATGGCTTCTCTTCCTGCTCCTGCATCGTTTCCTCTGGTGTCCCTCAAGGATCTGTCCTTGGCCCTTTCCTATTTCTCATCGACAAGTTGCCCCTCGACGACATCATCAAAAAAAATAGCATCAGTTTCCACATGTATGCTGACGGCACCCAGTTCAACATCACCACTTCTCTTCACCCCTTCACTGCCTCTAAATTGTCAGACTGCTTGTCCGTCATCCAGTATTGAATGAGCAGAAACATTCTCCAATGAAATATTGGGAAGACTGAAGCCATTGTCCTCAGTCCCCGCCACAAACTCCGTTCCCTAGCCACCTCCATCCATCTCCCTAGCATCTGTTTGCAGTCTTGGGGTCATATTTGACCCTGAAATGAACATCTGATCACATATCCACGCCATAATTAAAACCGCCTATTTCCACCTCCGTAACATCGCATGTCTCCGCCCCTGCCTCAGTTCATCTGCTGCTGAAGCCCTCATCCATGCCTTTATTACCTCTAGACTTGACTATACCAATGCATTCCTGGCTGGCTTCCCACATAAACTTGAGATCATTCAAAACTCAGCTGCCCATGTCCTAACTCGCACCAAGTCCCGTTCACTCATCACCCCTGTGCTCGTTTACCTACATTGGCTCCCGGGGTAAACAATGCCTCGATTTTAAAATTCTCATGCTTATTTTCAAATCCCTCCATGGCTTCGCCCCTCCCTTTCTCTGTAATCTTCTCCAGCCCCACGACCCTCCAAGATATTTGTGCTCCTCTAATTCGGCCCTTTTGAGCATCCCTGATTATAATTGCTCGACCATTGGTAGCTGTGCCTTCAGCTGCCTGGGTCCTAAGCTCTGGAATTCTCTTCCTAAACCTCTTCGCTGCTCTACGTCTCTTTCCTCTTTTAAGACACTCCTAAAACTTCTTTGACCAAGTTTTTGGTCATCTGCCCTAATTTCTCCTTATGTGGCCTTGTATGTAGTTATGTTGGCCACAACCAGGTGTCAATTTTTTTGTCTTATCACACTTTTGTGAAGCACCTTGGGACATTTTACAATGTTAAAGGTGCTATATAAATACAAGTTGTTGTTGTTTTGTGGGACTGGGGCGAAGAGAGCAGGAAGTGGGTCTCATGGACTAATTGAGCTCGGAGAGTGCATAAGCGGAAGGAGGAGAGAAACTAGAGAAAGACGTGGGTTCAAGGCTAAGCTAGGGAGACATTGGAGGAAGGTTGGCTGGGTGGAAAGGGGGTGTTGTGGTAGAGGAAGCTAAACGGATGATTTGAGTCTTAGCGAGGAAAAAGTCAGTGATCTCCTCGCACATGTTGGAGGTAAAGCAAAAGGAGAAGGGCAGAAGGGTTTAAGAAGATGGTTTGTAGTTGATAAAATAAGCCAGGGGTTATCTTTGCATTCCAGGATGATCCTGGAGTAACGATCGGTTTCGATAGAGGAGAGCAAGATACGATAGTGCTTGATGTGGTCCAGCCAGATTGGGCAATAGATGTAAATTGTTGCAGATAGCAACCGTAACAACTCCGGGTTTGTCGCATCAATCCTATGGCTTACATGTAAAGAAGAAGTTTGCCTCGATTAATGTTCAGGTGATGCCTGGCCACAAAAATAGCATAATGCATGTCAATGGCCATGATCCAGAAACATACAAAAATGAGGGAAGGAAAAGATCTGATGGTTCAGCCATGCAATTTCCCGGTAATATGTCCTTACTATACAGTATAAATGCACACGAGGCCCATACTTGAGAGAAAGTCACTCTGTGACCAGAAACCTTTATTAGCCAGCACTGAAGTAAAGAAGGTGGGTGGAGCTTACCCTTTTAAACCTGAAAGTCCAGGTTAGGAGTGTCTCCCACAAGTTCACCACCTAGTGGTCAGTGTTCTCACGGTGTACAACTTAGGTCAGTTTATACATGGGTTGCAATGATAGTTAAATACATGACATCACCTCCCCCCCCCCCCCAATGTCTTATTGGGATCACAGGTTAGGTCTCTCTGGTGGTTTATGCTCCCTTGTAGAGCGCCTGAGTTGGGGCTCTGGTTGTTGGGCGCTGGCCTGAGTGTCTGCTGTTTGCGGTGCCTCAGACCTGTCCGGACTGCCCACAGTGACTGGGCTCTCCTTCACTTGATTCTGGTGTTCGGTCACCTGTGGTGGAGTGAACTCGACATCGTGTTCTTCCTCTGCTTCTTCTATTTGGTTGCTGAACCTCCTTTTTGTTTGATCCACGTGTTTGCGGCAGATTTGTCCATTGGTAAGTTTAACTACCAGAATCCTATTCCCCTCTTTGGCAATCACAGTGCCTGCGAGCCATTGGGGCCCTGCAACGTAGTTGAGGACAAAGACAGGGTCATTGACATCGATACATCGCGCCCTTGCATTCCCGTCATGGTAGTCACATTGTGACCGGCGCCTGCTCTCAACAATTTCTTTCATGGTGGGGTGTATAAGGGATGTCCTGGTTTTGAGCATCCTTTTCATTAGCAGCTCTGCGGGTGGAACCCTTGAGAGTGAGTGTGGTCGGGATCTATTGGCCAACAGGAGGCGTGATAAACGGCTTTGTAGGGAACCCCCTTGGATTCTGAGCATCCCCTGTTTGATTATCTGCACTGCTCGTTCCGCCTGGCCGTTTGAGGCCGGCTTGAACGGTGCCGTTCTGACATGGTTGATACCATTTTCGCCATGAAGTCCTGGAATTCAATGATTGTAACGCATGGGTCATTGTCACTGACCAAGACGTCCGGTAGACCATGGGCGGCGAACATTGCCCTTAGACTTTCTACCGTGGCAGAGGATGTGCTTGAATTAAGAATGTCACACTTGATACATTTGGAGTAGGCGTCTACTACAACCAAAACATTTTTTCTATGAAAGGACCTGCGTTGTCCACATGGATGCGTGACTATGACTCGGCGGGCCAGGACCAGGGGCTAAGGGCAGGCTTCCCTGGGCACATTGCCCAGCTGAACACCTCTCTGCCCATCTGGGGCATGACTACTCGGTTTCCCCATAGTAGGCAATCGGCCTGAATCGAGAGTTCATCCTTGCGCCTGTGAAATGGTTTAAATGCCCCATACGTGGCTGCCCAGTCCCCATCCAGGACACATTTCTTGACTAAAGATAGTAGCGGGTCTCTATTTGTCCAGGCTTTAATCTGACGGGCTGTCACGGGTGAGCCTTCGGTTTCGAAAGCTTCAACAGCCATGACCATCTCAGCAGCATGCTCGGTTGCCCCCTCGGTGGTGGCTAGTGGGAGCCTGCTGAGTGCATCGGCGCAGTTTTCAGTGCCCGGTCTGTGCCGAATTGTATAGTCATAGGTGGCTAATGTGAGTGCCCACCTCTGTATGCGGGCCGACGCGTTTGCATTTATGGCCTTGCTGTCGGCCAAAAGGGACGTTAGGGGTTTGTGATCTGTCTCCAGCTCCAATTTCCTGTCAAACAGGTACTGGTGCATTTTCTTTACTGCATATACACATGCAAGCGCTTACTTTTCTACCATCCCGTAGCCCCTTTCTGCCTCGGACAGACTTCTGGAGACATAAGCTACCGGCTGTAACTGACCCTTGGCATTAACATGCTGCAACAAACACGCGACCCCATAGGATGACGCATCGCACGTTAAAACAAGTTTCTTACATGGGTCATATAGCGTTAACAGATTGTTGGAGCAAAACAAATTGCGTGTTCTATCAAAAGCCCTTTCCTGGCTGTCCTGGCTGTCCACCCAGACCCATTCATGACCTTTGTGTAGGAGCACGTGTAACGGCTCTAGCAGCGTGCTCAATTTGGGAAGAAAGTTACCAAAATAGTTCAGGAGTCCCAGGAACGAATGCAGCTCCGTCGTGTTACGGGATCTGGGTGTTCTCTGGATCGCTTCCGTTTTGGACCCAGTAGGTCTGATCCTATCTGCTGCTACCCTCATCCCCAGGAATTCTACCTCTGGAGCTAGGAAGATGCACGTCGCCTTTTTCAGTCGCAGACCTGCCCGGTCAAGTCTGCATAGCACCTCCTCCAGGTTGTGGAGGTGTTCTTCAGTATCGCAACCCGTGATGAGGATGTCGTCTTGAAAAACCACCGTCCTTGGAATCGACGTGAGGAGGCTTTCCATATTTCGTTGAAAGATCGCGGCAGCCGAGCGAATCCCGAACAGACATCTGTTGTACTCAAACAACCCCTTGTGTGTCGTGATGGTGGTCAGCTTCTTCGACTCACTCGGCAGCTCCTGGGTCATGTAAGCTGAGGTCAGGTCGCAAAGAGGTCCTCCGCTCTCGGTAGCGGGTACTGGTCTTGGAGTGACACCCGATTGATGGTGACCTTGTAATCACCACATATCCTTACCGACCCATCCGCCTTGAGCACCGGTACAATCGGGCTCACCCAGTCACTGAATCCAACTGGCGAGATGATGCCTTCCCTCAGCAGGCGGTCCAATTCACCTTTTATCTTTTCCCGCATCACATATGGCACCGCTGTGGCCTTGTGGTGTACTGGCCTGGCGTCCGGGTTTATGTGAATCACTACCTTGAAAGTGTCAATGCCAGGTTGAAACAGTGAGTTAAATTTGTCCAAGAACTGTGAGCATGATATTCGCTCCACAAAATAAATTCATTGACATCGCCCCATTTCCAGTTCGTGACATCAAGCCAACTCCTTCCCAGCAGTGCGGGACCATCTCCTGGGACAATCCAGAGTGGCAACCTGTTCTCCGAATCTTTGTGGGTCACGACTACCGTGGCGCTGCCTAGCACCGGAATGATATCCTTTGTATATGTCCGTAGCTGTGCGTCAATTGGCAATAATTTTGGCCTTCTGGCCTTGGACGCCCACAACTTGTCGAACTGTTTGATACTCATCAGGGACTGGCTGGCCTTCGTGTCTATCTCCATTGATACTGGGATTCCATTGAGGAACACTTTCGTCATTATCAGTGGCGTCCTGGTGTATGAACTGTATATGTGCTCCACATGAACTCGCTGAACTTCAGCTTCCAGCGATTTCCCCCAGTATCCATTTGGCCTCGTATGGCTTACATCGGGCCCGTCCTCCTCGTACATCAACCTGGCTGCAGGCTTCCAGCACATATGCGCCAAGTGACCGCTGACGTTGCAATTTCTGCAGATATATTGCTGATACCTACAAGCTCTGGCTGGGTGTTTGCCTCCACACCTCTAACATGAGCCATTGTTGGAAACAAAAGGTCGATTACCAGTCGATCGTCTCTGACTGTCTCTGTAACTGTCCTTAAGCGCACCATTGACAGGTGTTGATGGCCCCATTGCTGGCCACATTGTCCCTTGTGATGGCATGAATCACCGTTCAGCTAGCCATTGTCTCTGTTGAAATCCCCCTTTGGGTTCGACTACATGCTCGGGCATGTCCGATTGCTCCTGTCTGCCTGGAGAACTGTGTGCCGCGTTAACAATGTTGACTCCCTGTTCATTTGCTGCTTTTATGCCAAGATTTTTGTCAAGCATCATTCTGGTCTCTTCCTCCCCTGAGATAAATGTCTGGGCCATCAAAGCCGCCGTTTCCAGGGTCAAGTCTTTGGTCTCAATCAGTTTCCTGAAAACCCCAGCGTGCCCGATGCCCTCAATTAAAAAAGTCTCGCAGCATCTCCGCTCTGCACGCATCTGGAAACTTACATAGGCTCGCCAGTCGCCGGAGGTCTGCCACGAAGTCTGGAATGCTTTGCCCTTCTTGCCGTCGGTGCGTGTAAAACCGGTGTCTCGTCATGTGCATGCTGCTCGCCGGTTTAAAGTGTTCCCCGATCAAATTACTGAGCTCTTCAAAAGTCTTGTCTGCTGGCTTCTCTGGCACTAGAAGGTCCTTCATCAAGGAATACATCCTGCATCCACAAACCGTCAGGAGATGAGCCCTGCGTTTGTTGGCTGAATCCTGTCCCAGCCATTCCTTAGTGACAAAACTTTGCTGTAGTCTCTCAATAAAATCGTCCCAATCGTCACCAACACAGTACCTCTCGTCTGTGCTGCTAGTGTCCATGCTCGCTTGGTTTAAATCCCATCCTCGTCGCCAATAATATGTCCTTACTATACAGTATAAATGCCCATGAGGCCCATACTTGACAGAAGGTCACTCTGTGATCAGTAACCTTTATTAGCCAGCACTGAAGTGAAGAAGGTGGGTGGAGCTTCCCCTTTTATACCTGAAAGTCCAGGTTAGGAGCGTCTTCCACAAGTTCACCACTTAGTGGTCAGTGTTCTCACGGTGTACAACTGAGGTCAGTTTATACATGGGTTGCAATGACAGTTGAATACATGACACCCGGGAGAGACAAAATATACACAGAAGAAGCCATTTAAGCGAACACTTTGGTGAAATTTCCCTCTGTTCCCTGAACGCAATCAAATGAGTTCCAGGAGACCTTGGTGACCAGGAAACACATCTACCTTCTATATATAGTTATGTTGGCCACAATCAGGAACTTATGGAGCTCCTTTTTGAATGCTTGCAGCAAATGCACAGTTACTGCACATACCAGCAACTTGCTCCTTAGGTACCTCCTGATGTCACAATTAGTTCTATGCTTTTGTAACTTCTCCTCATATCCCCTGGTCCTCCCTAATCTATTTAGTTTGAATAGCTTATCCACATGGACCAAATATAATTCCTTCATTATTTTAGACATATCAATCAAATATCCTTGAATTCTATGCTTTTCTGGAATAAACATCCCAGATTTTTAGCTTAGCTTAGTAACTAAGAGTCTTTAATCTAGTGGTCCTCCTCCAAACTATTTCCAGGGCCTCTATATTATTTACCGTGTGAGGGGACCAAAACTGGACACCATATTCTATTTGAGTAAATGAGATACTCTATTACAGAGACAACAGAAAGTAGAAAATGCTAGAAGCACTCAGCAATTCAGGTCGCATCTATGGAGAGAGGAAAGTAGGGTTAATAATTCAGGTTCTGGGTTCTGATGGAAAGTCATAAGACCTGAAATGTAAGCCTCTCTATATTTCCTCTCTATATTTTTCTCATCGAAGGTCCTATTGCCATGCATACCTTTGTATCATCCATGAACTTGTGAACAGTTCTCCTGAAGTCTTCATCCAGATCATTGATCAAGGTGGTGAAGCCACGATGCCATCAAAAAGACACAGTATATGGTGGCCACATCTTGGAAGAAGAAACATTGAGGAGGTATAAGATCTCTAAATCTCTGGCATTAAATTGACAGTGAGACTGATTGTTTTAAAACAATTCGGAACAGTTTATTAAACACACACACATGCACATTTATCAGCAGTCGACAGTTACTAGTTACAACAGATACCTTTTTATAAATCATTATTGTAACATTGTATCACCTTCCTTTGGCTGGCTGGCTGAACACACGGCTTGCTGTTTCGGCTGATCTTCAGCAGGAGGTCTGCCGTGTGCTCAGGAGAGTGGGAGAAGAAGAGAGAAAAATCTTTGGCTGAATTCTTATACCTCTCAAAGCCATTGTTTCTCAGAAAGCCCCAGGATTGGATCTTGGTCCCAGGGCAGTTCCTTATTGGCTCTCCTCACCCATGTGTCTGTCTGAAGGCACCTTGATTAGGTTAATGGCTTTCCAATTAACACAATACACAAACACCATGCTGGAGGTCTGTGAGCTTCCATTTTGAATCTTTCAAAACTGTCTTTTCGTATAGTCTACACTTTCAACATTTATACATACACAGAATCAATTTTATTACTGAACACTTTTATTCTTACAGAGGGCGAAATAGGTCTTAGGAGACTCAGGCCAATTTTTGCCTGTATAGCTGCTGCCTCCAATGATGAAACCCCTTATTGAAGAGACTGGAAGCGTGCGATATTCTTCATTATGTCAGTGAAGTCCAGGATTCGGCTTAAGGCAAAGGTATCAATAATAGGGATGTTATAAATGATTAATTAGCATACCCACGAATTTTGAAAAAAATGCTAATGGAAATAGCTGATTTGTCAGTGGAAGATTAAACAAATAAATAGTGCTGATCAGCATGAGTACACATGGCTGCTATCACCAGCAATACTGACCCCCTCCAGTCATGCATCTTGTGAATCCATAATACAACTGAGTCTGAGCTGATGGAGGGGGAGAACCTGAGTATCAGCCCAGTGCATTCCTACTGAACGAGCTAGCAGCACTATTAAGTTGTTTCTTTTATTTCCCCACTGCCTATTTCCGTTATCAATTTTTTTTAAAGAGATGAGCTCACACAAAACAAATGCAGATATATGACACGGGGCTTATTCCAGTTTGGACCACAACCAAAATTATTTTAACGATTATTATTTATGAGTCCTTCCCCGATGGCTCAGTTGCTAAAGGCGCTGTGTAACTGAGCTACTCTGGGTTGTGGGATGGTTGATCTCAATTTGAGTGGCACTAGGGACATTCCAATTGGCCTCAGCATCCATAGGCTAGAAAGGTGAAAATTAGCCATGGGTTCACATTCCTGATTGCAATCAAAAGTGACTCTTGCTAAAAGTGCAGGTGTGTGGACATACGATGGAGACAGGATCAGGCTTGGCTCGATTCCCCTCCATGGTCCCAATGGCCTCCCAACCTTCACCGTTAAAGAATGGCAGCTTGACTGAGGTTCCTGCATGGAAATGTACCCCAGTGGGAGTTGATGCTTTCAGGGGATGAGGGGGAGAGGAGAAAATTAGCAAACACAAATGATTTAAACATTATTTAAATGATTGGAATCAGAATAAAATTTTAAGAAATATTTTCTGCTTGTCTCAATATTAAAATGACAGCTAAAGCAGAAGCATTCTTGGATCCCTGGTTTATGTGTATATTTTGATCTTCTTTATACATTATTTTTTATTTAATTACTCCATCCTTTAGAACATTAGCTCACTTACCAAGGAATGCCAAAACATATTTTGGAACAGATTTCGACCAAGGATATTTAACTAACTCTGCCACAATCTCAAATTCCACCATTCACAGACAAATGAGAGGAAACATCTGCTTTTCTGTTGCTGTATTTATTCCTTAATACAATTTCGATTCAATACCACCTCCATGATCTGTCACACAAGATGTGGTGTACAATGCTGTGTAGCTAAGTGCAAATGCTCTGGTTCGCAGAGTGGATTGTATAAGACACAAGGGGCCCGAGTTTGATCAACCTAGCGCCGACTACCACCCACCATCACCCACAGCCGCCGAGGTACCATCCAAAAAAGACATTTTTGAGGAAAGTCCTCAGGGACCGCCGACCTACCGCCCAACTACCTTCCAGCGGGAGATTCATGACTTCCTTCGACTTGCAAGAAGCAGCCACAACAGTAGAATACAAGTCTATTATCATTGTTGACTGATTCTCTGCATTGGTTGGGAGGTCTCAATTTGCTTCATCCAGAGGTATTTCAGTAGCATTTACGGAGTATAGCTGTTGCCCATGTTTTCATTCTAAGTGCAATGTTTTACACTTGTCGGCACTAAATTTCATCTGACTGTGTGATAGAGGAGCCATAAGCTGGTTGAGCTGAAGATTTAAGGTACTCTTTTTCTTGGTCCTCTTCTGCTCCCACACTGACAGGCCCTGAATCAGATCTGGAACTGATTGCCATTTGATTTCTTCATGGTGGACTCACTTGTGCCCAGAACAACATACAGGCCTGCTTTCTGCAGGTGTCTGGAGGGTCAGCAGACTGTAAGGCAGCACAGCATTCTGCCTTCACTCAATGTACGCTTCTATCATGTACACTTGTATCTGGGGTCACAGGTAGTCATCAAAAGCAGGAATATGTCCAGTCTTTATTTCCTAACTGAAGAATACAGACCAATTGCAGCACCCTCACCACCATTCTGACTGAGGCTGACAAACTTTCAGTAGGCTAATCCTTGAATCTGGGAACATACACATCTTCGTATGACTCAGCATCACAAGAAATAGTATATTTACCCCACTTTGCAAGCTTCATCATCGGCACTGTTTCCAAGCATTTGCTCCCTCCCACCCCAGCACGTTATGAACAAAGGCAATGCTTTGGGCCATTTGACATTCAGATATAGATCAATACGTACAGGCGTAGTATGGGCTAGACGCACTGACTGCATTGTAGCTAACATTCAGATGTGCAGAGAATGAAAAATTCAGTAAAATATTATTAGAGCAGTCCATCCAATGTAGTCAATAGATTATGCAATTGTGTGTCGAATACTTTGAGCTTTTTTGGATGTCTGCCATTTCTTCTCCCTTCCCCCACAATACTTCTGAAATCAAAGTTGCACACTTGTGCTACAACATTGGCAGACCAGCCATCATTACCACCTGCTGAGCCTGCTGTAGTAGTACCTTAAGGCACTGGAACATTTCTAGACTGATGCTGCTGAAACTTTGAAAGATTGTGTCGGATGTGGTATTTGGCAACAGTGGATTTCACTGATAGGTTTTTTTCACGGTAGGTAGGTAGAGATGTGATTTAGCAAAAGTGGACTGGAAACAGCTACTTGAATGTAAATCCATGTCAGGGCAGTGGGAGGCATTCAAGGAGGAGATAGTGAGGATTCAGAGCAAATATGCTCCCACAAAGAAAAAGGGTGGGTCCCCCAAATCCAGAGCCCCCTGGGATGTCATGGGTTATACAGGGCAGGATAAGGCATAAAAGGGAAGCTTATGTCGGATACCGAGAGCTTAAATACTGCACAAAGCCTACAGGAGCATAGAAAGTGCAGGGGTGAAATTAAAAAGGAAATTAGGAAAGCAAAGAGGCGGCATGAAAAAATATTGGAAAGTAAAATCAAGGAAAACTCAAAGATGTTTTTATAAATGCACAAAGAGCAAGAGGATACGAAAGAAAGATTAGGGCCTATTAGAGACCAAAGGATAACCTGTGTGTTGAGGCGAAAGATGTGGACATATTCTTAATGAATACTTTGCATCTGTCTTCACAATTGTAGTTAAGGAGGGAGAGTGTGAAATAATAGATGTGATAAACATAGTGAGAGAGGAAGTATTAAAGGGTTTAGCATCCTTGAAAGTAGATAAATCACCAGGCCCGGAAGAAATGCATCCCAGGCTGTTCAGAGACGCAAGGGAAGAAATAGCATAGACTCTGACCATCATTTTCCAATCCTCTCTGGTTACAGCTCACGTAATGTTGTTTAAAAAGTAGAACGGTATAGACCAAGTAATTAAATGCCTTGGTGATGGGCAAATTATTGGAAAAAATTCTGAGGGACAGTATTAATTGTCATTTAGAAAGCCACAAACTAATCAAGGACAGTCAGCATGGATTTGTGAAGGCAGGTCGTGTCTGACTAAATAGATTGAATTTTTTGAGGTGATAACAAGGAGGGTAGATGAAGGTAGTTTGATGTAGACTACATGGATTTTATCAAGGCTTTTGACAAGCTCCCACATGGCATACTGGTCAGAAAAGTAAAAGCCCATGGGATCCTTGGGAAAGTGGCAAGTTGGGTCCAAAAATTGGTTCAGTGACAGGAAGCAAAGGGTAATGGTTGAAGGGCTGTTTCCAGTGGAGTTCCGCAGGGCTCAGTACCAAGTCCCTTGCTTTTTGGGGTACAGTTCAATAATTTAGACTTCAATGTAGGGTGCATGTTTAAGAAGTTTGTAGATGATACAAAAATTGGCCCTATGTTTGATAGTGAAGAAAGCTGTAGGCTGCAGGATATCAATGGTCTGGTCAGGTGGGCAGAAAAGTGATGAATGGAATTCAATCTGGTGAAGTGTGAGGTAATGTATTTGGAGAGGGCTAACAAGGCAAGGAAATGCACAATAAATGGTCGGATACTGAGAAGTGTAGAGGAACAGAGGGATCGTGGAGTGCATGTCCACAGATCCATGAAGGTAACATGACAGGCAGATAAGATAGTTAAGAAGGCATATGGGATACTTTCTTCTATTAGCCGAGATGCAGACTATAAGAGCAGGGAGGTTATACTTGAAAAGTGTAAAACACTAGTTAGTTCACAGCTGGAGTACTGCATACAGTTCTGGTCACCACATTACAGGAAAGATGTGATTACACTAGAGAGTGTACAGAGGAGATTTATGAGGATGTTGCCAGGACTGGAGAATTTTAGCTATGAGGAAAGATTGGCTAGGTTGGGGTTGTTTTCTTTGGAGCAGAGGAGGCTGAGGAGAAACTTAATTACGGTGTACAAAATTATGAGGGGCCTAAGTAGAGTGGATAGGAAGAACCTATTTCCCTTACCAGAGAGGTCAATAACAGGGGACGTAGATTTAAAGTAATTGGTAGAAGGCTTAGAGGGGAATTGAAGAGGATCTGGAGGTCTGGAATGCATTGCCTGAAGGGGTGGTAGTGGCAGAAACCCTCGTTGCATTTAAAAAGTACTTGGATGTGCACTTGGAGTGCCGTCACCTACAAGGCTACAGATCAAGAGCTGGAAAGTGGGATTAGGCTGTATAGCTCTTTTTTTGGCTGGCATAGACACGATGTGCTGCATGGCCTCCTTCTATGCCCTACATTTCCATATCCCACCTGTGACAGAGATTGTAATTCCCATTTGGACTGTTCAATCACCTGAAAACTCACTTTTAGAGTGGAAACAAGTCTTCCTCAATTTCGAGGGACTGCCTATGATGATGATGAAATTGCCATGATTTCATAGGTATTTCTTGATTACAATACGTGAGTTGTAGTTCAGTAACTTGAGTAGAAGAACAATATTTTACCATGTGGGTGTCAAATAATTTAGAGATCTGCATGCAAATTGTATTGATCTCCTCTATAGTTTGCAACTACATCTGTTCAATGTAAAAATGGCAGCTCAAAAAATAAGGGAGGTATTGTTTCTGACCTGATCCGGCCCATTGGAAATGTAAATGCGGTATTTAGTAATGCAGTTCCTGCTTGGCAAATGAGAGCCTATTATGTGGTTGGATGTGCGAATAGCAGCAGCAGCAATTGAGCAAACACGTTGAGGAGGCCTTAGGCCTGTTTTCTCACTCGATGCATAGGAAATGCCATTCTCAAGCCAGGCTGTGTTTTTCAGCGCAGAGGTGATTCTCGTGCATTTCTCTCAATGAAGGATCCAAAATTATGATAATTACCAAATGCACCATTTCCATGTTCAGCACTAAAGTAATTGAATGCCCTTTTAATTGGATGCAACATTGTAGGCACATTCAGACATTTTGGATATTGCTTTCGTAAAGGGGACCACCATTATTAGTTGTAGAAATCTGTTGGGTGGCTATTCTTGCTCACATTTTTTTATATTGTTTTCATTGCTTTTGCTGCTGGTTTTGGTCATGGTCTCATTTTTACATTTTCATATTTTATTTAATCTGCTCTCATTTGTGGCTTGTTGAGAACTGCATTCTAAGCTGCCACAATCAAAGCTCTGTGTACACCTCCTTTTTCTTGCTTTGGAGGAGGTATGTTTACACCTGAGGCAGTCTTGCTGCCCTCACCCTCACCTCACCACTTACCTAGACTTACTGAAGAGACCAGCCTTCACTGCTTCCACCTCACCGGGGAAGCAGTTGTAGAAATACAAGATACACTATTCCTCATTGTCTGGTAATACTCGATTTTTAGGCACAGGAAGAAGGAGGCAGAGATCCACTACGTCAGGTTTCTCCAGCTCCTTGCACTGCTTCAGGATCTCTGTGTTTTCCTAAATGGGCATTGTTATATACGTAAACTTGTATTTACTCTGTACAGCCACCAGAGGACTCATCCTCTGGAGTCCCAAGGTATCCCATAATTCCTTGCGAGCACAGGAATTTAAGGAGGCCTCACAGGTTGGAGAGGCACTCTGGAGACCTGCAATAAAATACTAAGGTCACAATTTACTTTGAGCTCACAGTATCTAGTCAGACTCTTTATTCATACATAACAACTGGCGACGAGATACAGATGACGAACCCAACGATGCAGAGAACAGTGGGCATCCTGGAGAAATTTTCGGAGGGAGATGATTGGGAAACTTTCGTAGAGTGACTCGACCTATACTTCGTGGCTAATGAGCTGGGAGAAGAAGCGAACACTGCCAAATGAAGGGCGATTCTCCTCACCGTCTGCGGGGCCTCATGAAAAATCTGCTTGCTCCAGCAAAACCCACAGAGAAATCATATGATGATTTGTGCACACTGGTCTGGGAGTATCTGAACCCGAAGGAAAGTGTTCTGATGGCGAGGTACTGGTTCTAGACCTAGAAAAGGTCTGAAGGCCAGGAAGTGGTGAGCTATGTCGCTGAGCTGAGACGCCTTGCAGGACATTGCGAATTTGAAGGACGTTTGGAGCACATGCTCAGGGACTTCTTCGTACTTGGCATTGGCCATGAAGTGATACTTTACAAACTTTTGACTGTAGTGACCCCAACCTTGAGTAAAACCATAGCGATAGCCCAGGCGTTCATTGCCATCAGTGACAATACTAAGCAAATTTCTCAGCACACGAGTGCTACAACAAGTACTGTGAACAAAGTGATGTTGTTTTCAAATTGCAATGTACAGGGCAGGCCCCACATGCCTGCAGCTGCACGTCCGCAGATATCTCAGAGTCCACCATCAAGGGTGATGAATGCAAGGCCTATAACACCTTGTTGGCACTGCGGGGGTGATCATCGTTTCCATTCATGCTGCTTCAAAGGGTATGTTTGCAAGGGCTGTGGAACAATGGGACACCTCCAACATATGTGCAGGCGAGCTGCAAACCCTGCTAATCCTGCAAACCACCATGTTGCAGAGGAGGACAGATCCATGGCGGATCACGACGAACCAGAGCCTCAGACCGAGGAGGCAGAGGTATATGGGGTGCACACATTTATCACAAAGTGTCCCCTGATAATGCTGAAGGTTGAATTAAATGGACTCCCGGTGTCAATAGAGCTGGACATGGGCGCGAGCCAGTCCATTATGAGCAAAAAGACTTTCGATAAATTGTGGTGCAGCAAGGCCTCAAGGCCAGTCCTGACTCCTATTCGCACTAAACTGAGAAGTTATACAAAGGAACTGATTCCCATAATCGGCAGTGCTACTGTAAAGGTCTCCTATGATGGAGCGGTGCACAAGCCACCACTCTGGGTGGTACCAGGCGATGATCCCATACTGCTCGGCAGGAGCTGGCTGGGAAAGATATGCTGGAACTGGGACGACGTCCAAGCGCTCTCGTCCGTTGACGACACTTTGTGTGCCCAGGTCTTAAACAAGTTCCCCTCGCTGTTCGAACCAGGCATCGGAAAGTGTCAAGGAGCAAAAGTGAAGATCCATTTGATTCCGGGGGCACGACTTATCCATCACAGGGCGAGAGCAGTACCGTACATGATGGGAGAGAGGGTGGAGATCGAGCTGGACCAGCTGCAACGAGAGGGCATCATTTCGCTGATTGAATTCAACGAGTGGACCAGTCCGATTGCCCCAGTCCTCAAAGGCGATGGCGCCATCAGAATCTGTGGTGATTACAAAGTAACGATCAATCATTTCTCCCTGCAGGATCAATACCCACTACCAAAGGCAGATGAACTTTTTGCGATGCTAGCGGGAGGAAAGATGTTCACGAAGCTGGACTTGACCTCTGCCTTCATGACGTTGGAGCTGGAGGAATCATCGAAGCGCCTCACCTGCATCAACACGCACAAAGGTCTCTTCATTTACAATAGATGCCCGTTTGGGATTCGATCAGCCGCAGCGATATTCCAGAGAAACATGGAAAGCTTACTGAAGTCGGTCCTGTGCACGGTGGTCTTCCAGGACGACATCTTGGTCACAGGTCAGAACACAGTCGAGCATCTGCAGAACCTGGAGGAGGTTCTTAGTCGACTCAACCGCGTGGGGCTCAGGTTAAAAGGCTCGAAGTGCGTTTTCATGGCACCTGAAGTAGAGTTCCTGGGGAGAAGAATCGCGGCAGACGGCATCAGGCCCATCGATACGAAGACGGAGGCAATCGAAAATGCACCGAGACCACAGAACGTGACGGAGCTGCAGTCGTTTCCAGGACTCCTGAACTACTTTGGTAACTTCTTACCGGGTCTCAGCACACTGTTAGAAACACTGCACTCCTTACTGCGTAAAGAAGATGAATGGGTTTGGGGTAAAAGCCAAGAAAATGCCTTTGTAAAAGCTAGAAAATTGTTATACTCAAACAAATTGCTTTTGTTGTATGATCTATGTAAGCGTTTGGTACTAGCATGTGATGCGTCGTTGTACGGGGTTGGGTGTGTATTGCAACAAGCTAATGAATCTGGGAAATTGCAACCGGTTGCTTATGCATCCAGGAGTCTGTCTAAGGCTGAGAGAGCCTACAGCATGAGTGAAGAAGAAGCGTTAGCGTGTGTTTATGGGGTAAAGAAAATGCATCAACATCTGTTTGGGCTCAAATTTGAATTGGAAACTGACTATAAGCCACTGATATCTCTTTTTTCCGAAAGTAAGGGGATAAATACGAATGCATCGGCCCGCATCCAGAGATGAGCACTTACGTTGTCCACATACAACTACGCCGCCCGCCACAGGCCAGGCACAGAAAACTATGCCGATGCTCTCAGTAGACTGCCATTGCCCACCACGTGGGTGGAAATGGCACAGCCCGCAGATTTAGTCATGGTAATGGAAGCATTCGAGAGTGAGCAATCACCCGTCACAGCCCGACAGATTAGAACCTGGATGAGCCAGGACCCCTTGCTGTCCCGAGTAAAAAATTGTGTGCTTCACGGGAACTGGTCCAGTGTCCCTTTAGAAATGCATGAAGAGATAAAGCCGTTCCAGCGGCGCAAAGATGAAATGTCTATACAGGCAGACTGCCATCTGTGGGGTAATCGGGTAGTGGTCCCCAAGAAGGGCAGGGACACGTTCATCAGTGATCTCCACAGCACTCACCCAGGCATTGTAATGATGAAAGCGATAGCCAGATCCCACGTGTGGTGGCCCGGTATCGATGCGAACTTCGAGTCCTGCATGCACATATGTAACACATGTTCGCAGTTAAGCAATGCACCCAGGGAGGCGCCACTAAGTTTATGGTCTTGGCCCTCCAAACCGTGGTCCAGGGTTCATGATGACTATGCAGGCCCGTTATTGGGAAAAATGTTCCTAGTGGTTGTAGATGCGTACTCCAAATGGATTGAATGTGAGATAATATCGGCAAGCATGTCTGCTGCCACCACTGAAAGCCTGCGGGCCATATTTGCCACGCACGGGTCTGCCTGATGTCCTTGTGAGTGACAACAGACCATGTTTCATCAGTGCCGAGTTCAAAGAGTTCATGACCCGTAATGGGATCAAACATGTTACACCTGCCCCGTTCAAACCAGCATCCAATGGTCAGGCAGAGAGAGCAGTGCAAACAAACAAGCAGAGCTTGAAGAGGGTAACTGAAGGCTCACTGCAGACTCGCCTATCCTGAGTCCTGCTTAGTTACCACACGAGACCTCACTCGCTCACTGGGATTCCACCCGCTGAACTACTCATGAAAAGGGCACTTAAGACAAGGCTCTCGTTAGTCCACCCTGATCTACATGAACAGGTAGAGAGCAGACGGCTTCAACAAAGTACATATCATGATAGCGCAAATGTGTCAGTGGGAAATTGAAATCAATGATCCTGTATTTCTGTTGAACTGTGGACAAGGTCCCAAGTGGCTTCCCGGCACTGCTGTGGCCGAAGAGGGGAGCAGGGTGTTTCGGGTCAAACTTTCAAATGGACTCATTCACCGGAAACACTTGGACTAAATCAAACTCAGATGCACGGACTATCCTGAGCAACCAACTTTGGACCCCACCTTCTTTGACCCCGAGCACACACACCAGTGGCAACCGACACCGCAGTTGACCACAGAGCAGAACTCAGCACCCGCAGCAGCCCAGCAGGACTCACCACACCAGGCAGCCCAGCAAGCCAGCTGCACAGCAGCCCAGCCAGGGCCCAACAAACGATTCACCAAAACCAGCATTTGCACTGAGACGATCAACCAGGGAAAGAAAGGCCCCAGATCGACTCACCTTGTAAATAGTTACACTGTTGACTTTGGGCGGGGGGGGGAGGGGTGGTAGGGGTGGTAGGCGGAGTGTTGTTATATATGTAAACCTATAAATAACTTGTGTAGCCACCAGAGGGCTCATTCCCTGGAGTCCCAAGTGATCCCACAATCCCTTGGGAGTACCTGTATTTCAGGAGGCCTCACAGGCTGGAGAGGCACTCTGCAGACCTGCAATAAAAGACTATGGTCACATTTTACTTTGAGCTCACAGTATCTAGTCAGACTCTTTATTCATACATAACTGGTGTGATATGGGCTGTGGCAGATAACAAGGACTTCAAAGTGCTTTCCTCGCATATGGAGATAAAAGAAGAACAAAGGGGCGAAATTGAGCTCCTCTGCACTTTCCTTTAAAACTTCCAGGGAGTGATAATGGGGCGCAAATGGGTTTGCGACCGGGTGTGGCAAGATCAGCGAAATTTGGCGGGTGTTTTGCAGCGGCGGTAAGACTCCTGCACCCGGAAATCATGATGTCATGATGTCATGCTGTGCTCAGCGCCCTGGTTGCTAAATTCCCTCTTGCCCCCCTGCTTGTGCGCCTGACATTAACAATGACTGACAGGTAGAGGAGGTGTTTTTCAGTCGTATGTCGGCTGGAGGGGCGCTATTTAAAGGCGTCAATTTCATGTTTGTAACCTCACATAACTGTAACCTTCATGTAACAACACTGTACACTGTATACATCTGAGAAATGCACACCTTGACCACAGGGGGTGAACTTGTGTGAGACATTCCTCACCTGGTCATCCAGGTATATAAAGGGGGGTCCCACGCAGGGTCATCACTTCTTGGTCCTGTGAATAAAGGTACAGGTCACAGAGTGACCTTGTCTCCAGTATGTGCCTCGTGTTGATTTGCTGTAGTGTGTAGGGACACAACATTTGGCGACAAGAAACATTGAATCAGCGACTCAAGAGAATGGCCACCGGTAGCACGGAGGAAACGGTACTGTGTCGGTAAGGACTGGGCCGATTTCGTTGAGAAGCTCCAGCAGAGTTTTGTCACGAAGGACTGGCTGGGAGTGGCAGCGGCTGACAAAGCGAAGGGCGCATCTACTGACCAGCTGTGGACCTAAGACGTACGCGCTGATGAAAGACCCGCTCGCAACCGAGAAGCCGGCGGACAAGACCTTCGAGGAGCTCAGCAAACTGATCGGTGAGCACTTCAAACCGGCAAGTAGTATACACATGGCCCGACACCAATTCTATACGCACTGATGTCGGGAAGGGCAGAGCTTACCGGACTTTGTTGCGGACCTTCGGCACTTGGCCAGCCTCCAAGTTCACAGTGCTTGCAGGGGGAAGATGTTACGAGATTTCTTCATTGAGGGCATTGGTTATGCCGGGATTTTTAGGAAGTTAATTGAGACCAAGGACTTGACCTTGGAAGCAACGGCGTTGATGGCTCAAACCTTCATAGCGGGAGAGGAGGAAACCAAGATCATATACGCGCGCAACTCTGCTCCCAACGTAGCGATGGAGCAGGGAGTTAACATGGTAAACGTGACTCAGAACCCCGCAGGCAGGCAAGGGCAATTCGACACCAACCAGGCAGTAACAGACTCTAGGGTGGGCCCGCAACAGAGACAATGGCAGGTTGAACAGACATTTACACCATCACAAGGGACAATACGTCCCGGGATGGGACCATTGACAGCCACAAACAGAGTGCTCAAGAGTAATCAAAGAGACAATCAGAGAGGAATGCCTGCTAACAGCTCTTTTGTTCACAACAATCTCAGCTCATGCTGGAGGTGTTGGGGCAAACATGCTGCGAAGACCTGACGGTTTCAACAATTCATCTGCAAAAATTGTAACTTGAGTGGACATTTAGCCAGGATGTCCAGGAAGCCCGCAGTGAGGCTGGTTTACGAAGTGGATGAACCACAAGAGGGGTCTGCAAGGCAGGGGTATGCCTGGGACACAGCAATGGATGCTGAAGTTCAACCTGGCATCGGGACTTTCAAAGGTACCAAAGTAAGGATACGCATCATCCCGGAAGCCACACCAGTGCACTACAAAGCCAAATGCGGGAGAAAATTGAGAGTGAGTTGGACAGGTTGCTAAGAGGGCATAATTTCGCCCGTTGAATTCAGCGACTGGGCAAGCCCCATCGTCCCTGTTCTAAAAACAGATGGCTCGGTCAGGTGGCAAACATCCACAGCTCATACACAAAAAGGGCACCTATGATGATGAGAGTACTGTTAAACGGCATCCCGGTACACATGGAACTGGACACAGGAGCCAGCCATTCACTTATGAATGCCCAACAATTCGAGAAACTGTGGCCAGTCAGAGCTAGCAGACCCAAACTAGAACGCATTGACACACAATTACGGACGTATACCAAAGAGATCATCCCAGTGCTAGGCATTGCAATGTTGGTGGTCACACATAATGGATCTCAGAACCGGCTGCCACTCTGGATTGTCCCGGGAAATGGTCCCGTGCTTTTGGGGAGGAGCTGGCTAGCTGAGATGAACTGGAAATGGGGAATGTGCACGCCGTTTCATCTGTGGAGCGAAGTTCATGCTCACAGGTCCTACTAAAGTTCGAGTCATTATTTCAACCTGGCGTCGGGACTTTCAAAAGGTACCAAAGTAAGGATACGCATCACCCCTATGCCACATCAGTGCACCACAAAGCCAAATGCGGGAGAAAATTGAGAGTGAGTTGGACAGGTTGCTAAGAGAGGGCATAATTTCGCCCGTTGAATTCAGCGACTGGGCAAGCCCCATCGTCCCTGTTCTAAAAACAGATGGCTCGGTCAGGATCTGTGGCGACTACAAGGCCACCATCAACCGAGTGTCCCTTCAGGACCAATACCCGCTTCCGAGAGCGAAGGATCTTTTTGCCACGCTGGCAGGCGGCAAGCTGTTCACCAAGTTGGACGTCACTTTGGTCTACATGGCCCAGGAACTGGCCAAAGAATCCAAGCCACTGACCACCATCACCACGCACAAGGGGCTGTTTGTCTACAACAGGTGTCCATTTGGCATTCGTTCAGCAGCCGCTATCTTTCAGAGGCACATGGAAAGCTTGCTCAAATCCATCCCCGGAATAATCGTATTTCAGGACGACATCCTTATCACGGGTCAAGACACAGAGGAACACCTCCACAACCTGGAGGAGTTGCTACGCCGACTGAACCGGGTAGGCCTGCGACTAAAGAAGTCCAAGTGTGTTTTTTTGGCCCCAGAGGTCGAGCTTTTGGGCAGGAGGGTTGCCGCAGACGGGATCCGGCCCACCGAATCCAAAACGGAGGCGATCCGTCACGCACCCAGACCCGGCAACACATCAGAGTTGCGTTCATTTCTGGGACTATTGAACTATTTCGGGAACTTTCTACCGAACTTAAGTACATTGCTGGAGCCGCTACACGTGCTCCTGCGTAAGGGTTGCGATTAGGTTTGGGGGAAACCTGCTTTGTTCTAATAAGTTATTGACCGTGTACAACCCCTGTAAGAAATTGGTTTTGACATGCGATGCATTATCCTATTGGGTTGGGTGCGTGTTGCAGCAGAGTAATGATGAGGGCCAACTCCAACCTGTGACTTATGCCTCCAGGTCGTTGTCCCAAGCAGAAAGGGGGTATGGGATGGTTGAAAATGAAGCACTCGCATGTGTCTACGGGGTGAAAAAGATGCACCAGTAGCTTTTTGGCAGAAGGTTCGAATTAGAAATGGACCACAAGCCTTTAACATCCCTGTTGTCCGACAGCAAAGCTGTCAATGCCAATGCGTCAGCTCGCATACAGCGATGGGCTCTCAGGCTGGCTGCATATGACTACACCATACGGCACCGGCCAGGCACCGAAAATTGTGCTGACGCGCTCAGCAGGCTTCCACTGGCCACCACTGAGGGGGCAGCGGAACAAAGCGCGGAGATGGTCATGGCTGTCGATGCCTTTGACAGTGCAGGCTCCCCCATCACAGCCCGCCAGATCAAAACCTGGACCAACAGAGATCCCCTCCTATCTCTGATTAAGAAATGTGTACTGACTGGGGATTGGGCGCCTGCACACGGAGCATGCCCTGAAGAGGTCAGACTGTTTCACAGACGGATGGATGAACTCTCCTTCCAAGCCGACTGCCTACTATGGGGCAGCCGGGTAGTCATGTCCCAGAGGGGTAGGGAAGCATTCATCAGGGAACTCCACAGTGAGCACCCAGGCATTGTGCTTATGAAGGCCATTGCCCGGTCACATGTAGACTACGTGGACCCGTTCATGGGAAAAATGTTCCTCATTGTTGTTGATGTGTACACGAAATAGATCGAGTACATCATATTGAATTCATGCATGACATCCACCACAGTGGAGAGTCCGCGTGCAATCTTTGCGACCCACGGCTTGCCGGACATCCTAGTTAGCGACAGGGGCCCGTGTTTCACTAGCTATGAATTCCGGGAGTTCATGTCGGGTAATGGCATCAAACATGTCAGGACAGCGCAGTTCAAGCCGGTCTCCAATGGCCAGGCAGAACGTGCGGTCCAAATCGTAAAGCAAGGCATGCTCCGGATTCAAGGACCCTCCCTTCAATGCCGCCTATCGCGCCTCCTGCTGGCCTACAGGTCCCGACCGCACTCGCTCGCGGGAGTCCCGCCAGCGGAACTACTCATGAAACATACACTTAAAACTCGGCTGTCCCTCATTCATCCAGTCTTGTCAGACATTGTTGAGAGCAAGCGCCAGTCCCAAAATGAGTGCTATGACCGTAACTCAAAGGGGAGATGGATAGAAATTGATGACCCTGTATTTGTTCTTAATCACGCTGTGGGGCCCAAGTGGCTCGAGGGTACTGTAATTGGTAAAGAGAGGAATAGGGTCATAGTGGTTAGACTCAACATGGGGAAGATATGCCACAAGCATCTGGACCAAGTAAAAAAAAGGTTCAGCATGGACACTGAGGAGCCTGAGGAAAATCATAAGATGCTGCCCACACCACTGCCAGTAAACGAGCAACAAGAACCATCAGCAGCATACACAGTCTCTGCGGTCAGCCCGGACGAGCCGGAATCACCACAGGTGACAAAGACGCATGCCAAGGCTCAACAACCAGAGCCCCAACTGCGGCGCTCCACGAGAGAGCATCGACCGCCTGAAAGACTCAATCTTTGACCCAAAGACGTTGGGGGGAGGTGATGTCATGCTTGTAACCTCACATAACTGTAACCTTTATGTAACAACACTGTACATGTGTATACACCTGAGAAATGCACACCTTGACCACAGGGGGTGAACTTGTGGGAGACACCCCTCACCTGGTCATCCAGGTATATAAAGGGAGGTCCCATGCAGGGTCACCACTTCTTGGTCCTGTGAATAAAGGTACAGGTCACAGAGTGACCGTGTCTCCAGTTTGTGCCTCGTGTTGATTTGCTGTAGTGTGTAAGGACACAACAGTCAACATACGATTTCGTTTTAGTCAGCCAACAATGCTGCCTTGTTACTTTCACATTGGCAAACAGGCCTCTTGACCGATTTGAGCATTTTGGAGTTTAACGAGTGTTCTGGCTCCGAACAAATCATGATTCATTGAAGGGAGATTTGAAACTGCAATATCCTTTCATGGGGGCTGTGCTGGCACTGGACCGCACCCTCCAACATCAACATTGGAGGCAACTGAGGCACAGAGAAAGAGTGCAAAATGTGGCCAGAAGTAGGAAGGCTAACAAGACTCTCAACAGTAGGTTTTACCCACCCAGGGTTGCTGAGAGACCAGGGCTATTTTCTCTCAACCTGGCTCATGACTCCCCTCCGCAACCCCAACACTCCTGTAATGAGTGCCATGCTGCCACCAGGAACATCATTGAGCAGACCGTCAGAATGCTCAAGCAATGGTTCCGCTGCTTTGACTGCTCATGAGGAGTCCTCCAGTACTTGGCTGAGCGGCTGTCCCTTTTCGTAGTCGTCTGCTGCATGCTGCACAACTTGGCCTTCATGAGGTCGCAGCCATTGCCACCAGGCAAAGCTCCACTACCTCAGGAGGAGGAGGAGGAGGACAAGGATGAGGAGGAAGATAGGAACAGGTGCAGAAACAGCAGCGACCGAAGAGGCAACCACTCAATCAGCCTTGTGGAAGGGTGGTCCATGACAGCCTCATCACACTTCGGTTCCAATGAATTCTAGACCACTTCCGGTTACTCAGCACATCCCCATCATTACATCAATTTCTTATTCCATACCATACCCCCAAACTGAAATGAGAAACACCAACAAATGTGCAACATTCCAGTAATAAATTTATCCAAAAATATTAACCACAGATATACACAACAACAATATTAACTAATACCCTTCTGCAAACCCTTACCTCCCCTCTTTACATTGCCTTTTCCTACTCTACTGCTTCTCGGTAGTGTCTCCCCAGCGGAAGGCTGCTGAGTGTCAGGGCCAGAGACTACAGATGGCCTTGCAGGATGCCCTCGACCAGCTCTGGGCCTGGAAGGCCCGGCAGTACACTGCACCACCTCAGTCAGGACAGTGGCAGTCTGGCTGGCTGGATGACAGGCAGCGACAAATGCAATGACGGAGTGGCAGTGGTGGGATCAGGAATATTGTCATCGTGAGAGAGGACAGCAGGTTCCTGTCCCACTGACCCACTGCCACTCCCCGGGGCAGCACCTCAGCATCCCCACCAATCTGCTGGAGCACAGATTGGTGGCCTGCTGTGACACCGTGAGATCCCCGGTGGACTGTGGTGGACCCAGCGACGATGGCAGCAGTCAGAGCAGCGTGGGATCCAGCTGAGACTGCGTGAGAGCAGTCTGAGATTCTATGCCAGAAACCACTGGATGCATTACAGCACTAAGACTTTGCGTGGCTTCTGCCTATTATGGGTGCAATAAAAGCTGCCACATCACCCATGGCACCGGTCACGAGGTCTGGGTCCACACGATCTTTCTGGGAGTCTGCCGTCCTCTGCAGACTAGAAATGATGAGCTCTATGGTGTGCGCAGAGCTCTGTGCAATGTTGGAGGCAAACTCCTCCACGCTCCTTACCATTGCTGAGAGGCTCTTGGGCACCCTTGCCATTGCACCGATCATCTCAGAGTGCATGGCCATCATCCTTCTTGTGATTGCCTCCCCATCGAGGTCCTGATCTGAGTCCTGTGCAGCAGAACTCGCCCTCCGGGGAGCTGGCTCCTGAGGTATCTTTTCCCCTTGACCTTGCTGCTGTTTGCTCATTCCCGGTGCATCACCCAGTGCAGTCACCTCTACTAAAGATGCCTCTAATGGTCGCGTAGTACCAGTCTCTGAGGTGGTGCCTGCGGGTGAGAATGTAGTGACACGGTGCTTTGCTCCTCCTCTTCTTCTCCTTCCTCAGTCTCAGTGGGGGCTCAGGGACAAGCTGGTCATCTGAATGCTTATTATCTGAAAGCATAAAGGCACAAAACTCATGTTAAGGTGAAGGCAGGGGGGCAGGAATGGAGCAAGGAATGCAGACATTATCAGGAGCTGGAAAATGAGAAAGGTGAATGAGAAAAGGAGAGAGAATGAAGATACCGTTGTTGCCCCCAACGGGGTCGACTTTGCCAATGACCACGTCATCCACCACCTGCTGCCCAATGAGCTGCAACACTTGCTCCTTGAGGCCTGAGAGCTGCTGGAACTGAGGTTCACCTCCGCCTGTTCTCTGCTGCTCTCTCCTATTGTGGACCATCTTGGCCTGCAAAAGAAATGAAAGTGTATGAGTCGGATTATAGTAATGTGTTTGGGAGATATTCATGCCATCGTTGATTAGCTGTGATTGTAGGCAAGGCATGAGATGTGGATGTGAGTTTGAGTAGCTGCAGATGTTTGGTGGGTGAGTAGGCGGGGGCATGGTGCTTTGCGCAGTGTGCACAGACTGAGGTTCAGATGCTGATATGTAGGACCTGTTGAAGCATGTTCCCACGTTGACCACCCGACTGAGGTCGTTGAATTTCTTCTGCCACTGTGTCAGGCTGCGTTGCGTTACTGGCCAACACCTGCTGGGCCTCCTCCCTCCACATTGCCCTGAAGACTTAGGGCAATGGCCTCGTTCCAGTAGCCGGGAACAGCACTACACTCCTTCACTCTATTGCCTCCAATGCCACATCTGTGAAACGATGAGCTCTCTCCCTCAGATCAGCCATTGCAAGCAGGGGATTCAGATGCTCGCAGGTCGGCTTCAGAACCAGCAATGCTGAAAATCAGCATCTGCATAATTATACAACCTCCCCTTTAAGAGCTGGAATGAGCCAGTGTGAAGGATCATTGCTGAATGCATTGCACCTGAAATTCATTATCGCTCTGCTGGTAGCACCCTTGTAGTACCCTACTGAGGTCATTAGCACCCCACTTACTTCCTGCTGCGCTAACACCTAATTTCAACATTTCAAAAGTTAGCGCACCAAATTTCTCTCCCATATGTTTAAATATAGCACATATTCAATCAAAACTTAGGTTGTAAATTATCATATGACTGTATGTCAGTGAATGCATATTGAGTGAATAGAAGGGGAGAATGAAGAATAAACAAAGGATGGTACTCGCCTTGAGCATGAATTGTTAACCGCAACCATTTGGGGGCGGTAACTGAGGTGAGGCCGGACAGGGGAGGCGCAGAACAGGAGAATTTTGGCCCCTAAATGTTTTTATTGTGTAGCCTTGGTTTAACTGTGAGCAGCAACCTTTTAAGAACTGCTGACTTGCCCATGCTCATAGCTGTGCATAAACCAATATGCACATGGAGCCTATTGGAAATATAACAAACATATGAAAATGATGGAAAGAAAGAGACTGTTATGTATCTATGTAAACCTTACCCAAATGTAAGACTTGCCACCAGGGGGCACACCTGTGGGAGACCTTAGGGTCATCTGTGCACCCTGGGGCAAGCAGGTATAAAAGGTGACTCCCCATGCTGCTTCCTCACTCTAGAGTCTGAATAAAGAGACCAAAGTCACAACAGTTTGAACTTGCGATATAGTCCTGTGGATTTACTCTGATTTGATGGAACTGGGAAGACCTCTGCGTACCTTCTCCGGCGAACGAGGCCTCCCTTTTCCAAAGGCCGAACAAACCCCCACTTCTAGCTGAACCAGGCATCGAAGTGCAGATCCATTTGCAGATCTCCGAGGCACAGGCCGCTCATCACAACCACGAGGAGGTAAAGTTCAACTAAGCATAGTACCCACCACCTGAAGCTGACGACCCCTTCGCAACGATGGAAGAGGCTCCAGGACGACCATGCGGATCGGGACTTTGACCGAAACGATCCGAATGCGTCTTCTTGACGCCAGAGGCAAAATACCTGGGGAGGAAGATCACGGCAGTCGGCATCACGGACACAGATGAGAGGACACCCAGACCACGGAATGAGAAGGCGTAAAGACCATGGGACGAGAGAGTGTCCAGACCATGGGACGAGAGAGTGTCCAGACCATGGGACGAGAGAGTGTCCAGACCACGGGACGAGAGAGCGTCCAGACCACGGGACAAGAGAGCGTCCAGACCACGGAAGGTCGCCGCAACGGAACAGAGGAATGTGTCACCCAGCAAGAAAGACGACTGGGTTTGGGGCAAAGGTAAAGGGGCAGCCGCAGTGAAGGCCAGGAATCCACCATGCTCAAGTAAATTGTGTGCACCATGTAACCCTTGCGAGCGGTCTTTCGCGGCCAATGATGTACCATTGCATGGGGTTGGGGGTATCTTGCAATAAGCCAAAGTAGCGGGCGAACACCAACCGGTCGTACATGTATCTGACAAAGTACTTGTAACAAGTGATGAGTTATCACACAGGGTCGGGTGTGTTGTACAGCAAGCCAGATTAGCAGGCGAACCCCAACCAGTTGTATATGTATTTAACATCTAACAAAGTATTCATAGCAAGTGAGATGTTACCGCACGGGTCGGGAGTGTTGTATAGCAAGCAAAAGTAGCGGGCAAGCCCCAAACGATTGAACATGTATCAAATAAGTTAAACAAAGCAGCAGCCTGTGTTCATGGGACTAAAGCAAGTACCAAAGAGTGTCCCAACATGTGCTCGAGTCAGACAAGCTGTTCACCTCACAAGCTTGGGAGAGCAGAGGCACCATTATCGATGCATTGTTTCGAGAATGTCCAACACTGTCTGTGCATTGTAACATGATCCGCCACAGGCCAGGCACAGAGAGCGGCACCTATGCTCTCAGTTGGCCACCGTTGTCCACCCCCGGGGTGGAAAGGGCGCAGCCTGCAGACCCACTCGTGGTCGTGGAAGTTATAGAAAGTGAGGGGTCTACTGTAACAGCACCCCAGTTTAGGACCTGTACCAGCCCGGATCCCATGTTACCGCCTGCCAAAGGTGAACTGCTTGATGGGATGTGGCAACCTATCTGTCAAAGAGTCGATAGACCAATCCCAACATTGCAAAGCAAGGCAGGGCGGCTACACGCAGTCGGTGGTCCGGGGCCCCCATACTACGGCCCAGTGTCCACAGGGATCACTAGGCCTCCCGCCACTACCGAAAGTCTCAAAGCCATTGCGGCAATCCTGGGCTTGCCAGACCTCAGGGTCACCATCCAAATCACTAAACCTAACACCACGCGTGTCATGGTAGACTCCCTGCAGACTCGGCTATCCTGGGTGTTACGCAATCACCAGACAGAATCACTCAGAACCAAGCCTTCCACATGCCATCAGCAGAGAATGCACCATAAGTTCATGGCCCCTCCACGCGACATCAGAATAAGTCATGTAGTCCATGTTCAGGGCCCCAATTAGGCTGCTAGCACCGCATTAGCCAAGGGGGGGAAATGGAGTGTATGTGATGAAAACGGGGCGTTTGATTGTGAAACCACGTATCGGGCTAACGGGTAAAGCAGTGGGACCAAACTGCGAACGACAGATAACCAGCAACCACACTGAAAGGAACTGGCTTCCAGCAACCCACCAACACAATAAACTTTGTCGTCAACCACAAGGATGAACCCACCATGTCAGGACTTCAACCCAAGTGATCGACCCAGGGGCACGGGGAGTCAGATCGCCTCAACTTGCACAATAAGACTTTGGGGGGAAGTGATGTTATGTACATATGTAGACCTTACCCAAATGTAAGACTTGCCACCTGTGAGAGACCTAAGGGTCGCTTGTGCACCCTGGGTTAAGCAGGTATAAAAGGTGACTCACCATGCTGCTTCCTCACTCTAGATTCTGAATAAAGAGACCAAGGTCACAACAGTTTGAGCTTGCGATATAGTCTTCTGGATTTATTCTGAACATAACAGAGACCAAGTGGTCCATCTAGCTTAACCCATATAGTTGTGATGCCTAATGCAACGCTATAGCGACATTTCCTACCTACCTTGAGCCATGTAATCTCCTGGGAGAGATAAAAAAAACAGATTAAAACCCAAGCCAATTAGGGAAAACAAATCTGGAAAATTCCTCTCCGACCCCTTCAATTGAAACTTTTTCGGGAAACAACATCGCCCCCTGATTTATGATACAGAGTACAATGTGATCTTAGCCTCAGCCAGATACAGGTACAGCTCTCTCTTGAAGGAATACAACAAATCAATATTCACTGCATGAGCTGGCACCTGTTCCACTTTTCTCTGGGAAACAAAGAACTGTCTAACATCCAAACTAGTTCTGCCTTTACATCATTTATAAGCATGATCCATAGTCTTCAATAGCCTATCCAGCTGAAATAATTTCTCCATGGAAGCACAGTCTGGTCCCTTCATTATTTTATGAAGCTTGATCAAATAGCCCCCAAGTCTACACTTTACTTAAGTCTGTGGATCTAACTTTTTGTGCCCATCTAGGTATCCAAGGCGTTTAAACTGGGAATTAATCCTGTGGTTCTCCTCTGCATTCGTTCCATGTGAGGAAGTCAAAACAGGACGCATTGTAACTGATGTCTAACCAAAGTCTACTACAAGGAAAAAATGGTGTGCTCTGTTTTGTAGTGTGTTATGTATGCATGTAAACCTTACCAAAATGTAAGACTTGCCACTAGGGGGCACACCTGTGGGAGACCTAAGGGTCACCTGTGCACCCTGGGGCAAGCAGGTATAAAAGGTGATTCACCATGCTGTTTCAGCACTCTGGAGTCTGAAATAAAGAGACCAAGGTTACAACAGTTTGAGCTTGTAATATAGTCCTGTGGATTTATTCTGAACAAAACAAATTGGCGACGAGTAACGGATCACAAACTTTCACGCGGTAATGACTGCCATTGGTATTCTTGAGAGATTTGTTGAGGGTGATGATTGGGAAACCTTCATTGAGCACCTTGACCAGTACTTTGTGGCCAACGAATTGGACAAGGCTGAAACAGATCAAGCGCAGGGCAATTCACCTCACCATATGTGGGTCATTGGTATATGGCCTCCTGAAAAATTTGCTGCCACCAGTCGAACTAACAGACAAATCTTATGCAGAGCTGTGTACGCTGTCGAATTGCTGATCATTTTCCAACAGTCAATCAACTCTGGATCAGTTCCTATGGACTGGAGGGTAGCTAATGTAACACCACTTTTAAAAAAAGGAGGGAGAGAGAAAACGGGTAATTATACACTGGTTAGCCCGACATCAGTAGTGGGGAAAATGTTGGAATCAATCATTAAGGATGAAATAGCAGCGATTTGGAAAGCAGTGACAGGATCAGTCCAAGTCAGCATGGATTTATGAAAGGGAAATCATGCTTGACGAATCTTCTGGAATTTTTTGAGGATGTAACTAGCAGAGTGGACAAGGGAGAACCAGTGGATGTAGCATATTTGGACTTTCAAAAGGCTTTTGACAAGGTCCCGCACAAGAGATTGATGTGCAAAATCAAAGCGCATTGTATTGGGGGTAATGTACTGGCGTGAATAGAGAACTGGTTATCAGACAGGAAGCAGAGAGTCGGGATAAACGGATCCTTTTCAGAATGGCAGGCAGTGACTAGTGGAGTGCCGCCGGGCTCAGTGTTGGGACCCCAGCTCTTTACAATATACATTAACGATTTGGATGAAGGAATTGAGTGTAATATCTCCAAGTTTGCAGATGACACGAAACTGGGTGGCGATGTGAGCTGTGAGGGGGACACTAAGAGGCTGCAGGGTGACTTGGACAGGTTCAGTGAGTGGGCAAATGCATGGCAGATGTAGTATAATGTGGATAAATATGAGGTTATCCATTTTGGTGGCAAAAACACGAAGGCAGAATATTATCTGAATGGCGGCAGATTAGGAAAAGGGAAGGTGCAACGAGACATGGGTGTCATGGTTCATCAGTCATTGAAGGTTGGCAGGCAGGTACAGCAGGCGGTGAAGAAGGCAAATGGTATGTTGGCCTTCATAGCTAGGGGATTTGAGTATAGGAGCAGGGAGGTCTCACTGCAGTTGTACAGGACCTTAGTGAGGCCTCACCTGGAATATTGTGTTCAGTTTTGGTCTCCTATTCTGAGGAAGGACATTCTTGCTATTGAGGGAGTGCAGCGAAGATTCACCAGACTGATTCCCGGGCTTATCTAAGGCTGAAAGAGCCGACAGTATTGTTGAGAAAGAAGCATTTATCTTTCACCACTGGCTTCAATTCTGTAGAAGTATATAGGAGCCGAAATTGCCCTCCTCCTTAAGGTCTATTACCGCCTCTAAGAGGCGATAATGGGGCAATAAGGCCTTTCTGATTGGGGACAGCCGAATGGGCCAACGTCTGAAATTGCCCCTGGGTCAGGAACGGCAGAAACGGGTTTCCGCCGTGCCCTGTGTTCGCGCCCCATCGGGCACGGGCCGCCCGCTTACCGCCCGGCGGCAACTCCTTGCCACCCCATGAGGAAAATTTCCCCGCTGGAGCAGAGCAGCCATCGCTCAATGCCCCCGACAACTTGTCCTGTCAGGAAGCTGTCAGTGGCGTGTCCACCCTTAAAGAGGAGGGCACTCTGCAGCGGACACCATTTTATTTTAATTGTCAGCCGACACTAAAGTCAGCCCGACAATAGCGGCTATGGATTTAGCCAGCCCGACAGCCTCTCTTGAATGCTGATCTGCTGGCCCAGCTGAAACCCTCCCTGGCTGCCCAGTGGGCACCACTAAAGTGGCTGCAGAGCTCACAGTGGCCGGCCCCTTTAACTGCAGGGGAGAGGCGTTGCTACGCATCAGCGTGGCGCTAATGACACCGCCCGCCCCCCTCCTGACCCACTTCTGCCCTGCAGCTGTCCGAAACACTGCCCCAAGGAAAAACCTTGGTAAAAATTTAGAATTTAAGGAGTGTCTTAAAGGGGGAGAGAAAGGTAGAGAAGCGGAGACGTTTGGGGAAAGTATTACAAAGTTTAGGGCCGAGGCAGCTGAAGGCATGGCCGCCAATGGTGGTGCAATGAATACCTACATCTAGATCATTATGAAGCTAATAAAGAGCAAAGCTCCGAACACCAATCCCTACAGGACACCACTGGTAAACCGGTCTACAAGCAGGTCCCAATCCATTAATTACAACTTTCAGCCAATGGGCATTCAGCCAGTTCTCAATGCACTGCAGTAGATTACCACTAATTCCACAAGATTGTATCTCGTAGAGAAGCTTCTTGTGAGGCACCTTATCAAAGGCTTTATGAAATTCCATTTGGACAATGTCTATCATGTTACCTACATCCATTAACCTGGTGAATTTTTCAAATCTTTCAATCAAATTTCAGACACGACTTTCTTTTCTGGTAGCCGTGTTGGAAGTCTCTAATCAGACCTTCTCTATGTAAATGTAAATGGCCAGGTAGGGCATTAGTAATGGTGCTTTGGACCCTCTTGCCGATTACTGAAGTCAAGCTAATGGGCCTATAGTTACCCAGCTCTCTGCCTTTATGACCATTTTTTAAAATTGGAACAATGTTCGCATCCTTCCCATCTGCGGGAACAATCTCGACCCTAGAGAGCTATTAAAGATACAAGCATCTTTCCCATTTCTTTAAATGACCTGAAGGTCAGCCATGGATGTTACTTGCATTATGTGTACAATGTATTGTGGTCCCACTGGCTTTGGGATGGGACCGCATAATTTGTCCGATTAAATTGTTTTAATTTATTTTCATGGTATGAATGGTACAGAGTGCACAGATGTATAAAGTGGAATACCTTTTTTTAGTGCCGTTTATTAGTACTTGTCTTGTTTGAGTTGGATTATTATAATTTTTCTTCTAGAGCAATTTATGGTTTAGCAACATGGCTATGCAGTCAAACCCATATCATATAAAAGGTGATATCCAATTCCTTATATTGCAAATGTATTAATCGTGAAAGGTTTATCTCTGCATTTGGAGTACTGCTTTGCCTTGCATCGTGCCAGTACACCATCTTAAATGGGTTGTGACAGTAACTGTTAGCAAGAGAACATAGAGCATGGAATAAAGAAAGGCTATTTGACTCAATAAACCCATTTCTTCTACTAATCATATACAACCGGCTTTATAGTTGTCCTAACTCAACCCATTTGAACAGTTGTAGAAAGATCTTCAAAAGTTCTCTCTATACTGCCAAAATTAGTCAGGTAAAACTCTAGACTGTACCTTGTGTTAAATCCTTCATCCTCACCCAGTTGGCTTCCTTGGCCTGACATTTCTATAGTCACAGCACCTCAAATACCATCATGTTCCACCTAGCATTCAATCATCTCTGAACTTAATCCTTAAAAATCTCAATCCTAATGAGCACTTCATCCAACTCTTTGTGAAAGGTATTAATCAATTCAGCATTGGCCACTTTAACTGGGAGTCTATTCCACAAATCCACTACTCCAGGGACGGGAGGCAGGGGAAATTCATTCTAATCTCAAGCTTTGTTTAAGCCTTATTCATGTTGTACTTATATTCTCTGGTTGAACACTCACAAACCAAATTAAATAAAGGCTTTTGTCAATATTATCCTTTTTTTGCAGCATTTTACAAACATGAATGATGCATCTGCTCAATCTTTTCTGCAAAAAATAACAAGGTTCTGTTCTGTAAGACTTTCTTTCTAATTAGCTGTTATTCACATTCCACAAGCGTAGTGTTGGAACCTGGACGTTTAACCTCTGTCAATGTTCACACTTCCGTGCTCCAGTAAAAGAGGGCTGCTTCTGAGGGTCAAGCCGGTGCCTGTTCAAACACTTCAATATTTTCAATTTTGTTTGCACCTTCCTTGTTTTACTTCCAATCCCTTTTATAATTTATTCCATTTAGATGTCTTTATTCCATATGATTTACTTCTTTCCTTTAAAAAAAATCTATTTCATATATTTTGATTTTCTCTCCTAGCTATTGTCATCTTATGTATGTTGACATTGTTGCTTCTTTTAATCCAGGACTGGAACACATAAACCAGTCTGATACTCCAGCACAGTGCTGAAGTAATGATGCAGTATTGAAACAACCACAAAGGTGGTTTCATCAAGACCAGGCCACAAGGCACTGTCAGCTGTAACATCAAATGTACATTTTCTCAGGGAACAAAAAGGCTTGAATGTGATCATCTAAAAATCTCTCTTTATTTGACGTGTATTACATGAACTAAACCACACAAACCAGGTTAAAGCTCCATTTCCTAACACATTTTTCTCAACACAGCTTTAATAAACTTCAATATTTTGCTTTACAGTTCCTTCTGTTGTTTCCTTCAAGGTGAGAGGTACAAGATACAATGGACCGACTTTTCTCTCCGTGGAACAGCGCTAGCCATTAATAACACTTACACTTGCCCACAGACTTTCTGTGGGATTTTGTGCTGGAGCTTACTGTAAGTTAGAGAGCCAAAAATGGTGCGGAGCCCTCTATAGGGGATCTGGGACCTGTGTGAGCAGGAAATACAACTGTGTATCTCCTTAACCAATCAGATAGTAAGAATGGTAAATGAGCCACGCCGAGTTGTGAACCAGGAAGTGTCAGTTAGAATAGTGAATTCAATGTCAAATCAGGTGCAGAAGGTGAAATAAAGAGAGGGAAAGAAAGATTGGATTAAGAGATAGCGATAAAGAAAGACAAAAAGAAAAAGTAAAAAAATAATTATTTCAATCTTTTTATTTTTAAAAATCTCCAACAAGAATTAAAATCTGAAGGAATGAGACTCCATACTTGTAAAAGTTAATTTTCAGTGCCAGAGAGGTTGTTTGTTAGTAATTAAGACTTACCACGCCATTAAAAGAATACTTACACTGGAATGGGCAGCCCTAATTTTTTCTGGTGTGTTTAGAACATAAGAAATAGGAGCAGGAGTAGGCCATTCGGCCTTTCAAGCCTGCTCTGCTATTCAATAAGATCATGGCTGATCTTCGACCTCAACTCCACTATCTCCAAATGCCTTGATTCCCTTAATATTCAGTGGGTATCTATCAGATAAGTACAGCAACCATGCCCTTCCATGTATTTCAATGCTGAGTCTCTCAGCGAGATACTGTAATCGCGAAGCTTCTGGAGGAACAGGGCAACTTGGACAGCAACTTCTTGATTTCTGCATTTAACTACCCATGTGTGGTCACTGGACATTGCTGTCCAATTTACATTTCAATAACGGTGAGCACTGTTATCCTCACTATTATTTCTACAGCAAAATCCAGCCTAATATTGTTTTAGCACAAATAATATAAAAGAAAAGCAAAGAATGCTATGTTGTTGATTAATGAACTTGATATTTTAAGCTAATCAGGTGCAAGCGTGTCACTTACTTTGTATATGAGGTGTGATACCTGGGGTGTAACATGCAGGTTTCCTTCATCACAGCATCTACAAGTTTTCTGTTTCATTCCATCAGTCTGAGCTAGATCTGATCCCTTTCGCTATCTATCTGTCTATATCTATACATATATAAGAACAGTTTCAATTTTATTGAGCAACGTAGGTAAATACTGCCAGTGTTGGCATGAAATTGATGGCATTAGAAGCTGCAGGAACATTGAAACTGGGGTGTTTCCTCCAATTTTTGAAGTGTAGTCACTGTTGTAATGTGGGAAATGCAGCAGCCAACTTGTGCACAGCAAGCTCCCACAAACAACAATGTGATTTTTTTTTTCATTGTTCTGGGATGGCCAGCATTTATTGCCTATCCCTAATTGTCCTTGAGAAGGTGGTGGTGAGCTACATTCTTGAACTGCTGCAGTCGTTATGATGAAGGAACTCCCACAGTGCTGTTAGGGAGGGAGTTCCAGGATTTTGACCCAGCGACGATGAAGGAATGGTGATATAGTTCCAAGTCAGGATGGTGTGTGACTTGGAGGGGAACTTGCAGATGTTGGCGTTTCCATGCGCCTGCTGCCCTTGTCCTTCTAGGTGGTAGAGTTCGTGGGTTTGGGAGGTGCTGCCGACGGAGCCGTGACGAGTTGCTGCAGTCCATCTTATAGATGGTACAATGACCAGATAATCTGTTTTAGTGATGTTGATTGAGGGATAAAATTTGGCCAGAACACCGGGGGATAAATCCCCTGCTCTTCTTCAAAATAGTGCCATGGGATCTTTTATGTCCACCTGCGAGAGCAGGCGGGGCCTCAGTTGACGTCTCATCCGAAAGATGGCACCTCCGACAGTGCAGCGCTCCCTCAGCACTGCACTGGAGTGTCAGCCGAGATTGATGTGCTCAAGTCCCTGGAGTGGGACTTAACCCACAACCTTCTGACTCAGTCAAGGGTGCTATCCACTGAGCCACAGCTGACACAGTTTGGATCATTGTGTTGAACATGAGATACAATTAGTTAAAATACGACTGTCTCACTTCCACCTGATGCAGATCTAGCTCGAATAGATGGGATTGGAAGAGAAATTAGATGGCTGGCAGTATTCCCAAGTTAAAATAAGTTTGCACGGTCACAATATTTTTGCATAAGCTTTGTTTCCAGTGCAATTCTGTACCTGACCGATGGAGTACAAATTGCTAAAATCATTTATTTGGTGGAGAGGCCGAATGTACCTACATTACAAAAGAAGGAAAAACCATTGCAGTGTTTCATAAACAGGTGAAATTAAAGTAATTGGGAATCATTTGGTTGGTATACTTTTAAAGGTCTTAAATAACTGTTGTTATTGATTACTGAGCTGCATCATATTACAGGTGCATTTTTTGAAGTAAAATTTCAAAACATGAAACACTTTTTATTGATTTTATGGCAATTTCACACAGGGAGAAATGAAAGATGCAGCGTGTGAGTGCCTGCTTATTACACAAACAATGTAATTCATGAGCTGCAGTTGCCTTTGAACATCTGTAATTTGTGGTTTGTTTATATATTATGCACATCAGTGCGAAAGAAAAACATTTCGGTATTTAAAATTTATTTCAGAGTTTAGTAAAATAACAGTTTAAGTACTTCAAAATAATGCAAACTGCATATTGCATGTACACATTTTTTAAAAGACAGTTTTATTGTGGCTTCAGTGTGGGGAAAAGCTCATAAGCATATCTTGCTGATATGGGCTGGAATTTTAATTCTTTGCCGTGGTTCGGAGAGGTGGTTCGGAAGTAATCGGGACACCCAGGAGAGCGGGATTCCTGCAACCCCTGCCGAATTTAACAGCCGGCCTGATTTGCATCTGAATCCTCTGTTTCTCACCCGCACCCAGCCAGATGGGTAGGCCCACGGCACTAGGTCGCAGAGAGCAGGGAAGGAGGGATCGGCTGGGGGTCGGGGGGCCAGGAAGATGGTCCTGGGGGGATGGTGGGGTGGGAGGAAGGCCGGTGGATGATCGGGGGGTGGGGCCGGACTCTAGCATCGGAGGGGCATGCAGATGATCGGGGCGGTGGGGGGGGGGAGAGGGGGAAGGCAGAAATCATTGGGGTGCCGAAAGAGCATCGGCGGGTGGGAGACAGAAAACATGCGCAAAAACTCGGAACTTGTGGCTGTCAAGTGTCTCCTTGACAGATCGTCTGCATGTGCTCCCAAAACACTTTCGCTGACGCAGAGTTATATTGCCCAACTACTGCCCAGCGAATGCCCGCAAAACCTTTATGCCTGGTAAAGGCAGGGACAAGGCCTGCTTTTACTAGCATAAGGTTTCAAATAAATGCTAAATAACAATGTTAAAAATGATTAAAACATACAAAAAACATTTAAGATTAATTCATGTAAATTTTGAGCTGGAATAAAATGATTATTATGTTAAATGCTTAATCAAAGGGACTTTTAATTAATTTCGAACATGGGAATATTTATTTTTATGAGAATTGTGTTTTATTTGGAGATAATAAGGTTATGAGGAATCTCCCTTTCTAATTGACTGACCGGGTCCACGTGATCCCAGGACGCTTCTGAACCAGCTGCATCTCTGACATCCGTGGGCCTTTACGCAGGCATACGCCAAGAGGCTCAGGATCCAAAATCTCTGAAGCTCAGGAGACACCAGGGGCTAGATTTTACACTTTTGTGCACATCGCCGGTGGGCGGTAAAAATGGGTTTTCAGATCGCCGGCTTCTCGCCCATTCTCAAAGCACCTAGTATCCATTTTTGAAATTGGACGTGACCGCGACGATATGATATGAAAAGATCGGTAGCGTTAAATCTCTCTGTCCTTCTGCCATAAAGTGTCGCCGTCCTTAGCATGATTCAGGAGGTCAAGGGTCATCATGACATGCGCAGAAGAGGAGACAGAGAAGAAAGGGAGCTGAGAGGGACTGAAAGCTTGTGTGTCTGTGGTGTGTGCTTGTGTGCTTGTTTGGCTGTTGTGGGAGGCACGAGGGAGATTCATCAGCAGGAAAAAGCATACTAAGCACCAAGAAGGTAGTTGGCACCGAGTTTTTGTCCAACAAATAAGATATAACATGGAAGGGATGGTGGAGGCCCTGGAGCTGGTAGCCAGGAACACTGGTGACAGAGGGCTTCCAGTGGTCCCGGAGCGCGGCATTGCACCCTAAGGTGCCGCACCCCCATTGCCAACAACACGAGAGCCAGAAGCAACGTCTTTACAGAAATACTGATAATTTCAGACAAATGTTCAGTTGAAATGTTTTTTATTTAACAAAACCTTGTTGCGCATTGACTCAGATAACTGCACTGTTACACGCTGGTGATTCCTTAAGGGTATAATTACACTTAACTTCAATTAACTTAAACTTTAACTGTCACCAAGGTGATGCCCACCATTGATGTATGACCTGCACACCCAACAGTGTGTCAGCCTTGCAAATAATACCAACGTTCTTTCAGGCAAAGCGCTCATTGATGAGCTCCTGATGTAAGGCTCTTGCAGCTATCATGCCACCACGGGCCCTTTCATGCAGTCTACAGGGGGGCAGGGGCATGGCTTCAGCATCAGCCTAATTGTCTGGGCCGATGTGAGTGTCCGCCTCCTTGTCCTCCTCTTACTCTCTGTGGTGAGGTGGACTGTCAGACTCTTCAGGCACTTCTTGTCCCCTCCTGATAGCCAAGTTGCGCAGCATGGAGCACATCACCACAAATTGAGCTACTTGCTCAGGGTGGTATTGGAACTCGCCTCCTGAGTGGTCCAGGCATCGAAAGTGCTGCTTAAGCACTCCAATGGTTTTCTCCATGATATTGCGAGTGACTCTATGGCTCTCATTGTATCGCCTCTCAGCCTCGGTGTGGGTGTCGCGCAGTGGGGTCATCAGCCAGGAGGAGAGGCCATAATTTTTGTCACCAAGCAGCCAGCATTGACCTCGTGGCTGATTGTTAAACAAGTCAGATACAGTGCTCTCATGCAGGATGTGAACATCATGGATGCTGCCTGGAAATTTAACATTCACAGCCATTATAATTTGCTGATGGTCGACAACGAGTTGGACATTCAGGGAGTGGAATCCCTTGCGATTCCTGAAAACCTCTGCATCCTGAAAAGGTGCCTGCATCGTGATGTGCGGACAATCTATTGCCCCCTGCACCTTGAGGAAGTTTGCAATTCTGGAGAATCCTAGAGCCCTCTCAGTCTGTGCCTCCCTGGTCATAGGGAAGCTGATCAAGTCCCTCCTGCGTCTGTGCAGGGCTTCAGTGACCTGTATAAAGCAGCAATGTATGAGACAGACCGCAAATGTCGCTAGCTGAGGCCTGAAAAAAACCCGACGCGTAGAACGACAGTGCCGTGGTGAGTTTGACCTCGACGGACAGTGCAGTATTGATGGTGCTGGCAGGCTGCAGATCTCACCTTATGAACTGGCATACCTCAGTGATAACCTTTTTGTGGAAGCGCAGTCTCCAAAGGCAGGTAGTGTCGGGCAAGTCGAGGTAAGACCGCTTGTCCCTGTACTTGTGGGGGGTGTAACGTCTGGTCCTCTTCATCAGTCTGGCATGTTTTACATTGGGCATATAATGCTGTGAAGCATACCTTTGGCCATCTCGAGTCTGCAGCATGTATTTGGTCATCAAGAGAGGGTGAGAAAGGACAGGCCCCATTGCAGTAGCTCTCTGTTTTCCACCGATTGCTCACAAAGAATGAATGTATCGACGAAGACACCTATTAAATTCCAATCGTTCACAGTATGGTAAAGATGTTTGTACAGATGTTGACATCACCTCCAAAGACCTCCAGAGTACATCTGAACTCCCACAAGGTTGAAGCAGAGCAGCCTTTTAAAGAATGTGACATGGGATATAGAACATGGCGTCCATAGCGCTGTGATTAGTTCCGGTTAGTTCCACTTTTCCGTGCAGTTTTTTGGACGAGCGATATTGTGGGCGATATGTGTGCGAGATGGTGAAAGTGATATTATTGAATCTCAGCGTTAATTCTGTGTGGAAACTAACGCTGGCCGATATTATGGGCATTGATTTTGCCCATTCTGATGATTCCGCCCAAAAAAAGTGGGCGGCTGTATTATTTTTTCCCGGCATTACGTACATGGGGAAAGTGATGCTCGCCGATAAGTTTCCAAAAAATTCCCGCCAGTTTCCATTTTATGGCTAAATGGACGATATATGGGCGTTATATGTCATTTCAGCAGTAAAATGGCCCTTAAGTGGGTGTTAAGCAGGAAAACAAAGTGGAAAATCTAGCCCCAGGTACTTTTGGATTCTTTTTCGGGTTGGAGGCGTACTCCGCAAATTAAGGGCCAATATTTCTGAAAGATTTTGCTGGAGTGGGGCATCTCGTGGCATGCCCTGTCAGTTAGACTTGTTTGTGCATGTTTAGCTTTTAAACATTTTTGCTCATAAAGTTGCTGGATGTGCGAGCTTATAACAGCACAGCGAGAGCAACAGGGCATCTGGGGCCGAAGTGAACAACGGGACAGCATATCTTCTAAACCGATGTGATTAAAGGATTGAGAAATAAACAGGGAAAGGACTGAGAAGGAGGGTGAATTAGAGAGGCTGAATTCAATGTCAAATCAGGTACAGAAAGAGAAATGAAGAGAGGAAAAAATACTCATAATATGAAAGTGCTGCATTTAAAGAATGCTTTAATTAATGGATTTAAGAAAACAGATATTAATTTACAGATATTAGTGAGATGGGTGTGCCTGCTTCTCACACTAATTCTGGGTACTCCACAACAACAGATGCCCACTATTAGCAACTTAGTGCTGGTTTTAAAGCCGTCAGCAGGTGAGTGAGGGCACGAGCACCCATGCACATGCTGGGATACTGCTGGAAGCATGCCTCACTGCCATCGTCCCAATGGCATGTTCTGTAACAGCTGTACTGTGGGATTGTAGGTCTCCGCGTGAACATGTTCAGACACTTGTTTGAAGGGCCCCACAGGCACTCTGATCACATGTGGGGAGGATGGCACAGGGTCGTGGCATGTGCACAAAGTATAGACCTGGACCCACAGCCCATCAAAGCGACACTGTGTGTGTGTGAAAATTTTCGGGTCACAAAGCCCTGGTGCGCGCTACCCCGCACCTCCCACCCCTCCGATCTGATCCGTCACAACTCAGCAGCCTTGGTGATGTCTGGCCCACTGGCCATTCAGAGACCACACCCCTTTCCCCCCACCACTACTGATGGTTTGGCTCTCAAACCCAATAAAATCAACTGGCGGTTAAGCGAGCCTGGGGACCAGCCCCCAGTAAACCTCAGAGGAACAGGCACCCCAGCAAGGTACAAGTAACCCGGGATGAACCGGTGAAACCCGACCCTAACCGGTGATGGGAGCAACTCGAGACCCCCGATTCTGGGCTAGGAGGGGCAGGAGGAAAGCCAGGCCCGTGATGATGTCTGGCCCACTGTCCATTCAGAGACCGCCCACCCCCTTACCTCCACCACCACTGATGGTTTGGCTCTCTCGGCTGCTCAGGCTCCAGTCACTGTCCTCTGGCACCAGCTCGCAGGCCCAAGCAGCGGCCATGGCTCCTTCCACAATCTCAATAACCACAAGGTGCATAGCGTCGGACTTAACCTGATCCTGGAGCTGGAGAAAAACCATGGCCGGCGCGATGGGTTTGGGAGGTGTTGTCGAAGACAATTTCCCTGAAGAATGCATTTTCAGCAATCTAAATAGAATACAAAGGGCTAGAATTTCCACTTCATTTCTGACAGTTTTCTTGGCGGTGTAGCTCATGTCCGGCGGTAAACCACCCGGCGAAAATTTCCACTCCATTTCACAAAGACTTCCGCTGCTGTTTTCGAAATATCCCTGGGGACGGACTGCCGGTGTGCACCGCCAAAAAAGCTACTACTGTCGAAATCCCGACTCTCAATATACGGCTCTAACACGATCAGCTCCGGTAGATGTTCCTTTAATTTTTATTTGCAGCAAGGAAGAGTCTCACTCAGTCAAAGGCTAAGCGACAACTCCCAATATGGTACAGTTTCACAAAGTATTTATACAGTAAAAACAAATTATGGTTCCATCCTGTGTATTGGTTCTGCCTTTGCAGTCGGCGAAAACAGATAAAGAGCTAATGATTACCACATCCTTGTCTTTACATTTTTCTCAAATATCTCTTTTGTAAGTGATTTTGGTGGGCCAGACGGCAATGACTCGATTAGGGTGTGATAATGTGCTATTACCAGCTTTTCATTGTTTTAGGATTGTCCAGTTACTTGGCCAGTTATTTGGGCCCATGATTTCCATAGTGGTTGATTGGGTACTTGGCTTCTTGCATATTATGGATGAGTTCTGTACAAGAGATAATAGCTGGTAATTTGAGTATCTCTTAGGGGGTGAATTGATAATACAGGGGAGCACAATGGGTGGTACTTACCTCAGCAAGACAGTCTTAATGTTGTCTGGTGGCTATTAATCAGCGATCAGCAGTTTCACTCAGGGTTAGCATGTTTATGCAAACAGATTGTCTGTTGCAGAAGTTGCTAGCAGGGCCTGGACTCCATTTTGTTTTATGGCAAAAAGGGTAAAAAAACAGTGTAATGCAACTTTAAAAACTACATTTCCACATTACCCCCTTTTGTCCTTCACAAAAACAACTTAATCCATTCTAATCTTGCATAGTCTTTCTCTTTCCATTTCCACACAAAAACCTTCAGTAGTTGTTGCTACCATAACCCTAGCAGTGGTCTCGGTTGGTAACACTGTTTTTCCCAACCTGGCACAGCAACACTTAACCAAGACAAACAAAAGATATAGGGCGAAGACTATCAGCAAGAATATGATCAAACCTTGGACCAAAGATCTTCCTAGGGATCCCAATCATCCCGATGCCCACTCCCACAAGGTGATACCATCCTGGGCAATAGTTTGTTTGCACTCTATTACCTTTTTCCTAATATATTCAGCTAGACTGCCGATCTCTTCTGACTTATCCGGAATATACGTACAGCATTCTTCACCAATTAACGCGCATGTCCCTCCTTCTTTGGCTAGGAGATAATCTAAGGCCATACGATTTTGGAGAGCCACTGTTCGAATGGCTACCATTTCATCATTCACCCCTTCGAAGGCTTGGGAAGTTGCGTTGGCTACTGATTCTACTAAATTAGCCAGTTCCCGTAATTGCCATTTGGTTGATGCTATTCCATAGGGTGGTATCATTACCTTGAATATTCCATTTAGCCATGTCAAATCCCGTTTAAGTCTATGACTTCCATAGGCATCCTTAGAGTCTTTGTTGTCCTAATAAAGGGTACCACATATCCTAAGTAACAGGACCCTGTCCAGTTGGCTGGTAACCATGGGTAGGCTTTATGGCCACAAATAAAGTACGTGCAATTATAAGACGTCAGCTTTTGGTCCTTTCGTGCCATCCATACTCGAGTAGTCTCCCTGTCCCACCCTTCACCTGAGACCTTATTATGGACCATCTTCCAGTTAACGATTGCTATCTTTCTCCCATCAGTGGGATTTGTTGTGGCTTGCCATTTAGTCATTTGGGAACACTTGCTGCGTCCCATTTCTGGTCCTTTAGTCTCATTACTCACTAGACATATTATACCTTCAGGATTTCCTATTCCGGGAGTAATACTTAGAAAGGGTGGCTGATGGTTATTATTATAATTTGGCTGGTACCATCCCTGGAAGGTTGTAAGTTTATACCCTGCTGACCTCCATTCTGTTAGATCCTTCGGTTCTGACACCTTGGTTAGGTTTGTCTTATTTTGCACTGTCAACCATTCTACCATTTCTGATTCCTTAAAGGGGACGGATCTTAGGGGAATACCCCTTTCAGAGTGGACAAGTACATGGGAACATATCCAACAACTAGACAAGTTTCTTTCTTGAGCATACTTATGACTCAGCGCCATAAATACATTTACCTGCAGTTCCATTCATTCGCATTTCTGTACCCCTGGTATTATCAATAACGCAAAGCAAATCCCTGTCAAGCACAGCACTATCAGTCCCCATAGTCCGTACAGTTCCTTATTCGGTCTTCTTTTTTCTGTTCCTCTGGTTCCTTCTTCCCTTCCTCCTGGTCGGGTGCCCTTTTGCAATGGGATGCATGGATCCATATTGGTCTTTCTTTTACCTTGATTGCAGTATTAGTCGCCAGCAAGACCTGGTATCGTCCTTCAAATCTTGTTTGTAGACTGCTTTTTCTTTTAAAGATTTTGATGTAAATGAATTCCCCAGGCTCCAGATTATGACACTTCCCTTCCACTGGCTTGACTTGAGCTTCTTTTACCTGCAAATGAAAGCTGGAAATGCATTTGGTTAGTGCAATACAATAATTCAACATATTTTCCTCCATTTTGTGGATGTCCATTTGTTTTGCAGTAAATGGTGCTGTAAAAGGTAGTCGTTGGGGACGTCCCATAACTATCTCATGTGGTGACAGGCCTGTTGTTCTGTTGGTTGCAGATCGCATTACCATCAAAGCCAAGGGCAGCAGTTCTATCCATTTCAGTCCAGTGTCATTACATAATTTCGCCAGCTTATTTTTAAGCATTCCATTATATCTTTCAACAAGTCCAGCTGATTGTGGATGATAACTGCAATGAAAACGTTGATTAATCTGTAAAGCTTTACACATTTCTTTTATAACAGTTCCAGTGAAATGTGACCCATTATCACTAGAAAGCTCAGCAGGGATTCCGAAGCGCGGTACAATTTCTTTTAACAAACATTTAGCAACAGTAGTGGCATCGGCCTTTTTACATGGAAAGGCTTCAAACCATCTAGAGAACACATCTACAATAACTAATACATACTTGAATCCCATACACATAGGTAATTCAATAAAATCCATTTGTAAATGTACAAAAGGCCCCATTGGATTTGGGTGGGAAGCAAATTCTACTTTTTCCGTCTTACCCGGATTCATTGTCTGACAGGTAACACAATTTTCATAGATTTGTTTTGCAATTGCCGAAATACCTGGCGCATACCAAGTTGCCAAAATATAATCTGCCATCCCTCCTTTGCCTGCATGTGTGAATGTATGAACACATCGAGCAATCCATGGAAGTAAGAATTTGGGCGCCATCACGTGGCCTCATGATGAACCCATATTCCTTCTGGATTTTTATAACATTGTTCCTTCGTCCAGGTCAACACCTCCTCCGTACTGGTCTGTGTCTGGAAGGCCAGTACATCATTAATAGTGGGTGGCGGATCTGAGCAATTATTTTTCCTTAGTGGAAACAATGACACCTGCATCCCCCCTTTTGACAGAGCTGCTGACTTAGCTACATTATCAGCTCTGGCGTTTCCAAGTGCTACCTCATTCAACTGGCCTGTATGTGCTTGGCATTTGATAATGGCAAGTTTTAAGGGACATTGAATGGCTCGCAGGAGATTTTCTACTTGTTCTGCATTCTTGATAGTGGTTCCTGAGGAAGTCAGGTACCCGCGAATTTTCCAAATTTGTCCATAGTCATGTGTTACCCCAAAAGCATACCTGGCGTCAGTGTAGATATTAACTGTTTGTCTTTCAGCCAGAATACAGGCTCGAGTTAACGCAAATAATTCGGCTTGTTGGGCTGAAAAAGAGTCTGGAAGAGAGACTGTTTCAACAACATTAAACTGGGTTACAATTGCATAAGCCGCTTTAGGTTGGCCCCTATCATTTCGTAAGGCTGATCCGTCAACATAGTACACTAGAGTAGGGTTACACATTGGTACATCTGTTAAATTGATACGTGGTTTAATCACTAATTTGGTTACCATTTCACATGAATGGGGATTGCCGCCGCCTTCCGTGGGGAGTAGAGTGGCTGGATTTAAGGCAGTACATCTTTTAATGATAAGGTTCGGATTTGATAACAGTTCAACTTCATATTTAGTGGTTCTTGCAGAAGTTAGGTGTTGAGTGGCACATTTAGTAAGTAAAATCTCAACAGAGTGTGGGATATATAAAACGGTTTGATGATTTAGAGTTATTGTCTGAGCCTGTTGTACAGCGTAATAAGCTGCTGCCAATGAAGGAAGACATCCTGGTAGTCCGCGTGCCACTGGGTCTAGTTGGGTACTGAAATATGCTATCGGTCACTGCCTGTCCCCATGTAACTGAGTCAAAACAGATTGTGCAAAACCCGACTTGTGATGAACAAATAAGTTGAATGGTTTAGTGTAATCTGGTAATCCCAAGGCTGGTGCTGAAGTGAGGGACTGCTTAAGATTCTGGAAAGCATTCCAGGATACATCATTCCAAATCAACTTTTCTGGTAGTGAGGGCATGGATATGTCTAACAATGTCTAACAATCTCGGAATAACTCATAATCCATTGCCTGCAATATCCTGACATGCCGAGGAAATGTTTCATTTCTCTCTTGGTTATTGGTAGTGGAGCAGAGCAGATTGCTTTTACTTGGTCTTGTGTCAATTGTCTCGTATCTCTGACCAATTCGTGTCCGAGATACCGAACCCTTTCTGAGACAAATTGTAACTTCGCCTTTGACACTTTGTGTCCTTTCGAGGCCAAGGCTTTTATTAACACAAGAGAATCTGTTTTGCAGGCTAATTTGGAGGATGAAGCGAGCAGTAAGTCATCAACATACTGTACAAGTGCAGAACCTGCTGGTAAAATTACATCTTCCAGATTCTTCGTTAAGCATTGTGAAAATATAGTAGGACTTTCGGTAAATCCCTGTGGGAGTCTTGTCCACGTATATTGGCGCCCTTTATACGTGAAGGCAAACAGGAATTGGGGCTCTGGGTGAATGGGTATTGAGAAAATTGCCGAACATAGATCAATCACCGTATAATACGTTGAGTTTGCCGGAATGCTGGTAAGTATAGTTGCAGGATTGGGCACCACCGGATAAGTTAGGAATACAGATTCATTCACAGCTCGTAGGTCTTGGAAAAACCTCCATTTGTCACGATTGGGCTTCTGAACCGGAAAAATCGGTGTGTTACACGGACTTCTCATTTATGCTTATAGCGATTCACAGATCACAGAATGCAAAGTGCTTGTTTTATAATTGTGTGCCCAACTTCTGTTTTAGAAGCTGAACATCAAAAACTCCAATCTTTTGCTCTGTAACTTCAATTTTATGATACAGTGTCTCATAAATTACATCTTTTAAACTTCAGTTTCTGACGCAGCAGTTGTGTAATTTTATTAAAAAGGCTTCCATACCCAAGATTTTCCAATACAACCAAAATGTTTATCAAGGAGAATCACCTGAAATATCTCAACATCCCAATTCAAATATTGTACTGCCAATCTTTTATTTAAGACTCTTTTTACTGAGCTAGAAGCTTTCGTGTCAAGATTTTACACAAAGGAAAATGGGGGTGTACTCCCCCAGCCTCGAGAGACCCACACGGGCTTTTTTTTAAAGGCATTACAACTTCCCTTCTCCGTTCTTTATCTCATTCATAGACTAATTTTATTGTCTTTCAACCCAATGTAATCAATGATTGCGTGTTTTCTTTTGAGCGTGTCGAATTTTTTTTTAAACCAACAGGACCACGCATTTTTTATCTATTGCTCAACAAACCTATCCTTTGTGCATTTCCGAGCTCCGTAACTTATCATCCGGATAAATCCACACCTGTGTTTCTAACTTAAAATGTAATTCAATTCTAGGTTCACACTTTCTTAAAACTTCCCACATACAGGACAACACCACGAAGTGTTAAAAAAAAACTTAAAAAAGCAGACAGCTCCACCACTTTCTCAAACAGGCTTTCAGACACATGAAAAATTCCTTAATTCCCACCTCAAATATTCCACAGTCAAAAATCACACAAGCACTCTCATTCAAAGACAGACATTCACAAAAGTCTCTCTTCTTTCAACAAAGCTCATTGTTTGGCCAGCTCTATTTTTGGATCCATATGTCACTATCAGGTTTTTTTTCCTTTTCTTACATTTTGATTTACTTCCTCTGTTAATTTTAACGTGGGCTCGAAGAATTGGAACCCAGGCCTTTTCTATTACTTTCTTTTTTTTACCTCTTCTACCTGAGTCTCTGTCTATAAGACACTCCTCTAGACATGTTATTCTTTCTAAATTAAATGAACCATCAGGTGGAAATGACCTGTTTTCACCCTTAGTGCATTTTACCCATTTTTTTTCAGGTGGTCAATTGAAGACTGACCACAATTCTGGAGCATAAAATAGGCTGGTGTGCCCTTTGGTGGTGGTTTACTTGCTCCAGCACTCAATCTGGATGGTTAAGATTTTTCACAGTTTCTGATCTCACAATCCTTTCGGTCAACCGAGTACTCTATGCCCACTTCTCCAAGCCGTCACGTGGCCTGAAAAGGCCCTTAATTCGGGCTCAATCTGGATGTGTGAGATATGTTGACAGGAACCAACCGTAGTTGATCAATCTGTTTCTTTTCTCAATCAATCCTTGTTTTTTTTTTCCGAATCACAATTTTCCCGGTGACTCTTCCCGTTTCTCTAATTGCAATGTCACACAAAAGTATTGAACACAACAGTATAACAAAGACAACTAGGACAAACAACATTCACGTGGGTACAAATCATAGCCTTAAACTCTATCTAAACAAATAGTCAATTCTCAGTCTGCATTGTACGCCACTGCAGACCGGGTCCTTAGCTTATCTTAATAAAATTTATGGTCCTATCGCACAAGGACCCGGATCCTATCGCACAAGGACCCTGTCCTTTCTAAGGCAGTCCTATCGCACAAGGAACTTTCCTTTAGGGACTTGTGTTATCCTTTCAAACAAGGATAATTCCCTTTATGGTCCTATCGAACAAGGACCCTGATCCTATCGCACAAGGATTATCCTAATTTATGGTACTATCGCACAAGGACCCTGATCCTATCACACAAGGATCATCGATCGATAGCGCCCTTTTTACCTTTTCCTAATGAAAATCTCCCCGGGCTGATTGCAGATCGGATATTTTCAGGATCAGATCCCTTCTGCCTACAAGCTGAGAAGGAAATGATTACAAAAATAACTTTAGCTCTTAAATGTCGAGTCTCGTAGATCGCAGTACCTCCACTGTGGACAACAGATTATATATGCGATTCAACAGTAAAGAGACCTCTTGTAAGCAAAAGGCTCACCTTATTCTGGCCAGTGAAGGCCTTCACTGAAGAGGCACTATGCCGGCATCTGTTTACTCACAGGGTAGAGAGTAAGCGATCTTGGTGGAACCTCCAATAAGTAACTGTCGAAATCTCGACTCTCAATATACGACTCTGACACAATCAGCTCCAGTAGATGTTCCTTTAATTTTTACTTGCAGCAAGGAAGAGTCTCACTCAGTCAAAGGCTAAGTGACGACTCCCAATATGGTACAGTTTCACAAAGTATTTATACAATAAAAAACAAGTTATGGTTCCATCCTGTGTATTGGTTCTGCCTTTGCAGTCAGCGAAAACAGATAAAGAGTTAATGATTACCACATCCTTGCCTTTACATTTTTCTCAAATGTCTCTTTTGTAAGTGATTTTGGTGGGCCAGATCGCAATGACTCGATTAGGGTGTGATAATGTGCTATTACTGGTTTTTTATTGTTTTAGGATTGTCCAGTTTCCTGGCCAGTTATTTGGGCCCATCATTTCCATAGTGGTTGATTGGGTACTTGGCTTCTTGCATTTTATGGATGAGTCCTGTACAAGAGATAATGGCTGGTAATTTGAGTATCTCTCAGGGGGTGAATTGATAATACAGGGGAGCACAATGGGTGGTACTTATCTCAGCAAGACAGTCTTAATATTGTCTGGTGGCTATTAATCAGCTATCAGCAGTTTCAGTCAGGGTTAGCATGTTTATGCAAACAAACTGTCTGTTGCAGAAGCTTCTAGCAGGGCCTGGACTCCATTTTGTTTTATGGCAAAAAGGGTAAAAAAAACATTGTAATGCAACTTTAAAAACTACATTTCCACACTACCGCTCAAATTTGGGCTCAGCGGTGACCCGTAGGTAAGATCAAAAAAACTGCCCACGAAAAGCAGCCAGAGCTCGGTGGTAGGTAAGTAGCCTGCAAAAAAAGGTAAGTTAAAGTGATTATAATTATTTTAAAATTATTTTACAGCGATTAAGTTAAAAAGGGTCGAGAATGTTTTCTGATTTTTTATTTTTTATTTCTTGGAAAAATTATTTTTTGAGTTTTTCCCCCCTCCCTTGGCCCAACCCGCAGCCTCGGTCTAAATTTGAGTAAGTACCGCCCATTTTGATTAAGAACCGTCTAATTTGCCCAGGATCGCGTTTAACCGCTGAGAATCTGCGTGTAAGATCCAATTTCTCAGCGGGCGGTATTTTTTCCTTTTGGTATGTAATTTCTTGCCGGCATTAATTTAAGAATCTTCGCGATCTCTTGGGCGGCAATCTGGCGGTGGGGGGTTTTAGAAACATAGAAACATAGAAAATAGGTGCAGGAGTAGGCCACTCAGCCCTTCGAGCCTGCATCACCATTCAATATGATCAAGACATATCATGCACTCCTGAACCCCATTCCTGCTTTCTCTCTCTACCCCTTGATTCCTTTAGCCGTAAGGGCCACATCTAACTCCCTTTTGAATATATCTAACGAACTGGCCTCAACAACTTTCTGTGGTAGAGAATTCCACATGCTCAAAATTCTCTGAGTGAAGAAGTTTCTCCTCATCTCAGTCCTAAATGGCTTACCCCTTATCTTTAGATTGTAACCCCTGGTTCTGGACTTCCCCAACATCGGGAACATTCTTCCTGCTTCTAACCTGTCCAATCCCGTCAGAATTTTATATGTTTCTATGAGATCTCCTCTCATTCTTCTAAATTCCATTAAATATAAGCCTAGTCAATCCAGTCTTTCATCATATGTCAGTCCTGTCATCCGGGGAATCAGTCTGGTGAACCTTCGCTGCACTCCCTCAATAGCAAGCATGTCCATCCTGACTGCAAAAGCTTCTATAGATATGTGAAGAGAAAAACATTAGTGAAGACAAACGTAGATCCCTTGCAGGCAGATTCAGGTGAATTTATAATGGGGAACAAAGAAATGGCAGACCAGTTGAACAAATACTTTGTCTTCACAAATAGCCTTCCGGAAGTACTAGGGGACCGAGGGTCTAGTGAGAAGGAGGAACTGAAGGATATCCTTATTGGGCGGGAAATTGTGTTCGGGAAATTGATGGGATTGAAGGCCAATAAATTCCCGGGGCCTGATAGTCTGCATCCCAGCATATTTAAGGAAGTGGCCCTAGAAATAGTGGATGCATTGGTGATCATTTTCCAACAGTCTATCGACTCTGGATCAGTCCCTATGGACTGGAGGGTGGCTAATGTAACACCACTTTTAAAAAAAGGAGGGAGAGAGAAAACAGGTAATTATAGACCGGTTAGCCTGACATCAGTATCGGGGAAAATGTTGGAATCAGTTATTAAAGATGAAATAGCAGCACATTTGGAAAGCAGTGACAGGATCGGTCCAAGTCAGCATGGATTTATAAAAGGGAAATCATGCTTGACAAATCTTCTACAATTTTTTGAGGATGTAACGAGTAGAGTGGTCAAGGGAGAACCAGTGGATGTGGTGTATTTGGACTTTCAAAAGGCCTTTGACAAGGTCCCACACAAGAGATTGGTGTGCAAAATTAAAGCACATGGTATTGAGGGTAATGTAGTGATGTGGATAGAGAATTGTTTGGCAGGCAGGAAGCAGAGAGTCGGGATAAACGGGTCCTTTTCAGAATGGCAGGCAGTGACTAGTGGGGTGCCGCAGGGCTCAGTGCTGGGACCCCAGTTATTTACAATATACATTAATGATTTAGATGAAGGAATTGAGTGTAATATATCCAAGTTTGCAAATGATACTAAACTGGGTGGCGGTGTGAGCTGTGAGGAGGACTCTAAGAGGCTGCAGGGTGACTTGGACCGGTTGGATGAGTGGGCAAATGCATGGCAGATCAGTATAGTGTGGATAAATGTGAGGTTATCCACTTTGGGGACAAAAACACGAAGGCAGAATATTACCTGAATGGCGGCAGATTAGGAAAAGGGGAGGTGCAACGAGACCTGAGTGTCATGATACATCAGTCATTGAAAGTTGGCATGCTGGTACAGCAGGCAGTGAAGAAGGCAAATGGTATGTTAGCCTTCATAGCGAGGGGATTTGAGTATTGGAGCAGGGAGGTCTTACTGCCATTGTACAGGGCCTTGGTGAGGCCTCACCTGGAATATTGTGTTCAGTTTTGGTCTCCTAATCTGAGGAAGGACGTTCTTGCTATTGAGGAAGTGCAGCGAAGGTTCACCAGACTGATTCCAAGGATGGCTGGACTGACATATGAGGAGAGACTGGATCGACTGGGCCTGTATTCACTGGAGTTTAGAAGGATGAGAGGGGATCTCATAGAAACATATAAAATTCTGACGGGACTGGACAGGTTGGATGCAGAAAGAATGTTTCCGATGTTGGGGAAGTCCAGAACCCGGGGACACAGTCTAAGGATAAGGGTTAAGCCATTTAGGACTCAGGTAAGGAGAAACTTCGTCACTCAGAGAGTTGTTAACCTGTGGAATTCCCTGTCGCAGAGAGTTGTTGATGCCAGTTCATTGGATATATTCAAGAGGGAGTTAGATATGGCCTTTATGGCTAAAGGGATCAAGGGGTATGGAGAGAAAGCAGGAAAGGGGTACTGAGGTGAAGGATCAGCCATGATTTTATTGAATGGTGGTGCAGGCTCGAAGTGCCGAATGGCCTACTCTTGCACCTATTTGCTATGTTTCTTCAGATTAGAAACATAGAAATGTTATGGAAATTTTACCCCAATACCTGCAAATGTAATTCCTAGTTTTCCTATGCTTTGACCCATTTAACAGACTATTAGAAAGAATAATGTCCTTTCTCTTTTCTTCATCTCATTCCTGAGCGTGGTAACTATGGTTCTATAGTAGACAGCAGGCCTCACCCAAATGATCACTCTTCATGTGAACACAAACAGGAGATTTAATTGTTTGGGGATGGGGGGGCGGGGGGCGCGAATCTTGCAATAAAAATTAAGTATTTTTGTCTGCCTTAGATTATCTATTGATTCTTTCTTGTTAGTCACTGCATACACATAATATTATGTTTTGCAAGATACAGGATTGTTGTAATAGGACTGCTTCAGATGCATTATTCTTTCGAATTACTCTGTAACATCTTGCTGTTTCGATGTTATTCCATTTAGTCTGTTTAATAGTTTAGTGCAGTACAAACAGACTGAGAGATGTCTTTCGAAGTTTACTATAATGCCAGATATATTTGTAAGTACTAACATTCTATGTAACAAATAACATATACATTGCTATTGACCTGCTGTAATTATGAGAGATATAATTGCCTAGTGCTCTTTGTTTCACTATATTTTCAAAGGACACTGAACAATAATTTTACCTTCAACTTTATAGTAGCTGGTACTGAGCCAGGTAGTTTAAAGTCAGCAGAGAGACTGAGCCAGTCTCCGTGGTAATATTTTCCCACATATTTCAAGTTAATGCAGGAGAAGCATCTTTTTTATTTTTACATTTAGAGCAGGATGGTAATGTTTGCAGATTGCTGTAAACTTACTGTTTGTACTGAGTACTATTTGTTTACCTGTTCAATCCACACACCAAAGATAAGAAAGTCTGGAGGTGAACCATGATGTATTCTAGTGGAATAAAATGGCAAAGGTTCTTTCTTCGATTCCAAGGTCTTGCTACCCCGGTCCGGACATGGATCGGGTCTGTAATGGAACCGTTGGTAAGGATCACGGCCTGCATGTCGTCATGGAGCAGGCGAAGGATGTTGACAAACATTTGGGGGCATCCAAAATGGAGGAGGACACTCCATAAGCCCTCACGGTTGACAGTGTCAAAGGCCTTTGTAAGATCCATCTCAAGTCGCTGGAGATATATCACCAACGATGTCTCTGCAAGATCCTGCAAATTCCCTGGGAGGACAGGCGCACCAACATCAGTGTCCTTGCCCAGGCTAACATTCCCAGCATTGAAGCACTGACCACACTCGATTAGCTTCGCTGGGCAGGCCATATAGTTTACATGCCAAACATGAGGCTCCCTAAGCAATTGCTCTATGCGGAGCTCCTTCACGGCAAACGAGCCAAAGGTGGGCAGCACCAAAAGTGCGACATCACCACTGACACCTGGGAGTCCCTGGCCGAAGACCACTGTTCTGAGGGGATGAAATGTGAAAAAATCCCACCAAAAACATTCCCAATAAATAATTCACACCAACACAACCTAAATCGCAAAAAAAACAAAAATTGAAGCCGGTGTCGCAACCAGGGATGTTGCTCCGCGTCCCCCTCGAATGTCCCGGCGGGGCACTGGAGGCTGGCCGCCCGCCCGGAAGTGCTTACCGCCGCCATTGCCACCCCTCTGGGGAGCTAACAGGGGCGGCAGAAGACCGAAAATCCAGTCCATGGTCTATGTTGGTGTTATGTATTGATGCTTGGGGTTAAACAATACTCCTGTAATGGCTGTTTGAAAGTGGGGCATCTTCAGAGAATGTGCCCACAACTGAGCAAGCGTGCTTCTGCTCATCACATTGTTGATGATGACCAGTCTAGTGCTAGCCCGGATAGACAACCCGATGAGGAAGCGTATGGTCTGTATTCATTCTTGGCAAAGAGCCAGCCGATAATTGTTAATGTGAAGCTGAATGGTGTGCCTGTATCAATGGAGCTGGAGCCAAGGTGCAGATTCACCTGGACCCTGATGCAAGGCCTGTCTATCATAAAGCTCGGTCCGTTCCTTACATGATGAGGGGGAAGGTTGAAATTGAGCTTGACAGACTCCAACGTGAAGGGGTCATATCACCGGTCGAGTCTAACGAGTGGGCCAGCCCTATTGTTCCTGGGTTGAAGAGTGATGACACTGTCAGGATTTGTGGAGACTACAAGGTTACGATTAACCGATTTTCAAAACGGGATCAGTATCCGTTACCGAAGGTTCATGACCTGTTCGCAATGCTAGCTGGTGGAAAGTCGTTCACTAAACTAGATCTGACGCCAGCCTATATGACACAGGAGCTTGTCGGCACTTCGAAGAAGCTCACCTGTATCAACACCCATAAAGGACTGTTTGTCCACAACAGCTGTCCTTTTGGAATTCGTTCGGCTGCAGCCATATTTCAGATGAGTATGAAGTCCGTTCCAAGAACTGTTGTGTTTCAAGATGACATTCTGGTCACAGGTCGCGATACTGCTGAACATCTGAACAATCTTGAAGAAGTCCTACATCGCCTGGACAAAGTGGGACTCAGGCTGAAACGTTTGAAGTGTGTCTTCATGGCACCTGAAGTTGAATTCCTGGGGAGGAAGATTGCTGCTGATGGCATCAGGCCTATTGAATCGAAAACCAAGGCCATCAAAAATGCACCCAGGCCTCAGAATGTGATGGTGCTGCGTTCATTATTTGGCTACTAAACTACTTTGGTAATTTCTTACCCAGACAGAGCACTTTACTAGAGCCACTGCACATTCTACTCAGAAAATGCGACTGCTGGGTCTGGGGTGTATCTCAAGATAGAGTCTTTGAGAAAGCTAAGAATCTGCTCTGTTCAAACAAGTTGCTTGATCATTATGATCCATGTAAGCGTGTTGTATTGGCCTGTGATGCTTCATCATATACTCCAACAAGCAAATGAGTCGGGTAAGCAACAACCTGTTGCGTATGCTTCGAGAAGTTTGTCAAAAGTGGAAAGAGCTTACAGCATGGTAGAAAAAGAAGCTTTGGCCTGTGTGTATGGGGTCAAAAAGATGCATCAGTACCTGTTTGGTCTTCGCTTTGAACTCGAAACGGATCACAAGCCACTCATTTCATTGTTTTCGGAAAACAAAGGTATTAATACCAATGCATCGTCCCGTATTCAGAGGTGGGCGTTGACATTGTCTGCCTATGATTATGTTATTCGTCATAGACCTAGTACGGAGAATTGTGCCGATGCACTGAGTCGTCTGCCTTTGCCCACACCTGATATGGAGACGCCTCAACCTGCAGATCTACTGGTAGTAATGGATGCTTTTGAGAGTGAAGAAACTCCTGTCACTGCTCAACAAGTTAGGATCTGGACTAGCCATGACCCTATTTTATCAATTGTGAAATGTTGTGTTCTCAGTGGTGATTGGTCTGCAAAACCTATGGAGATGTGTGATGAGACCAAACCATACAACCATCACAAAGATTACTGTGGGGTAATCGTGTCATCATGCCTAAGAAAGGGAGAGAGAAATTTGTACATGAACTACATAGCGCTCATCCTGGTATTGTTATGATGAAAGCCATTGCTAGGTCTCATATATAGTGGACTGGAATTGACTCAGATCTGGAATCATGCATGCATCATTGCATGCAGCTAAGTAAAGTCCCAGGGTAATCTCCGCTGAGTCTTTGGTCAGGGCCATCTAAACCATGGTCGAGGATTCACATCGATTTTGCGGGCCCTTTCCTGGGAAAGATGTTTTTTGTTGTGGTGGATGCATATTCAAAGTGGATAGAGTGTATTATTATGTCATCCAGTACATCTACAGCTACTATTGAAAGCCTTCGTGTCATGTTTGCTACTCATGGTTTGCCTGACATTGTTGTGAGTGACAACGGATCTTGCTTCACAAGTCTTGAGTTTCAGGAGTTCATGAAACTCAATGGTATTAGACATGTGAGGTCAGCCCCATTCAAACCTGCTTCTAATGGTCAAGCAGAGCGTGCTGTTCAAACTATCAAGCAAAGTATGAAATGTGTAATTCAGGGTTCACTGCAGACTTGTTTATCATGTATATTGCTCAGTAAAAGGACAAGACCTCGACACGTTTACTGGGGTTTCCCCTGCTGAACTGCTGATGAAGAGAAATCTCAAGACCAAGCTTTCTCTTCATCCTGATGTGAATGATCGTGATGAAAACAGACGTCAAAGTCAGCAATGATATCATGATCATACTGTTGTGTCATGTGACATCTCTGTCAACGATCCGGTTTATGTACTGAACTATGGTCAAGGTCCAAAGTGGATCGACAGTACTGTTACAGCCAAGGAGGGTAACAGAGTGTTTATTGTCATGCTCAAGAATGGGCAAACGTGCAGGAAACATGTTGATCAGGTCAAACTGTGGCACACGGATGAACTGGAACCGTTTGAGGAAATTGCAGTCAGTGACCAACCAATCAATGTTCATTCATCAGAGGACTCTGCTGTCATTACTGAACCTGGACCTTCAGTCTCTGATGTGGTCATTACCACTCCCATCAGATCGATTAAGTAGCCTTCAGTCACATCTGACTCAGAACACTCGCCCAGAACTAAAGTTGAACTGAGACGATCAACTTGTGAGCGGAAAGTCCCAGACCGTCTTAATTTGTAAAGAGACTGATATTAAGATCTTGAAAGGGGGATGTTGTTATGTATTGATGTTTGGGGTCACCAGACACCAGAGGGCGCCACTGTCGGAGGCCATCACTGGTATATAAGAGCGGGTACAATGTCATGCGGATACTTTGGGCGCGAATAAAGTTGGATCAGGTTTACACCTGAGGCAGTTTACAGTAACAAGACTCTTGAGTCATTACAGTTAGAAACAATGATGTAGATAGAAGTGTATTTAAAGTCCTTCAGAGAGAGTGGAGTGAGTTAAGCAGTAGGTTGAATAACAAGACCTCAAGAATAATGATAGCGGGATTCCTTCCTGTGCCTTCTGCTGGACAGGATAGAGAAGGAACATTAGAAAGGTCAGTGCATGGCTAAGGGGTTAGTGCAAGAGGGAAGGGGTAACATTTTTAGTGCATTGAGTGAGTTCTTGAACCAAAGAAGGCAGTACCGAAAGGATGGCCTTCACCTGAACTGAGATGGCACCAATGTCATGAGAGGTTTTGATACAATGGAGTGGGAGAAACTGTTTCTACTGGCAGGAGGGTGGGAAACCAGAGGACACAGATTTAAGATTATTGGTTAAAAAGAAAGCCAGGGGAGGGGATGAGGAGACTTTTTTCTTGCACAGCGAGTTGTTATGATCCGGAATACACTGCCTGAAAGAGTGGTGGAAGCCGATTCAATAACAATAATTAAAAAGGAAAAAAATGTAGGGCTATGGAGAAAAGTGCAGGGGAGTGGGACTAATTCGATAGCTCTATCCAAGAGCCGGCACAGGTAAAATGTTCAGAAGGTCTCCTTCTGTGCTGTATGATTCTAGGAATCAATGTCTTTCTGAAGAGGATAAATGGGGCAGACTTAGCAGCCAAAATCGCCTCGTGCCCCATTTGGGGGCGGTAACCTTCCGGGCCGGGGACTTTTACCACCCGAGCCAAAAGTCCCATCCCAGGCATTCATTTGAGCTTTGCGCCCCTCAAACGAGATGGTGAGCTGTCTCAGGCTCTCCGCCTCATTGGAGGGGCACTCCTGGGGCGTCAGGGCGGCACTGAGTTCATACAGATAGAATTGAAACTAAACAAGGAAATAGAAACATAGAAAATAGGTGCAGGAGTAGGCCATTCGGCCCTTCGAGCCTGCACCACCAGTCAATGAGTTCATGGCTGAACATGCAACTTCAGTACCCCATTCCTGCTTTCTTGCCATACCCCTTGATCCCCCTAGTAGTAAGGACTACATCTAAATCCTTTTTGAATATATTTAGTGAATTGGTCTCAACAACTTTCTGTGGTAGAGAATTCCACAGGTTCACCACTCTCTGGGTGAAGAAGTTTCTCCTCATCTCGGTCCTAAATGGCTTTCCCCTTATCCTTAGACTGTGACCCCTGGTTCTGGACTTTCCAACATCGGGAACATTCTTCCTGCATCTAACCTGTCTAAACGCGTCAGAATTTTAAACGTTTCTATGAGATCCCCTCTCATTCTTCTGAACTCCAGTGAATACAAGCCCAGTTGATCCAGTCTTTCTTGATATGTCAGTCCCGCCATCCCGGGAATCAGTCTGGTGAACCTTCGCTGCACTCCCTCAATAGCAAGAATGTCCTTCCTCAAGTTAGGAGACCAAAACTATACACAATACTCCAGGTGTGGCCTCACCAAGGCCCTGTACAACTGTAGCAACACCTCCCTGCCCCTGTACTCAAATCCCCTTGCTATGAAGGCCAACATGCCATTTGCTTTCTTAACCGCCTGCTGTACCTGCATGCCAACCTTCAATGACTGATGTACCATGACACCCAGGTCTCGTTGCACCTCCCCTTTTCCTAATCTGTCACCATTCAGATAATAGTCTGTCTCTCTGTTTTTACCACTAAAGTGGATAACCTCACATTTATCCACATTATACTTCATCTGCCATGCATTTGCCCACTCACCTGACCTATCCAAGTCACTCTGCAGCCTCATAGCATCCTCCTCGCAGCTCACACTGCCACCCAACTTAGTGTCATCCGCAAATTTGGAGATACTACATTTAATCCCCTCGTCTAAGTTATTAATGTACAATGTAAACAGCTGGGGCCCCAGCACAGAACCTTGTGATACCTCACTAGTCACTGCCTGCCATTCTGAAAAGTACCCATTTACTCCTACTCTTTGCTTCCTGTCTGCCAACCAGTTCTCAATCCACGTCAGCACACTTCCACCAATCCCATGTGCTTTAACTTTGCACATTAATCTCTTGTGTGGGACCTTGTCGAAAGCCTTCTGAAAGTCCAAATACACCACATCAACTGGTTCTCCCTTGTCCACGCTACTGGAAACATCCTCAAAAAATTCCAGAAGATTTGTCAAGCATGATTTCCCTTTCACAAATCCATGCTGACTTGGACCTATCATGTTACCTCTTTCCAAATGCGCTGCTATGGCATTCTTAATAATTGATTCCATCATTTTACCCACTACCGATGTGAGGCTGACCGGTCTATAATTCCCTGTTTTCTCTCTCCCTCCTTTTTTAAAAAGTGGGTTACATTGGCTACCCTCCACTCCATAGGAACTGATCCAGAGTCTATGGAATGTTGGAAAATGACTGTCAATGCATTCGCTATTTCCAAGGCCACCTCCTTAATTACTCTGGGATGCAGACCATCAGGCCCTGGGGATTTATCGGCCTTCAATCCCATCAATTTCCCCAACACAATTTCCCGACTAATAAGGATTTTCCTCAGTTGCTCCTTCTTACTAGACCCTCTGACCCCTTTTATATCCGGAAGGTTGTTTGTGTCCTCCTTAGTGAATACCGAACCAAAGTACTTGTTCAATTGGTCTGCCATTTCTTTGTTCCCCGTTATGACTTCCCCTTATTCTGACTGCGGGGGACCTACGTTTGTCTTTACTAACTTTACACATCTATAGAAGCTTTTGCAGTCTGTTTTAACTTTCCCTGCAAGCTTCCTCTCGTACTCTATTTTCCCTGCCCTAATCAAACCCTTTGTCCTCCTCTGCTGAGTTCTAAATTTGTCCTAGTCCCCGGGTTCGCTGCGATTTATGGCCAATTTGTATGCCACTTCCTTGGCTTTAATACTATCCCTGATTTCCCTTGATAGCCACCTTCCCTTTTTTTATTTTTACGCCAGCCAGGGATGTACAATTGTTGTAGTTCATCCATGCGGTCTCTAAATGTCTGCCATTGCCCATCCACAGTCAACCCCTTAAGTATCATTCGCCAATCTATCCTCGCCAATTCACGCCTCATACCTTCAAAGTTACCCTTCTTTAAGTTCTGGAACATTGTCTCTGAATTAACTATTTCATTCTCCATCCTAACATAGAATTCCACCATATTATGGTCACTCTTCCCCAAGGGGCCTTGCACAATGAGATTGCTAATTAATCCTCTCTCATTACACAACACCCAGTCCAAGATGGCCTCCCCCTAGTTGGTTCCTCAACATATTGGTCTGGAAAACCATCCCTTATGCACTCCAGGAAATCCTCCTCCACTGTATTTCTTCCAGTTTGGTTAGCCCAATCTATATGCATATTAAAGTCACCCATGATAACTGCTGCACCTTTATTGCATGCACCCCTAATTTTCTGTTTGATGCCTTCCCCAACATCACTACTACTGTTTGGAGGTCTGTACACAACTCCCACAAACGTTTTTTGCCCTTTGGTGTTCTGCAGCTCTACCCATATAGATTCCACATCATCCAAGCTATAATGTCCTTCCTAACTATTGCATTAATCTCCTCTTTAACCAGCAATGCTACCCCACCTCCTTTTCCTTTTATTCTATTCTTCCTGAATGTTGAATACCCTTGGATGTTGAGTTCCCAGCCCTGATCATCCTGGAGCCACGTCTCTGTAATCCCAATCACCTCATATCTGTTAACATCTATTTGCACAGTTAATTCATCCACATTATTACGGATACTCCTTGCATTAAGACACAAAGCCTTCAGGCTTATTTTTTTAACACCCTTTGTCTTTTTAGAATTATGATGCAGTGTGGCACTTTTTGTTTCTTGCCTTCGTTTACTCGGCCTTCCACTATTGCTGTTTACCTTTTTACCATCTGTTTCTGACTCCATATTACTTCGCCCTGTCTTGATGCATAGGTTCCCATCCCTCTGCCATATTAGGTTAAACACTCCCGAACTGCATTAGCAAATGTTACCCCTCGGACATCAGTTCCAGTCCTGCCCAAGTGCAGACCGTCCCTTTTGTACAGGTCCCACTTCCCCCAGAACTGGTTCCGATGTCCCAGGAATTTGAATCCCTCCCTCTTGCACCACTGCTCAAGCCACGTATTTATTCTAACTATCCTGCTCCCTCTACTCTGATTAACACGTGGCACTGGTCGCAATTCAGAGATTACTACCTTTAGTAGGACCTCAAATGTAGTAATCAAACATCATCAAACAGTGAAGATGAGCTTGTGGGAGCAATCTGCAAAATGTCCAGAGAAATATGTAAGAACAATAGGGCAATAATACTAACTATTCTAACACAGAATGGATTAAAGGTAATGCATGTGGGCAAAGTGAGGAATGCATCCAGGACTGCTTTCTAGATTAGTGCATTTCTTATCCAACAAGAAAAAATACTTTGCTTCATTTAGTTTCTTGGATATAAAATGGGGTAAATAACAGATGAGAGATGGAGAATTTTGTCATTTTTCCCTGAAAACTGTAAATCAGAGGCTTTGATGAATCATTTACATTGTTGTACTCAATGTACTCAACTTTTATATGTTACCTTTTAAATGCAAGGGATAGTCAGCAAGATGGTAGGCAATATATACTAGGTATATTGGGCTTAGGACCACTGACCAAGGAGGAAGACTTTATAGGATTTGAGAGAACAAAGGTGGAAGTCATAGGCTTTGGCAGTCCTGAATGAGTTTTGGGTTTACCTGCAGGACGAGGGTTTCTAGGGATTTGTTTACTTGCTGGGGGATTCCTGGCATTTAGCATGGCTGAGGGGTCACCCTGGAGTTTGGGAACACTGAGTGGAAGGTTCTGGGATCTGATAGAATTACAGGGGTCTTCCTGAAGATTGGGAGCACTGTTTTCCACCACAGTTGCTGCTGAAATGGATGCCTGGTCCCATGTACGTTTTGCTATATGTTCTGTTGTTTATTTGCAAGAAGATCACTGGCTTTCTTTGAATAATGCCACTGAGATCAAACCCACCAGAACAGACAGATGAGGTTTAATGTCAGTTTAATGTCCCATCCAAAAGACAGCACTTCCAACAATGCAACACTGCCATCTCTTAGTATTGTACTGAAATGTCAGCCTACATTACATACCCATTTCATGGATTGGGCTTTCGCGCACAACCTTCAGCCTCTAAGCTGAGAGTGCTACCATGATTGATACTTAAAAAGAATAACATGAAAAGAATGGGACCAGATCTGTGCTTTGGCTCATTCTCTGTAGATTTTCAGACTCCATCATGTCATGCCCCACCAGAAGAGGTCTAAAATAAGAGAACTCTCCTCTGATTTTGGCTTGCTCCATCTTATTTTGTCTCTCTTTAATCTGCACGCAGAAAAGTGTTGCTGCCTCCTCATGCTTAAATCCCACCACGGTCTTGCCTCTTCCCTATCTATGTAACCTTCTATTGCCCTATAATTCTCCGAAAACTCTGCATTCCTCCAACTTTGGCCTCCTGTGCATCCCCATTCTTTTGGCCCCATCATTCCTGGACCATGCCTTCAGCTGTCTTGACCCTACGTTCTGAAATTCCCTCCCTAAACCCCTCTGCCTCTCCATCTCCCTAATCTCCTTTAAGATCTTCTTTAATACCCACTTCTTTGACCGAGCTTTCAGTCACTCCTCCTAATATCTCCTCCTTTGGCTTGGCGTTGTTTTTTGTCTGATTACACCTAATTATGATTTTGTAAAACTGAATTATAGATTCAAATTCTTAGAACCAAAGACAAAAAAAAATGCTGGAGTCACCTTAGGCAGGCCCTCTTCAAAAGAAAATTACTAACTAAGTCGACAGTTGGTAAGAATGCTCTTATTGTTCAGTTCTGTTGCTCTGTGGGAGAAGGAAGGGTTTGTTTCTGCATTTTTTATGTCTGTGAAGAATTGTCTTACACATAGTTGTTTCCATGTAGCAATTTGTTTGACTTTATGCTTCATTTATTCATTTTACAATTTTTTAATGGCATTCTGTTCAGAACTGCATCGACTTTTATATTTAATGAAAATTTATATTAAAAAGTTAAAAAAAGCGATCTAGCAACACATTCTAAGGACAAGTACATTGCATGAAGTGATTGCCCATATATTTGGAGTGCTGTTTAGATTCAGCTGTTCGTCAAGACCATATTTTATTAAATCAGTCTGTCTTTCTCTTTCCACATGGCTAACCATGATTTTTCTTTGTATAGCTTTATATAATTTGGGTGCTTATGTCAGCCATTTTACATGCCTCTGTGAAAGTATCTGTGCATATCTGGAAAAGTAGAGACGGTGGAATAAAACATTATTCACATAATTAATTTTGTTACTCCAAGTAATTGACTCCTACAGCATACACAGGCCCCTTAATTAAACTCCTTGGGGCATATTTTGACTTGCTTCCACCTGACAAAATTAGCTGATACTCCGATAGAAATTAGATTCGCCAGATTCCTGCTGCCTTTGGGCCTTGCTTCATTTAAAAAAAAAATCTGCCTGGGATTGATGTTTGAAGCTCCCATTTGAAGCAGATAGAAGCATCCATCACCATAGGTAGTCCCTCGAAATCGAGGAAGACTTGCTTCCATTCCAAAAGTGAGTTCTCAGGTGACTGAACAGTACAATTTGGGAATTACAGTCTCTGTCACAGGTGGGACAGACAGTCATTGAAGGAAAGGGTGGGTGGGGAGTCTGGTTTGCTGCACGCTCCTTCTGCAGCCTGCACTTGGTTTCTGCATGCTCTTGGCGACGAGACTCGAGGTGATCAGCGCCCTCCCGGATGCTCTTCCTCCACTTTGACCAGGGACTCCCAGGTGTCGGTGGGGATGTTGCACTTGATCAAGGATGTCCTTGAAATGTTTCCTCTGTCCACCTGGGGCTCGCTTGCCATGTAGGAGTTCTGAGTAGATCGCTTGCTTTGGGAGTCTTGTGTCCGGTATGCGGGCAATGTAGTCCGCCCAGCGGAGATGGTCGAGTGTGGTCAATGGTGAAGATGTTGGCCTGATCGAGAACATTGACGTTGGCGCATCTGTCCTCCCAGGAGATCTACAGGACCTTGCAGAATCATTGTTGGTGGTATTTCTCCAGCGATTTGAGGTGTCTGCTGTATATGGTCCACATCTCTGAGCCATACAGGAGGGCGGGTATAACTACAGAGCCCTGTAGACAGAGATAGAAGCATACCCAAAAGGTGGCTGGAAGGGCACTGCTGCACTTCTTGGCCCACAGGTGGGCTAGACGCTGAGCATCCAGCACGCCCATGGAACCGCAGCAGGAAGGAAGCCTTGGTGTGGAACTACAGGTGAGAGGGCCTCATCGATACCAACCTACAAAACTCAGAAAAGCCGATGAAAAAAACTGTAAACTCAAAAAAAAAATCCGCCATACAATCGAAAAACAGCCCTTATTAAACGCCTATGACCAAGACCAATGTTCCAAGCAGCTGGATAATTTAAGTTCATTTTTATTACATTGGATTTAGAGTTTGGTAATGTAGCAGTTATGATACTGGATTAGTATTTGAGAGGTCTGGACTAATAATCTAGAGAATTTGAGTTCAAATTCCACCATGGCAATTTGAATATTTGAATTCTGGTAAAAACTGAATCGTAATTAAAAAGGGAGGTGGATCTGCAGGAGACACATTGACAGGGTTCTTTGCCTTTTTTTAAAAAAGGGGATTGTTGTTGTAATATATTTGCTTCATGGGTTCTTTGCTTAAGAATTCATCGCAACATATTGCTATTAATTACTAGTTGGTTTATTAGCAAAGGTTTAACAATCATGCTACACATTACAGTTCATCCACCAGGCTCACAACCACCTGCCTCATTATAGATCATCTGAACCCAACCCGATATCTGAACCCAACTGACTGGGGTTTTATTGAGTCTTGTGAACGTTAAGTGACTGGCTAAGCCGCTCCCAACTCAACAGCTCTACAAACCTGTGAGCATACACACATGTGCATACATTACAGCAAGTGTCAGAAATTGAGCCAGAATTAATGATGTTATGAAAACTTTTAAAAAAATGTGATCCAATTCCAGAACCAACATTTTCAGAATTCGTTGAGGAAACCATCAGTCTGAGGGAACCTGCTTTGAAAGGATTCCTTCATGATAACATTTGCATTCAGTTCAGCCAAGATCCTCTTCCTCCAGCTAATGTCAGCCAATGGGCATCCTCCAAGCCGACATGCTTGGATGATGCCCATTGCCTGCAGAGGAAGATCAGGTTGCTCGATAGGTGCCCGTGCTCTCCTGTCGGCACCTACGTTTGCAGAGAGGATAGAGCAGATAAATGCGTGGGTGGAGAGATGGTGCAGGAGGTAGGCTTTAGATTCCATGGATGTTGGGAGCGGTCCTGGGGGAGCAGGCCGGACGGATTCCACCTCAACATAGCCGGGACCAAATTCCTCGTGGGGTGGTGAGGATGCGGGGGGGGGGGGATGACGTTGCTATTGCTGTTGGGAAGGGTTTAAACTAATTTGGGAGGGGGATGGGCACCAGGATGTAGTATTAGAGAGGAGAAACAAGGTGCACAAAGGATTGGGAGACAGATAACAGTAGAGTAAGAAATAGTATGGTATTAGGTGGGGTCAGACGAATAGAGAAAACAAGAAGGTCTAAGATAGGTTTAACAGTTCATGTGTGTAAACACATGAAGCTTGGTAAATAAGGTTGGTGAGCTGCAGCTGCAAATAGCCACATCGGAATATGATGTTGTGATAACAGAGACCTGGCTCAAAAAAGGGCAGGATTAGATATTAACTATTCCTGGATATAAGGTGTTTAAGAGAAGGAAAGAAAGCAGGTGGGGTGGCAGTATTGATCAAGGAGAACATTACAATGGTAGAGAGAGGCTGTCCTGGAGGGAACAAGGACAGAATCTATTTGTTTAGAGTTGAGAAACAATAGAGGTGCCATTACACTACGAGGCCGCCAACTAGTGGGAAGAATATAGAGAAACAAATTTGAAGGGAAATTACAGAGAGATGCAAGAACTATATAGTGATAATGGAGAACGTCAATTATCCTAATATAGACTGGGATAGTAATAGTGTAAAGGGCAGAGAGGGAGAAGAATTTCTGAAGTGTGTTCAGGAAAACTTTCTTGATCAGTACGTTTCCAGCCCAACGAGGAAGAAGGCATTGCTGGATCTGGTTGTGGGGGGCAAAGTGGAGCAAATGTCAGTAGGGAAACATTTAGAGATCAGTGATCATAGGTTTAGATTAACTATGGAAAAGGGGAGGGGGCAATCTAGAGTACAATAATTAATTGAAGGAAAGCCAATTTCAGGGGTTAATGATGGATCTGGCCCAGGTAAATTGGAATCAAAGATTGGCAGTCAAAACTGTAATCGGCCTTTAAAGAGGAGGTAGTTTGGGTACAGTTGAGGTGCATTCCCACGAGGGGGAAAGGTTGGGCAACCAAAGCCAGAGCTCCCTGGATGACGAAAGAGATAGAGAGTAAGATGAAGCAGAAAAAGAGCACATATGACATCTGTTAGGTTGAGAATACAAGCAAGAACCAGGCTGAATATAGAAAGTTCAGAGGGAAAGTAAAAAAGAAGATAAGAGGGGCAAAGAGAGAGTAGAGAATAGGCTGGCAGTTGACATAAAAGCGAATTCAAAAGTCTTCTATAGGCACATAAGTAGTAAATGGGTAGTCGATGGGGCCGATTAGGGACCAAAAAGAAGACATCGAGGCAGAGGGTGTGGCTGAGGTACTAAGGGCTCAAATTTCCCCAGGATTGACTCTTTTTTTTTTGGAGTAAGTAGCTTTTTTTTGGAGTAACTTAAAAATCGCAAATTTCCCCATTTAACTTGCTACAATGTAAGTCAGTTAGTTAGGTTTTTTTCTAGTTTAGCTTTTTCTCTTCAAAAGGGAGCGTGACAAGCCACTTACGCCTCTTTTGGACATAGAAGCAAATTTAGCCAGCTGAAGGTTACTCCAAACTAACTTAGGCCAGTGTATGTGGCCACTTTTGTAGGCACAGAAAAACCTTACCTACATTTAAGAAATCAGCGCAGGTAGCAAGAGATGGGGGGCGGGGAGCGGCCATAGGAGGGGTAGGAGAGGTGAGTTTGAGGATTCTAAAGCACTAAAGACCTTCACAACATCAGCACAACATCTTCAGCACAACGCTGCACAACATCATCAAAAATAACAGAGGTAAATCAGTTACTGAAAATAGAGCAGTCCTACCTTGCCGACTGCAGAACGCACCGGCTCGCCTTCCACCAGGGCTCGGGGCGGCAGGCACGCATGACTGTCGGGGTGAGAGATTTTTACTTTTTACAGTTGTCTCTAAATGTTGTGTGGTCCTAATGGAATATGATTCAGTTTTAATACAAAATATCTTTTATTGGATATTTTACAGTGCACTTCAATGACAACAACACAGCAACAACAGCAAAGAAAGGCTGCACCCATCCCTCACCCACATCTTGGGAAAAGTGCACTTCCTCATAGGGTCGCTGATGGTGGTGGTGGGATTGGGGGCTCGGCTTGGGTCTCACCGGTGGCTGGTGCATGGATTGAAGTGGAAGTGGCATTTGAGTAGCCAGCTTTTGCACCCTTATTGCAGAAGTTAGCTCCTCATGGCATTTGCCATCGTTTGCACACCCTCTGAAATGCCCACCCTCAGTTCCCGTCGCAGTGCTGAAATTTCATCTGACAGTGTCGTTACCTCATCACGCACCCCACTGATGGCCGCCACGAGTGATCTTGAAAGGGCATTGGTCTCCTCACCCAATGCAGAACCTGATTAACCTCTCCTGGGGGCTGCATCTCAGGAGAGACTGGTCGGCTTTTCCTTCCCCTCCAGTGTGAGGTGCAGGCTGGGATGGTGGAGCACTGGGTGTCCCAACATGCATTTCACCACCACCACTGGGACCCACAACCTCAGAGGGTGTGAAACCATGGAATGTCGCCGAGGAGCTCATGGAGGTTTCTAGCAATGTGAAGCCCTGTACTATCGACTGATCCATATCGCGGTCAGCATTCTCCCGTGAAAACATTTCCATGGACCCCTCCTCCAACCACCCACCTTGGTCTGGAGCGCACGCATCTAGATCTTCTGGTGGATCTTCAGGATGTTGAGGAGTGTCGTCGTCTTCTGCAGAACAGTCAAATGATTAGCAGTACAGGAGGGGGCAGGATGGGTGGCATGAGCAATCTGACGCATAGCAGACCAGTCAGCAGGTTGATTTGAAGGGCAACTATGCAATTTAATGACTCACCCTCACCCTTGCGTTTGGTCCAGCTTGTGCAGAGCTGATTCTTTTTCTGCTGGGTGACTCAGCAAGGCAGCAACCCTCTGTTCCAGGAGTGTCAGTTGGTGCAGATTTGGCAGACCTCCTCCTGTTCTAAGTCTTTCCCTTTTGTTGTGGGCCAATTTCTTCTGCAAATATTAAAATATTAATTTTCACACATGGTGCGCTTCTGATGGGTGGGACACATACAGATGGTCACATTTTCAATTTGGAATTCAATTTAAAGATGAAGATATTACTTGTGCATCTGCTTGACCAATGTCCTGCCATTTCTTTTTGTACTGGCTTCCAGATCTTGCTGTATTGACCCCTGCGGAGTATTCTTCTGCAACTAGGTTCCATCTTCTTCTCATTTCCTTGGTGAAACTTTTGTGGGACCACTCTTGCTGATATCCAGCTCCAGCCATTTCTCCTCAATTACAATCACTAGTTTCTCCACTTCCTCATGGAGGAAATTTTTTGTTCTTGTTGCATGCTCTTGCATCATTCGTGTATTGGACTTACATTCAGGTAATGTTCAAAGATCACTGTTCTCATCTTTCTTCCACCTATCCAGTACTCCTTTCCACTCCGTCAGCCACACAAAAATCAATATTTAAACCTTACCTTTATATATGGTCCATTATCAATGATACTGAGGACTCTCTCCCTTTAATTGGCCGATTGCCAAGCTTCCTGCTCCACTGCACCTGCGCGCACATTGAAACGCGCATTGCGCATGTGCAAACGCTCAAACGGACATGCGTCCCACTGCCGGCACTCCACAAGACGCTGGGCCAAAGCCCCGCCCTGCTGCCAGCTGTGCTGAGCAAGTGCAGCCGAAGCTCCGCCCCCGGAGGGTCTGCAGCGCCACGCCGATGGAACTGGATGACAAGGGAGTGGCCAAATTAGCAGGGCTTTTTTTGCCCCAAAAAGTCGGCGTGCCACCCCTAACTATGCCGCTCTCGGCGGCTGGGGAAATTTGGGCCCTATATGAGTACTTTGAATCTGTCTTTACCAAGGAAGAAGGTGCTGCCAAAGTCATAGTGAAAGAGGAGGTAGCTGGGATACTGAATGGGCTAAAAATTTATAAAGTTGAAGCACTAGAAAGGCTGGTTGTACTTAAAGTAGGTAAGTTGCCAGGACCGGATGGGATGCATCCTACATTGCTAAGGGAAGTAAAGTGGAAATTGCAGAGGTACTGGCCATAATCTTCCAATCCTCCTTAGAGATAGGGGTGATGGCAGAGGACTGGAGAATTGCAAATGTTATACCTTCCTCAAAAAAGGGTGTAAGGGTAAACCAGCAACAACAGGCCAGTCAATTTAACCTCGGTGGTGAGGAAGCTTTTAGAAATGATAATCCGGACAAAATTAACAGTCACCTGGACAAGTGTGGATTAATCAAGGAAAGTCATCACAGATTTGTTGAAGGCAAATCTTGTTTCACTAACTTGATGAGGTAACAGAGAGGGTTGATGAAGGCAATATGGTTGGCATGGTGTACATGGACTTTCCAAAAGGCTTTTGACAAAGTGCCTTATAATAGGCTTGCCAGCAATGTTGAAGCCTACAGAATAAAAGGGACAGTGGCAGGATGGATACGAAGTGACAGGCTAAGTGACAGGAAACAGAGAGTAGTGGTGAATGGTTGTTTTTGAGACTGGAGGAAGGTATACAGTGGTGTTCCCCAGGGATCAGTACTAGGACCGCTTTTCTTGATATACATTAATGACTTGGACGTGGGTGAACAGGGCACAATTTCAAAATTTGCAAATGACACAGAACTTGGAAGTATAGTGAACAGTGAGGAGGTTAGTGATAGACTTCAAGAGGACATAGACAGGATTGGGCAGACACGTGGCAGAAATTAAATTTAATTATGAAAATTAACGCAGATATCTGGAAAGTGATATATTTTGGTAGGAAGAATGAGGAGAGGAAACATAAACTAAAAGGTACAAATCTAAAGGTTGTGCATGAACAGAGAGACCTGGGGGTATATATGCACAAATTGTTGAAGGTGGCAGGGCAGTTTGAGAAAGCGGTTAAAAAAAACATATGGGATTCTGGGCATCATAAATAGAGGCATAGAGTACAAAAGCAGGGAAGTTATGATGAACCTTTATAAATCACCGGTTCTGCGTCAACTGGAGTATTGTGTCCAATTCTGGGCACCGCACTTTAGGAAGGATGTGAAGGCCTTGGAAAGGGTGCAGAAAAGATTTACGAGAATGATTCCAGGGATGAGGGACTTCAGTTACGTGGATAGACTGGTGAAGCTAGAGTTGTTCTCCTTAGAGCAGAGAAAGTTGAGAGGAGGTTTGATCGAGGGGTTCAAAATCATGATCGGTCAAGACAGAGTAGATAGAGAGAAACTGTTCCCATTGTCGGAAGGGTTGAGAACCAGTGGACACAGATTTAAGGTGATTGGCAGAAGATCAAAAGCAACATGCGGAAAAACTTTTTTACGCAGCGAGTGGTTAGGATCTGGAAAGCACTGCCTGAATAGTTGGTGGAGGCAGATTCTAGCAAGGCTTTGAAAAGGGAGTTGGATAAGTATCTGAAGGAAAAATGTTTGCAGGACTACGAGGAAAGGGTGGGGGAGTGGGATTAGCTGAAATGCTCATGCAGAGAGCCGAATACATGACATCACCTCCACCCCAAAGTCTTATTGGGATCACAGGTTGAGTCTCTCTGGTGGTTTACGCTCTCTTGTAGAGCGCCTGAGTTGGGGCTCCGGTTGTTGGGCGCTGGCCTGAGTGTCTGCTGTTTGCAGTGCCTATCCGGACTGACCACAGTGACTGGGCTCTCCTCCCTTTGGTTCCGGTGTTCGGTCACCTGTGGTGGAGTGAACTCGATATCGTGTTCTTCCTCTGCTTCTTCTATGGGGTTGCTGAATCTCCTTTTTGTTTGATCCACGTGTTTGCGGCAGATTTGTCCATTGGTAAGTTTAACTACCAGAATCTTATTCCCCTCTTTAGCAATCACAACGCCTGCAGCGTAGTTGAGGACAAAGACAGGGTCATTGACATCAATACATCGCGCCCTTGCATTCCTGACATGGTAGTCATATTGTGACTGGCGCCTGCCATTGACAATTTCTTTCATGGTGGGGTGTATAAGGGATAACCTGGTTTTGAGCATCATTTTCATTAGCAGCTCTGCGGGTGGAACCCCTGTGAGCGAGTGTGGTCGGGATCTATAGGCCAACAGGAGGCATGATAAGCGGCTTTGTAGGGAACCCCCTTGGATTCTGAGCATCCCCTGTTTGATTATCTGCACTGCTCGTTCTGCCTGGCCGTTTGAGGCCGGCTTGAACGGTGCTGTTCTGACATGGTTAATTCCATTGCCTGCCATGAAGTCCTGGAATTCAGTGCTTGTGAAGCACAGGCTATTGTCGCTGACCAAGATGTCTAGTAGACTGTGGGCGATGAACATTGCCCGTAGACTTTCTACCATGGCCGAGGATGTGCTTGAATTTAAAATGTCACATTCGATCCATTTGGAGTAGGCGTCTACTACAACCAAAAACATTTTTCCCATGAAAGGACCTGCATAGTCCACATGGATGCGTGACCAAGGCTTGGCGGGCCATGGCCAGGTGCTAAGGGGGGCTTCCCTGGGCGCATTGCCCAGCTGGGTACAACCAGCATTGTAACCCATGTATAATCTGACCTAAGTTGTACACTGTGAGAACAATGACCACTAGGTGGTGAACTTGTGGGAGACACTCCTAACCTAGACCTTCAGGTATAAAAGGGGAAGCTCCACCCACTTCCATCACTTGAGTGCTAAGGAATAAAGGACAGGTCACAGACTGACCTCTCAGAAGGTGGTCCAATTCACCTTCTATCTTTTCCCGCATCACGTACGGCACCGCTCTGGCCTTGTGGTGTACTGGCCTGGCGTCCGGGTTTATGTGAATTACTACCTTGGTCCCCATGAAAGTGCCAATGCCGGGTTGAAATAATGAGTCAAATTTGACCAGGATCTGTGAGCATGATACTCGCTCCACAGAGGAAATTGCATTGACATCGCCCCATTTCCATTTCATGACAGCAAGCCAATTCCTCTCCAGTAGTGCGGGACCGTCCCCCGGGACAACCCAGAGTGGCAACCTGTTCTCCAAATCTTTGTGGGTCACGACTACTGTGGCGCTGCCTGGCATCGGAATGATCTCCTTTGTGTATGTCCATAGCTGTGCGTCAATCGGCGATAATTTTGGCCTCCTGGCTTTGGACGCCCACAACTTTTCGAACTGTTTGATACCCATCAGTGACTGGTTGGCCCCCGTGTCTAGCTCCCTTGATATTGGGATGCCATTAAGGAGCACTTTCATCATTATCGGTGGCGTCCTGGTGTATGAACTGTATACATGCTCCACATGAACTCGCTGAACTTCAGCTTCCAGTGATTTTCCCAAGTGTTCATTTCTGCAATTTCTGCAGGTATTTTGCTCATCTCTGCAAACTCCAGATGAGTGTGTGCCTCCACGCCTCCAACATGAACTGTTGTTTGGAAACAAAAGATCCCTTGCCAGTCGATTGTCCCTGACTGCCCCTGTGACTGTCCTTGAGTGCGCCATTAACAGGTGTTGATGGCCCCATTACTGGCCGCATTGTCCCTTGCAATGGCGTGAATCGCCATTCAGCTTGCCATTGTCTCTGTTGAACTCCCCTCTGGGTTCGACTACATGTTGGGGCATGCCCGATTGCCCTTGTCTACCTGGAGAACTGTGTGCTGCTTTAACAATGTTGAATCTCTGTCCCAACCATTCCTTAACACAGTACCTCTTGTCTGTTCTGCTAGTGGCCATGCTCGCGTGGTTTAAATCCGGTTTCTTGTCACCATTGATACGTCCTTACTATACAGTATAAATGCACACGAGGCCCATGCTTGAGAGAAGGTCAGTCTGTGACCTGTCCTTTATTCCTTAGCACTCAAGTGATGGAAGTGTGCGGAGCTTCCCCTTTTATACCTGAAGGTCCAGGTTCGGAGTGTCTCCCACAAGTTCACCACCTAGTGGTCATTGTTCTCACAGTGTACAACTTAGGTCAGATTATACATAGATTACAATGCTGGTTGAATACATGACAGTGATGATATGAAACAAGATGATCAAGAGCCAGCGTTGCCTGCCAAGATGTCAAAAGCCATTTCTCCAGGCCCTGGTAAATCTATCTGGCAATGAATTGGAGAGCTGTCTTCTCACGTTGCGGGTCAGCAGAGAGGCGGGTTCCATGCTGCACTCTATGTTGTAAGAATACTTGGAGCTATCGTGCAACTCATGGCTTGCATCTGCAGGAGCAGCAAAGCTTCAGCTACACCCAGCAGTGCTGACCTACGGGATGGTGCCTTGGAGTAGCACAGGAGGCAGTCATCCTCATAAGCAGCTCATGCAGCACCACCGAGACTTCAGTAGCCATCAAACAGAGGCTCACTCCATTATTTGCCTGCACACTCATGCCTACACCTAAGGTTCCCTTGCACCATAAAACCCAGCCACTTCAGTTTTGGCATGGGCTTCTAATGGATTGAAATGCATTTTTAAGACTCCTCAAAGCTTTCTAAATGATTGTTTCCCCTCTCCCCTTCCCATTGAGTCACACACCTTTAATTGGCCTCATTACTTTTAATTTCCTCCTTTGCCACTTGTGTCATCCCTGAACCCACCTGAGTTGTGAACAATTATGCAAATGACTTTAAACTGGAGAATTGTGTGCTATTTGTACTTGAGATTCAGACAGGAGTTAAAACATTAAACACAAATCGGATCCAACTTACACCAGAAGGTGAAAATCGAGCCCCTTATGTCTTCTGGAATTTCTACTACTGTGATCAAAGTTAAAGAGCCAAGGGTCAAGTTTCCTCTCTGGACTTTAACATAAGAATATAAGATATAAGAGCAGGAGTAGGCAATTTGGGCTCTCGAGCTTGCTCCGCGATTCAATAAGCTTTGACAGATTCAGTGTGTTGCACCTGTGAGGGGACAGGTGCCCTCAATTTTCCTGGCTGTTACCTGCCCCTGGCAGACCCTTCCATTGTGATTGAGGGTAATGGCAGGGAAGGTAGGGTGAGGGTGCAGGAAAGGTGAATAGCTTCAGATATGAGAGGCTTGCAGCTGCACACCAGCCACTGGAATCATGGACTTCTGGTTGTTGTTGGAGAGCAACAGCTAGAAGCTCCTGAGGCCTAAAGATCATTTGGGAAGGGGGGGAGGGAGAGGAGAGAGAAATAATGTACAACAACCAGATGAAGAGGAAGAAGTCCTCTTCCCTCATTCATGTTCTTACATGAGCCTCTACCTATTCCAGGTTCAGATCTAGTGGCATGGATCTCTGCCACAGTTCTTTGCTGCACTTGAGAATTGAGCATTTACCTCTGATCTCCCATAAATTTCCTATGCAGTGAACTACCAATCTCTGTTGTGCTGACCCACAAAGTAGGCGTGATGTGACGTACATCCCTCCGACAGTAAAAACAAAGTTAGGTCAGTCTGCCTGGGTTGTCCCCACACATTTCCAGGTGACTGGTTATAAGCAAGACAGGCCTGAGAGCAGTTCTATAACTCGTACTCTACCAGGAAAAGTGTGAAGTGGGGAAATATGAGGGGAAAAAGGAAAGGAAAATTTATATATTTTTTTTAAAAACCAGCTGCCATTGTCAATACCTCTTTCTAAAAATCAAACAGCTATAAAATGATTTATCTCTTCCTACTTTTCTGTCAATTATTTTTAAACAATAAATGGTAATTTTTGACAATGACCTGAATATTTTATCAGACATTTGTGGTATTGTGAAAATGAGTGACTATATTTGAGTTTGGAAGAAATGCTTCTACATAATATCAAAATAATACAGTATTGGATTAATTGCTTCACACAAACAATGTGATGTGCCATTAAATATCTAATGCTTTGTTTGTGCACCAGCATTAATTTACAAATGTTAATAATTATTGACATTGCAAGTTACAACTTGAATGTTTAAATACATCAAAGATTTAAGAGATTACACAGGCGAACAGCAATTTATGTAATTTACATAATTTTTATAATGCTTGCCAAGTTGCCATATTTCAGAATTTTGTGACCTTTTTTCCCACAGAAAGGACTTGAAAATAGGGTTAATTGTAATGTTGGTTTAAGGAATTTAGATGCAAGGTGGTTAATATGATTATTGAAAGTTGTTTTCCCAAGAGGCCCAACAGTAAGCAATTTGTGAGCTTGCCGAGGTAATGGAAGAACACCACACATCTGTGTGATTCCTGTTTGAAATGCTGGAGGATAGTTAGAAGATATCTTGTTTAAGTCAGGTGAGGTGACCCACCGATATGAGGAAGCGTGGTGTATTCATTATTTTGTACCATTATCCAAAGATAAATTGCACTGATTAAACTCAATGAATCATGTCAGAACTGTTGCTTACCCACAGTAAAATAAAGCAGCTTAACGATTTGTATCGTATCTCATCTGAAGCACTTGCTTAGTCTGTTTTTGGAGAGTGAAGAAGTATATGTGTGAAAAATATGAATATCGAGTCTACTGTTGTCACACTCCTGGGTTATGCTACCACAGAGGTAGATGTTGGGCAATGTGAATCAACTCCACAAAAAGTAAATGCTCAAATCGCTTATGGGAGCAGATCATGTGGTTGAACCCCAGAGAGTGTTAGTGGCGGATCCAGATTTGCAGCAATGCTGCTGAGTCAAACGTTAAATAATTTGTTATCCCTGATGCAGGTTCTTTTTGGAGATTCTGTTAAATGTAAAATTAAAATGGTAGGGTGTTACATGCCAAAATTAGAACTTGAAAACACACATCAAATGCGGAAATGAATTACAAAAATTCTTCTTCTACTCAACAATTTATCTTGTCGAGAATGGCCTCCAGAATTTTAATAAGGAGTCATCCACAAGTACTCATCACTTAACTGAATCGATGCTGTGGAATTACTGATGTGCCAATCATTTGGAGAAGATTGCTTCTGGTCATAGGCAAACAGATTTGAACCTTATCGAGCATGTAATTCATTACAAGTAAAATTTCACAACATAGATCAAAGCATCTCTCTAAATTATTCAGCATCTGCAAGAGAAAGTTATGTTCATGTTTTAGATAGGATATTTCATTAAAACCTGTGGAAAGTCTGGTCACATAGCAGATAATAGAGGCTTTCAAATTGAAAACCGGGCAACCCTACAGAGCACATCGCAGATTCTTCGGGTGAACGGTCCCACCTGAAAGATAACTGATCTCTGCATTTCCAAAATTTCTCTTCCCGATTTTGAGTTTCCAGGTTTCATAATACTTCTTTTTACCTCTGAAAATTATATCTATTTAATTTACAAGTCAAGGTGCTTTTGGTGCCTGCTAAAATTACCTCTTGAAATGGTAATTTAAACAATTTACTCAGAATTGCCCGTCAGTGCTGCTGCATGTCATAGGAGAGCAACACTGTCTCACACTTGTGGTTCCAGCTTTAAGCCCCAATGGAGTCTGGCCTGGTTTGTTACAGCTGGTGCGACTGAGATGGACATTTTAGCCTTAGGCTGATTTACAAAACAGCATTTTATTTAGACTGTGTAATGATACTCAGCACTGTGAGGTATTGACAGTGAAAGTGGTTGAAATACTGCAGTATCAGCTATATTGGTAAAGCTAATGTAACACAAGTTCTCATTTTGTGCTGACGTTCTGATGAAAGGTCACCAACCTGAAACGTTAACTCTGTTTCCCTCTCCACAGATGCTGCCTGACCTGTATTTCCAGCATTTTCTGTTTTTATTTATGTTTTTTCTTCCATTTAATAAACATGACTGAATATTGGGTATACACATAGCTTAAATTATAAGCTTATGTAACTACAGGTTGAACTTCCCTTATCCGGCACCCTCGGGATCTGGCATGTTCCAGGTAAGGGATTTTTCCAGATGAGGGGTGGTTACGTTAAATTGGATGGTACAGGTACTGAGCAAGGGGATATCTGGGCTGACTGGCTTGGGGCTGGAAGTGCGGCAGAGAGATCATGGGGGTGCGGAGTGGATCGCGGGGGCAGGCTCGCGATTGCGGGAGTCGGCAGCGAGGAAGAACTTCACTTTGTTCACGTTGGAGTTCTGCGCATGCACCACCCAGTGGCTGGGAATGGCTCTGGACGAGGGGTGGTTCTGGATAAGGAAGGTTCAACCTGTACTTGTTTTGACATGTCATAGTCTTATAATGTTCTTGAGTTATCAGGACGTTCCAACGTGCTTTACAGCCAGTGAAGTACTTTTGAAGTGTAGTCACTGATGTAATATAGGAATTGCATAATAGTGATGTGCAATAGCTGTAAATGAAACAGTTGTAAATGTTATTATTTTTCCATTATCTACCTAAGCAGTTTTACAGTTCTGCATATTTTCAAGTGTTACTGCATAAAATACATAAAATGCCCATCTGCAGTTCTTGGAGTGTTAAAATGGGTTTCCATCTTTAACCTGCAAAATCAGAACTTGGAACTTTTGAATTGTGTTCTTTCATAAGTTACTCATTAGGGGCTCAAGTTTCGGGCCGTGCCTAGAAGGGCGCAGCTCTGAGAACCACGCCTGCTTTCGGCGCTGAAAAGTGCGTCAAAAACTCACCGAGTAATTCTCCAGTGGAAAGCTGCTTCATTCCAGGTCGGTGCAGCGTGGAGAGATCTGCGGGGGGGGGGGGGGGCCAAAGCGTGGCGCCGATTCTGTGACTGCAGAGGGGCGGGGTTAGGTCAGAGAAGACGACGTCGTGCCGGCAGCCCTGCGCATGTGCACTGGAACGTGCGCGCATGCACAGTGTGAAATAAACATTGGCATTCGGCCATTTTTAAAGCTATATCTGCAAAAGTGTTGTTTAGTTTTGTGGAGCTGCAGAAAGGCTTGTGAGTGAATTTTGCTGATTTTTTGTGCCTGAAGGAGTGCTTTTAGCAGCACTGTTGAAGCAATCACCTGCTGAAATGAGTGAGTGCTGCTTTTTGCTGCTAAACTTCCAGAACAAGTGCTGCATAAGTGCATGCAAAATAAGGACTGTGTGTTTTGAAAAATCAGAGTGTCAATACAATACAGCAATGGAACAACGTCCACCAAGAATAAAGAATTTCTTGCATGAGGAAGTGGAGACATTAGTCAACGTCATTGAGCAGAGATGGTAGGAGCTGGATACCAGCAACAGAGGTCACACAAAAGTGCCACCCAAAGAAATGAAGAAACGCTGGAACCAAGTTGCAGAAGATTACTGTGCAGTGGTACATACCAGGAGATCTGAAAGCCAATGTAAAAAGAAATGGCATGACCTTAGTCAAGTAGTAACTGTAAGTAATATTTTCATTTTTCAATGGAATCGTAATTGTAAATGTGACTATCTGTATATGTCCCACCCTGCAGAAAGACGCACTCTGTAAAACGTCATATTTTATTCATTGCAGAAGAAATTGGCCCACAACAAAAGGGAAAGAACACGAACAGGAGGAGACCCACCAAATCTGCATCCACTGACACCCTTGGAACAGAGGGTAGCTGCTATGATGAGTCGTACATGGAGAAAAGCAATCAGTACAGTACAAGCTGGGCCCACACGCGAGGAAGAGGGTAAGTCCTGAAAATGCATCGTGGCCCTTCAAATCAACCTGCTGCCTGGCCTGCTATGTGTGAGAGTACTCATGCCCATCCTGCCCCCTCCTCTGCTGCTAAACATTTGACCGTTCTGATATATTTTGCAGAAGATGATGATGATGCCAACCCTGAAGATCCTGAACAAGAATCTGAAGAACCAGATGCGGACGATCCAGACTGGCTGCAGGCGGCGATGACTGAAATGTCTTCAGGGGAGACCTTCCAAATTAATATTTATGAGCCCACATTAGCGGACATCAGAGTTTCAACCCCTTGCATAGGTTCTGGTTCCATCTTCCATGGTTTTGATTCCGACATTGCGAGTCCCGGTGGTGCTGCTGATATAATGGAGCAGTTTACAGCCACTGACCCACCATCCCAGCCCATGGCTCGCACTCGAGTGGTGCCGGATGCAAGACCCAGGGCCGCACCATCCCAGCCCGCGGCTCCCAATCTAGTGTTGTCGTTTGGAACACCGAGGGTCCCACCGCTCCAGCCGCGGCTCTCAGTGTAGTGGTGCCGCAAGGCAAACCCAGGCAGAGGAGAAGGAAATTGGAGACACACTCTCCTGAGATGCAGCGTTCGGCTCAGGTTGTGGCATTGAGTGTGGAGACCAATGAGCTTACCCGATCACTCGTGGGCAGCGTCAGTGCAGTGGGTGAAGAGGTGACGGTACTGATGGGAGAAATAGCAGTAATGAGGGAGGGAATGTCCGAGGGAGTGCAATGGACGGCACAGGCCATCAGGGAGGGCCTGGATGAGGTAGCTGCTGCTATAAGGGCACACAGTCCCGCCAATCAAATGGCACCCCCATGAAGAAGTGAACATTCACCAAAATGTGGATGAGAGATGGTTGCAGCCTTTCTTTGCTGCTTTTGTTCTTGTTCTTGATGTAAATGTAGTAACGTTTTTCAAATTTAAATTGTTTTGTAAGTTTTGTAACTTTACAACTTATAAGTGATCTGCGGGTTTTTAAGTGATCTTATAGTGTAAATGCTCTCACATTTTGTAACTTATTTAATTTTGCACCTAAAAAGTGATCTTGAAGTGTAAGTGATCTTAAGAGTGTAAGATTTTTCACATTGAAATTGTTTTGTAACTTTTGTAACTTTACAACTTATAAGTGATCTTAGGGTTTTTAAGTGATCTTATAGTGTAAATGCTCTCACATTTTGTAACTTATTTAATTTTGCACCTAAAAAGTGATCTTGAAGTGTAAGTGATCTTAAGAGTGTAAGATTTTTCACATTGAAATTGTTTTTAACTTTTGTAACTTTACAAGTTTATAAGTGATCTTAAAGTTGTTAAGTGATCTTAAAGAGTCATATTAAAAAGTAAAGTTTGATACAACAAATATTTTATTACACTAACGTTAACTTTTCAATAAAATATTTTTTCATTAATCATGTTCCATTAACACAACACAACACAACTTGGAACAACTCCAAAAAATAAACATATCCATGTGCAACAGTTGTCGCAGAGCCCTCAGGCATCAGTAATTGAAGCGTTCACGGATGAGCTGCTGGCGCAGGGCTCGAGCAATCGTTAAAGGAGCACGATGGATCGTCCTCCTCTGACCTCGTGCTCCGGCATCAGGCACTTGCATGCTTTCCTGATCGTCATCATCATCCTCATCCTGCTCTTCCAAATTACTATCACCATGCACTGGACCCTCATGTGGGTCTTCTGGTTCCATTACCAGCTCTTGCTGCCTCATGATGGCTAAGTTATGCAGCATGCAGCATAAAACAGTGAAGTGACCAACAATCTGAGGAGAGCATTGCAAGTGACCTCCGGAATGGTCCAGGCATCGGAAACGCTGTTTCAAGATGCCAATGGTCCTCTCTATGATGCTGCGTGTCGCAATGTGCGCCATGTTGTATTGATGGTCTGCTTCTGTCCGTGTCACGCGTAGGGCATCATGAGCCAGGTGGTCAGGCCGTACCCTTTGTCTCCCAGGAGCCAGCTCTGCCCTTCTGGCTGCTGCTCAAACATGTCAGATATAACGCTGTCGTGTAGGATGAATGCATCATGGGTGCTGCCAGGGTATCTCGCATCGACTGACATGATACGCTGCTTGTCATCAAACACGAGCTGCACATTAATGGAGTGGAAACCTTTTCTATTCCTGTACTGCTCGGAATCCTCCACAGGTGTTCGCAAGGCGATGTGGGTACAATCAATGCAGCCCTGTACCTTTGGGAAGCCAGCAATCCTGGAGAAGCCCACAGCCCTCTCATGCATTGCTTGTGCAATCATTGGGAACTTGATGAGGTCATTCCTCCGCGCATACAGTGCAGCCGTGACCTGGTAAACGCAGGCGTGTATTGCATGTTGAGAGATGGCGCACACATCTCCAGTTGTAGCTTGAAACGATCCCGAGGCATAGAAGGCAAGTGCAGCTGTTACCTTCACTTCAACAGACAAGGCAGTTGGCGTTCTGCTTCTGGGCTGCAAATCTGCTCTCAGCATATCACAGATCTCAACAACAACTTCTCTGCGGAAACGTAGCCTTTTGACACAATCAGCCTCGCTCATGTCCAGGTATGAACACCTAGCTCGATATTGTCGACGTGGGTAAGGTCTCCTGCCCATCAGCCTGTGGGCTATGATGTTCCTGGTTCAGTGAGTTCTAATCAATTCTCTCCTATGCAGTGAATTGATGGAGAACCATTGCATAATCCGTGGTGTTGATAATGCAGCACCCATACTTGAATTACAAATTAAACTTTTAAACTTGCTGGCTGGCTGACTCTCCCTCCCGGTGCTTTGTACGCCTCCCCTGTCTCCTGGCCGAACAGCCTTACAGCCTATAAATAACGTCACAGCTCTGAGGCGCTGCTGTGCTGCCGGTGTCTGTGTCTCTGTGGCCCACCTCACAAATGTCTCCCGCCCCTGTCTCCTGGCCGAACAGCCTGGCAGCCTGCAAGTAACTTCGCAGCTCGGAAGGCTGCTGCTGCTGCTTCAGACAGGTGGGAAAATTCAATTTTTTTATTCGTTGCTTTATCATTTATTATTCAGGATTGCTCTTTATTTGTTGGAATGAAACTGTTAAATGCTTGTAAAATTTAATCACTTCCCTTCGCCCCCCTCCATCTCTCGTTCCCTACGCCTGATTTGTAACCTATGCCTGATTTGTAAGTGTAGGCAAGGTTTTTCTGAGCATACAAAAATCTAAACCTACTCCATTCGAAGTTAGTTTGGAGTAAGTTTTCACTGCCTAAACTTGCAAAACATGCGTAAGTGGTTGGACAGGCCCCCTTTTGGAAAAAAAAATCTGTTCTACAATGAAACTGTTCCAACTCACTGGAACTGGAGCAAACTAAATGCCGAGAATTGCAATTTCTAAGATGCTCCATTCTAAACTAGTTGCTCCAAAAAACTAGGAGCAACTCAGGCCAAAACTTGAGCCCTAGATGTCAGATTTCTTTGAATGGTGTTAGATGTGAATCTAATGCGAGAGATGAAAGACATTTGTTCGCTGAATTTTAGAACCCGATAATCAAATGTGTGATTTTTTTTTTTGCCTATGCACTTAAAATATGTGAATCGATTCTTTCAACATTGATGCTTAGTCTCGGGTTCTGATGTATTTATTGACCAATAGAGATGGAAAACAGGCTGCCAATTTGCTGTCATCTGATTTACATTATTGCGCAAAGTCAAGATCTTCCTCACAATGTGGATAAGAATCTTGAAATGATCAGGAATTGCAAGATGACTATTAGCTGAGGGCTTCAGGATCACAGCACCTCTGCTTACCATTTTCCTTTCAAGTTAACCGATGAATGTGAATATTTACACTGATTTTCTTCATCATATGCCACATTGCTTTGAGTCACATCTCATTTTTCTGAGTTGAAATGGTAATTTTACCATCTTGTTAATTTCAGTATTAGTCTAAATCCTTTCATTCCCCTTTCTCATTTAGTGTCCTATCATCAGAATTTCCTCTTCTTCCTTATGTTGCTAACAGTTGCTCGATCATGCCACAACGCTGTTCGATCTTGCTTTTATTGATCCAGTGATTACCAGTTTATTTGAGCGCTTCTTGTTATAAGATACTTGGAAAATCGGTGCAATTTTCAGTCATTTATCTTCAAAAGGATATTGAAAGCTTTTAGAGAAGGGAGGCTAAAATGTGACTGAAATAGCTGACAGATTTGGGCTTATTCTCAGTGGAGAAAAGAAAATTGAGGAGATGTAACCCAATGCTTCAAATATTGGAAAACATGGGTAATAGGGACATGTGGTTATTTAACTTAAATAGTGGTTGCAGCACAAGAGAACATTTTTGAGGAATAACTTGTATTGAATAGTGACTTTTTGCAAAGTGTTTTACAACCAATGGGTTATTTTTGAAGAACAGTCAGTGTTATTTATGCAAACACAGCAGTCAATTTGAGAATAATACGATCCCACAAACTGCATGTGACCTACTCCTGCTCCTATTTCTTATGTTCTTATAAATGAATGAATGACCAGATAATCTGTTTTTACTGGCATTGATTGAGGGAGAAATGTTGTCCAGAACACTGGGAGAATTCTTTGCTCTTAGATCTATGGAATTGTCTATATTCACCTGAACAGGTAGATGCAGCTTCAGTTTAACATTTTGATTGAAAGGTAGCACCTCCAACAATGCAACGATGTTGTCTTTGAAAAGATGGTACCTCTGACAATGTCGCTATCCCTTATTCCTGTACTGATTATTCAGGCTAGATCATATGCTCAATAATATAAATAATTAATGTGAAATTGAATAATGCCTTTAAGAATGAACAGGATAAATATTTGGTCAGCATAAGAATTACCATCTTAAGATCGAGTGCTCACTGAGCTTGAATATTCTATATCTGCAAGTAGATATAACAACTTGCTTTATATAGAATGTTTCCAAGGCATGTGAAAAAATGGATGGCAAGCCAAAGAAGGAGCGATTAGGAAGGGTGACCAAAAGCATGGCCAAACTTTAAGGAGAATCTTAAAGGAGGAGAGAAGAGGGCGATGGAGAGGCAGCGAGTGTAGAGAGGGGATTTCAGGTAATTGGACCTAGATGGATGGTGGGGCGAGGGGGTGGGGCATGCAGAAGAAGCCAGAGTCAGAGGAATGGAGCGTTTTGGTGGAGGTTGAGGCGGGGGGGGAGGGGGGGACATTGTAGGGAAAGGCTATAGATGGATGTAACACAATGATAAGCATTTTAAAGTTGAGACGTTGGGAGAACAGCAGCAAATGTAGTTCGGCAAGGAAGAGGGCTTTAGATGAGTTGAAATTTATGGAGAGTGGAGGATGGAAGGCCAGCCAGAATAGCATTGGGGTAATCAAGTCTAGAGGTGACCGACATGCATGAGGGTTTCAATGGCTGAAGTGTAACAATGGAGCAGACAAATGCTGAGAAGACTGAGTAAATACATCTATTGAGAATGATGGATTGTAATGTTGGTCACTCAGCTTGATTTTTATAAGGGTTGTAAAGTCTCTCGTTGAAAGCATTTAGCTCCTTAGCTTGATAAAGGTTACAGAAAAAAATATATATAACGAGAGCAGACCTGCAGGCCAGTATCGACTGCTTTGGTGCTGTACAAAGCCTGCATCTGATGGAATATTGTAATCTTGTTTGGTAGGGAAATCCCATCTCTTGCTCCTGTATCAAGTATTGCCCAAAGCCAAGGTGAACCAAAGGGATGATGAGGATGGCCTACTTCATATCAAAGAGAAATTGGGCTCTCTAGCGCTCATTTTTTGGATGCTGTGACACCTCCTAAAGTTCAAATATGGCATCTGCGACACCTTAACAGGAAGTGCACCAGACGCCATATATGTAAAGGGGTTGCGAGCACACGCACCTGACAAAAGCCGGCAGCATTCTGAGCAGGCAGGTCCTGAAGTCAATCAGTGTGCTTGATGTCAGTGTTGCCATTTTCGAGCTCTACGCTCCGGCCTCTTAGCATCGCACAGCCGAACACGACGTTAAACGGCATTAAGGACCAACTGCTAGCGCTATTTAAAGGGATCACGAACAATGTTCCCTCTTATATTTTTGGGGGTGCACGGCCCATTCACAGTATTGCGAACTTTACATTGAAAAAAACGGAGGGGGGTGCGGGGGGAGCTGGGCGGGACCAGCAGAGGGGTGCATGGCCGCGCATCTTATAGGGAATGTTGGTCACCAACTATTTACATATTAGTTGCTGGATTATTTCCCTGGCTGTTGGTGCAATTCTATGCATTTTGGGAGCTTTTCAAAGTTGTCCAAAGTTTCAGTAGTCTACAGGAGTAGGAAGTGGTCCGACTGGTGCTGAAGTTCTATTTTGGTGACTAAACAGGCTTGTGCTGAAACCAAATGCTTGGTGACAAGGGTGGTCTAGTAGGCCCTCCTCATGGCATTGAGCATGACTGGGATAAAGAAGAGAGGCCACGCAGTGCAGGACAAGCTGCTGGAAGAGGGAGGAGGAGGGGGAGAAGGGCTCTCAGCAGGAGGCTATATCCGCAGAGGGTGTTTAGGAGCAACTCTCTTACCCGAACGTCAGTGACGACCAATGCTCAAGATGTTTGCACTACACTAAAGAGGTGTTGACTGAAATCTGCCAATTGCTGCAGCCCCAACTCCAACCTTAGAGCAACAGCAACAACATCTTGCATTTATATAGCATCTTTAACATCCAAAGGCGCTTCACAGGAGCGTTATAAAAGATTAGGAGCCTGAAATTCCAGTCGGAGGCTTCGTTTGGACGAAATTCTCTGACCCCGAGAATTTTTACGAAATTACCTGGTGGTCCCGGAGGTGCCTGTAATTCCGGTGGGGAGGCCTTCTCTTCCCGCGCTTCAAAGCACGTTCCCGTCCTCGAGATCCCAATGCATGTGACTGCCCAACCAATCAGATACAGTATTCTCATTAATAGCAATGAGAACTCCGTATCTACGAGATCTAATGAGAAAAAAAAACAAGCACACTAAACACAACATAAAAAATAAAAAACTCAACTCACATAATTAAAATTAATTGAAATTTTAAGTTAATAAATGTGTTAGAGAAAAACAAATTTCTGATTTTTTTTTTAAAGTTTGGTAATTAGGATTTAAAATAAACTTAACTTAGTGGGCAGGGTTATTAACATAAAAATGTGCTTTTTAATTTTATTTTTATTATGTTTTTTATATGTTTTAAAACTCTTTCGCTGGTAAAAGTAGGCTATGCGTCTGCTTTTACCAGGTGAGACAGTTTTAAGGACATTCGCTGGGCAAGAGATGGGCAAATATCGCAAACTTGCCCGTGCAAATGTCCTTGCTGCCGAGATGCGTTAGATCTGTCAAACCAGAACTTGACAGATCGGAAAAGCCGTTTTTTGGCGTATGCGCATTGCGCGCCGAAAACCGGCTTTTGCAATGCCTTCCCGGGTCCGTACACACTCCGTATGCACCCGGGGAGACCGGAATTTCAGGACGATTGAGATATTAGGGCAGGTAACCAAAAGCTTGGTCAAAGAGGTAGGTCTTAAGGAGCATCTTAAAGAAGGAAAGAGAGGTGGAGAGGTTTAGGGAAGAGAGTTCCAGAGCTGAGGGTCTCGGCGGCTGAAGGAACGGCCACTAATTGTGCAAGAGGCCAGAATTGGAGGAGCGCAGATATCTCTGAGGGTTGTTGGGCTGGAGGAGGTTACAGAGTAGGGATTTGAAAACAAGGATGGGAATTTTAAAATCGAGGCGTTGCTTAACCGAGAGCAGGCCAGTGACCACATTGCCTGTGGCTGTCAAGGTGACTGTGGCTCTAAACTATGTGTCTGGATCCTTCCAGGCTACTGCTGGAGATCTAAGCAACATCTCACAATGTTCAGTACACTGCTGCCTAAGGGAGGTTACTGAGGCTCTCTATACACAGAGAGGCAGCTTCATCTCATTCCCTCATGCCAGAGACAAGCAAGCGGAGTGAGCACGAGGGTTTGCTCGGAATGCAAGCTTCCCCATGGTGCAGAGTGCCATTGACTGCACGCGCCTTTGCGTGTGCCTCATGTCAACTCTGCCATTTTCCTGAATCGAAAGGGATTCCATTCCCTCGATGTGCAGCTGGTGTGCGACCACAGGCAGCACATCATGCCGGTCAATGCCTGGTATCCTGGCAGTAGACCCAATTCGTTCATTCTGTGACAGTCCTGTGTGACAGCTGTATTTGAACTACCACTGCAAATCAAAGGGTGGCTACAGGGCAACAAGGGTTATCCACTCATGACATGGCTCATGACTCAGTCTGGAACTCGCGCACATGTGCAGAGCCATGCTGCCACAAGGAATATTATATCCACTGCCTGGGCCACTCTGGAGGAGCCCTGCAGTACTCAGCTGAACAGGTATCACGATTTGTGGTGGTTTGCTACATGCTGCACAACTCGGCCATTATGAGGGAACAGCCCTTACCGTCACCAATCAGACAAGAATCTAAAGAGCAGGAGCACGAGTAGGAGGAGGAGGAAGAGGAGGAACAAGAATAGGAAAGAAGGCTGCAACGTAGTTGGCCGCTTTCTGCCCGGGCTCCAAATGATCATATTATTCTCGAGCGACGCAAGTAACCTCAACCACAACTCCCCATTCACCAACAGTCCCACATTCCTTACCTTCCCTCTGTCACTGACCATTACATTGTCCTCTTTCCCACAATGCAAAAATTAAAGCCAACACACAATACACATTCCAATCCAAATTTATAAATGAAATCATGACATAATTGATACAAAAATAAACTAATCACTCTTGTGCATTCCCTTTCATGCCTCTTCCATGTGTCTTTGCCTCTCTTAGTAGGTCTACGAGGTGCTTCTTCAATGGCTACAGCATGGCTGGTGGAATGCTGCTGACCTTCAGTTGAGAAGAATGCAGATGGCCTTGGAGGGTGACCTCAAGCAGCTCTGGGCCTAGAAGGCCTGGCTTCAGATGGCATCATCTTGGCCTGGGCTGGCCAGCTGACAGGCAATAGCAAGGGCACTGATAGGAGAATGAATGCTCTCCTCCTGAGAAAGGACAGTAGGTTCATGCTCCACGGGTTGGTGCCCCAGCAATCCCAGAAATCTGTCGGAGAATAGATTGCTGGACTGCTGTGATGCCCTGGAAACCAGAGTCATCAGGGCAGAAAGCTGAGATTGCATGACAACATTCTGAGCTTCCACTGCAGCACTTGGACATCGGCCATTAGACGCTGCATCATGGTTAGTTCCACAGGTGTGCTGATGGAGGTGACCACCTGTGCCAAGTTGGTGCTGGACTCCTCCATGCTCCTTGAGCGCAGGCTTTCCGGCAGGGTTCCCAGTGCACCAACCATTTGGGTGTTTACACCCATCTTCTGTTGCTTGGCCAATCAAAGTCCTCCACTGACTTGGAAGGCTCCAGTTTTTGAATATCTGAAATGAAAAAGAGACAAGGGTTGGGTTATGGTGAGGGGAGAGGAGAAAGTAAGAAGGTGTGTGCTTACACCATCTGCAGCTTCACAGTCAGAAGAGATTGAGGGATGAGGGAGAAGTGGGATGAGAGAAGGAGGATTTGATATGTAGATACTCTCATCATCAATCGCTCCAGCCCCGCCAATGGCCATGACCTCAGTGATGTTCCAATGGTGGCCAGCACTGTTTCATCCATGGAGGTTAGGAGATGCAGGCACACATCTCCCCCTCCAGTTAATTCCTGATGCCTTCTGTTATGCACCACCTACTCCTGCAAGAAAGAGAGAAGTGCATCAGTGAGTGGCATGCAATATGTTTGAGTGATGTGGCTGTCATGTTTGAATAGCCAGCAGTGTGTGTGAGCTGTGAGATATGGGTGTGAGGCTTACAACAATTCAAAGTGTGTGGGGGTGAAACATAGAAACATAGAAAATAGGTGCAGGAGTAAGCCATTCGGCCCTTCGAGCCTGCACCACTATTCGATATGATCATGGCTGATCATGCAACTTCAGTACCCCATTCCTGCTTTCTCTCCAAATTCCTTGCTCCCTTTAGCCCCAAGGGACGCATCTAACTTCCTTTTGAATATATCTAACAAACTGGCTTCAACAACTTTCTGTGGTAAAGAATTCCACAGGTTCACAACTCTCTGAGTGAAGAAGTTTCTCCTCATCTCGGTCCTAAATGGCTTACCCCTTATCCTTAGACTGTAACCCCTGGTTCTGGACTTCCCCAACATCGGGAACATTCTTCCTGCATCTAACCTGTCCAATCCCGTCAGAAGTGAAACATATGATTGGTAGGGTTGAGTCCTTATTGATGGGAATTGTTGACAGGTGAATGAAGGGGGTGTAGTGAATTGGGCAGTGGCTGAGGCTAGTGGTACAGTTGTTAGGATATGGCATTTGAAGATACATTCACTGATCTTGACCACTCATGTGAGATCATTAAATGTCTTCCTGCGCTGCATTCAAAGTTCTTACAGCTATACTCCTGGCATTAACCTCCACTGCTATCTCTTCCTACTTCCTTCTGAGCGTGTGTCTGAAGGTTCTCTTACCTCCACTGAGGATACAGGACATCTCTTCTCCGTTCCACCTCTTCCACCAAGATTTCCAGTGCAGTGTCTGAAAACCTTGTTGCATGCTGTCGATCATGGTCAGCCATTGTTGAATCTTCCACAGCACACTATTTAGAATACTCTCAGCACCTCCAGCAGCTACAGTGCACCTCTCCTTTCAGAGGTGCAGGCTGTCTTTAAGTAGCACTAGGCACTCACAATATGGAGCCCCCTTCTGATGTGTGCAGCGAATGAACTGTGCGGGGAGCACAAATTTGACATCCTGCCTGCATTGCAATCAATGAGCGCAGGTTAATCGCGCATCACAATCCCTGCACCCGTTTTCGGGGCTTATCCAATTTAACTGCCAAACAACATCTGAGTAATATAGCCAGTCTCTCACAAGATTATAGTTACAGCATGTCAAAAGATTTCTTGATGGTTATGCCACAGTCACAACTACTTTACCTTAGCTTTCTGTGTCAGTCCAGAATCTCTACATAGACTGCCAGCAGGGCATTTGCACAGATAATTTTTTCCTTTTGGTACTCATTCACAAATGGGATTTTCCTGATGTATGTAGAAGCTCAGAGGCAGAGTTTACTTCTCATTTGCTGAACCTGTGCTCAGACAATGCTTGTTCATACTAAAGTACAATTTCCTGGCTCCTAATTACCACTAGGGATGAAGTTTAGTGATCTCTGTTGTTGTTACAGTTGTCGGGGGCGGTAACCTGCTCAGGGCGTGACTTCCTGCGCCCGGTGCGGAAGTCCCACCCTGGCTGTGAAATTGCCCTTACCGCCCCCAGAGGAAGTGGAGCACAATCTCGTGTGCTCCACTTCCCCTTGGGCCAGGTCCAGCAACACTACTGGGGCGCGATCGGCAGCACTTCGCAGATGCTCCGCGTAGCGCTGACATGTTTCAATGCCGATCCCCTTCATTTAAAGGGGAGGGTCGCTGCGCACTCTGCATGCCCTCTGATGGTCTCCAGTAGGCAAAAACGGAATGCAGGGCTGCACAATGTGGCCCGGACCATGCAACTGAGGAAGTGGTTGGGCCGACCCGAGAGTCGACTAAGAAGGTAAGATGGCAGCGTGGGGCACTCGCGACCTGCCCTTTAACTTCCTCGTGAGCAGATGTTGGCCCGGTTCGCAACCCATGAGGCTGGCTCTGACACCGCTCACAGTAGCCTCATGGGGTGTTAGCCAAATTCCGCCACGGGACCGAAAGGGATTGGGACGTGAAGCTAAGGGGTCTCCGTGCACAACGATGATGTAATCAGCGGTTGCATCGTTGCCGATTGTGCGCCGGCCCACAAAATTTCATTGGAGCCGGTAGCGCTCCGCCCCAGCGCAAAGTGACTCCGGAGGCACTAACGGGCTTCGCAAAAGGGGCAATTTCGACCCCTTGGTATAGAAGATCATTATGCACTCTTCCTTAAGTCCTCTTTGAACAATGGAAATCCCTCCTCTAAAATGCAACGTCAAAGTTGAATAATAGTCTATATTATGTCTGTAATGCATTTATGAATTACTCCACGAGGTAATGTGTTGTACTCAAACAGTAGCGACGTTGGTCCTTTATTCATAACTCCAGAGTGAGGCACAAGCATGGTGAGCAGCCTTTCATACTGGGCCCTGCACACCTATGCAGGTGACCCTCAGGTCTCCCACCGCAGTGCCCTCTGGTGGACAGCCTCTGCCACAGGGGCAGGAAACCCCGGTCTCCACCAGTTGCACCCTCTAGTGGTGCCAGCATAGTATATACACAGTGTAAACCTTATTGATAGTACATCAGGTAACACATCTTCATCTTATGCAACTATACAGTGGCTACACGGAGAGTATATCTATAGTCTGCATATATAACATCACTCTTCTCCAAATGCTTTGTGCTGATTACCTTTGCACTATGCTCTCCCCAGACTAAAGTGGCAATAGCCCTTGCACCTTGGCTGTGCTTTGGCTTGGCTCTCTCCCAAGTTAATTCCCAAGTCCTTTTGCCACACTGCTGGGTAGTGGTAACCAGTTTGGATGGTTCGATGATGCAGTGGAGGTTCCAGTGGGTTCTGGGTATGATCCATGTATGTGTCCATGGCTACACACATCCATTTCCCCCCCACCACAGTGAGATCATGCAGCAGGCCCGTTACATTAACATATAGGATCAGACACAGTGCAATTACAAAGAAAGGAAGTTACAATTTGTGACACTTTCATTCAGTGACTTACATTCGTTACATTTTGTGGTCGTGCGCCAGGATTGAGTAGATTGCATTCATGGTTCAGTCATGGTAAGTACTGAGGTAGCAGTACAGGTATGCGAGGACGCAGGTTCCAGAGCAACCGGACGGGGTCCTAGTCATCTGATAGCGGCGCTGCGCCCCCTGCTAGTGGGGTGGGCTTGGTTCGCTCACCTAGCCAGGACTCAGGGCCTTTGCCATTGCCTAGTGGTGGGCAGAGCCACAGATGTGTGTGGCCTCCCTGTCCTCCTTTGAGGGCTGCAGAACCTTGTGCCTGCTCTCTAATGGTGTTGGGAACCTGGCTGTTCCAGGTTCCGTTTGGGTAATTCGTTGCCTGACCTTTCGCTCCCGAACATGGCCAAGATAGCGACTGGGTCTGGGGGCTGCGCCGTCTCCACCCGGGTGGTGGTTAATGGTGGCCAACTGCGCGTATTGGCGCTGCTTTCGTTTCCAGGTCCGTAGCGAATAGTGCCATCGGGTGACTGCAGTGTGGGATAGACCTGGGGCAGGGCATCAGGATCAGCGCCTTTACCCTCCCAAATTCACTTGCTTGCTACTTTTGGGGACACTTTATTCCCGACATCTCGCAACAACAGATTGTTCTTTACATTAGGAATAGTACCGACATCTCACAACAACATTTTGTTCACAATCTTAATCAGTTTGTTGCATTGATTGCCATGCATACAATGTCTTAAGTTCAGTTGGTTGCAGGTCTTCTTTAAGAGAACCCTGCTGGCTTTGCCCCAATCAAATCCTTTGTTAGACACCACGTGTTGGTTCCTCAGCGTTGCACCTCGTAATATGGCCGCGGCCATCTTTTTTTTCAGCCACGCTGCACCTCACTGCAGCAGGGACGCCATCTTGCCTCTGTCCTCGAGGTCGACTGCCTTGATCCTTCTCTCCCGCGATTCTGCAACAAAAGCTGGAAGGGCCTGTGAATTCGACCTTCCTCTCCAGGAGTCCTGCCACTGGAGCCGGTCAGGTACTTTTAGGTCATTCTGGTCGGATCGTTGCCATGCTGTTATGATGGACAGTCTGTGCCTCAGGTGCTGCGCTGGTCTGTTCTCTGATGCCTAGTCCAAGCGAAGGTGAGGTTTTGCTCTGCCTCTGAGCATGGGGGACATCGATTGCTGGAAGGAAGAGGTCTTCCCATTTCCACTGGATCTTCCCTATCCACCTTCTTCCGATTAGCATTGGACCATCCACAGAGGTAAATTGTGCACCACACCATTATGGATTACACTTAGGGAGGAATTTCATAGTTTTCTCCTTCTGAGAAGTTTAAATCTTAGCATTTGCTTTACGTACAGGATCAGTTAATTTAGAGAAGTATTTTTTGCAGTGCCCATTGATCTGAATCTCCCTCTCCATTCTGTACTTTATCTTCTTATGTTGTCAGGCCTCGTGTCAAAAACAGATAACTTCGGACCTTGTGACTTCTCCTCACTTCAGCTTTTGTTTCACACTACCAGCAGTGTGGAAATAATGCAATAGTTTGCATTTTTTTATTGCTCTGCATGTGCAGGAAAGCATCTCAATGTTTTTCGAGGACAAAGCAATGAGTGTGAAGCAGGAAAAGAAAAGGGAAGGATCAAGAGGTGTTACAGGATCAAAGGCTCAGTCAAAGAGAAGAAGAAGGTGGCAAGCGTAGATAACTTCAGCGGACAACAGCATATTAATTAAAGGGGCAGGCATCGATATGGAGCAGACGGTGTGAGGGACAAGGAGAATCCCAGTGTTGGAAGAATGAATGGTACACATGTAAACATAAGGCTGGAGGCGAGCAATCGGGTAGGAGGGACTGGAAAATGAGGCTATAAATGTTGAAGTCAACTTGCTGTGGCCTAGGGAGAAGATGGAGCTCGCAGAGGGCTGAGGTGATGGGGACTTAGAATGGGTGAGAACACTGACTGATGTTTTTATTGTTTTGAAGCTTGTGGAGCAGGGAGGCTAGAGCTTTAGTAAATAAGGTAAACTCAACCTAAACTCATTAGGCACACTACAATAAATAGTAAAATATTGAAGTCAGAGCTGTTATGTATGTTGGCAAGGTTAATGGAGGTCTACCATACATCTAAGACTTGTTGTACCAGATGTATCTGATGTTGATGATGCTGACAGAGTGCAGAGTGGAAAAATGTTCCATTTCCAGCACAGTCATCCCTCATCTTGAGCAACTCAAAACTTGATATTGTTTAGAAATAAATTCTGTCCTTATTTTGAGTTTTTTTGTTGTTGCATATCACCCAGCCGTTTTAAATGTATTTTCTGTCTCTATGCTTCTGGTCTCACCCGACAAACTGCAACTGGGATAGCGGGCAGCTGATCTGTTCCAAGACATTCAAAATGCTATTCTTAGCTGGCTGCGAGAAGCAGCCCAACAACAAATCACCCTCAGTTTCTCCTCCCCGTGAAGATGCCTGCCTTTGCTCAGTGACTTCCACACAATAACCCGAATTAAAGAAATCAGTGGAGTGAGTAATCAAATAGAAGAAATACAATGATTTGTACTTTATATTGCTAGTTTATTATTCATTTACTTAATAATGAAATGGATTAATTCCTCAGTAGAATATTGTTTTGGATTTTTAGTGCAGTGTGCGAGAGGGAGAACTTGTTTGCAATACGCATAATAAAAATAATTTGCTTCAGTTAGCAAAAGAACTACAGTATCACAGAAAAAACAGCAGACCAAAATAGAAAAACGCCACCTGTATATCTTATTCAGTGGGGTAGGAACTAAATATCACACTGATTTCTCCCCCGCTCACCCCCATAATGGTTCATTTTTTTGTCTCCATTAGCTGAACACACATTGAAATTGGTTCGCATGTTAAATGTTTTTCAGGCGAAAAATGGACGCTGAATGATCCAATATGTCATATTCCACTCTGTGTATTCGGCGTATGACATATTGGTTAAGGCACCCTGTAATTGCCCAGAACACACGCTTGAAACTGGCATTAGAACTATTGCATATGCAAATCGGGCCCTAACACCTATTTCATACCTCCTTACTAAGTATTACAAAGTATTTACAGCACAGAAACAGGACATTAAGCCCAACAGGTTCATGTCGGTGTTTATGCTCCACACGAGCCTCCTCCCACCCTTCGCCATCTAACCCTATTGTGAAATTGGTTCCCGACTGACTGCAGCATGTGCTGTCAGTGGTGTTTAAAAGGACTACTGATGCTGCCAGCGAAATGGCAAGTGCATTTTTTTTTTAAATAACCTGTATGTGGAGCTAGGAGGAGCCAGAGAGCTCCCTTCCCTGAACTCACCTCAGGCCTGGTGCCGGCTTTCCCGCTGGTGAACTTTCATTGGTGCACTGCCTCTTGAGGCATGACGGTCGTCCCCACCATGCTGCTCATGTCCTGACATCGCAAGGTTGAACAATTTCAGTCCTCTAGCGCACCAGTTTCAGCATGGTGGTCCATGACCACTGTTGGGTTCATGCCTGAATCTCTAGGCCATTCACTCAGTATCCAGTGTAATTGTCTATTAAAAAACTGCAATCCTTAGCCTGCAAGTTCACTTATGCTTAACAGAAGGGAAAGAAATGATTCAGCAAATTACCATTACATGTTACAGGCATGCATCATTCAGTTTGCTATGAGAAAGAGTTCTCCCATATTTGAAATAATTCCTGTAAAACCAGCATCACAGCATATTGTACCACACAATAAATAATAGACTGCATCATTGCAATGTCAGATGTCGCCTTGATTTTTTTTCATGAAAAGAGTGCATGTGTAATTACTCTGGATCTGAAAAGTACGATCTGATGGGAATAATTCTGTTAACTCCCAAGTGGTTAAAAGGTTATGACAATTGTATTTAGAATTCCAATTGCCTGTTTTATTCACAGGCTTGTACAAAGGATCTCTTCTTTTTTCCTATTTAATTTCAGGTAGCAGTCAATATTGCAAGTGTGCCATTGTGTTAAAGAAGCCACCAACGATTGTTTTAAATGATGAATCTTGTTAATAGGAAAGATCAGTTTCAATGACAAAAATAGCAGAATGTACATCTAAAATGTTTAGGATTCCTATATTAACTATTCCATTATGTTTATTCTGTCACATTTACAGAAGTTTTATCAAACAGTAGTTATATATTGATCAAATATTATGACCATTATGATCTCGAATGTCTCTGCTACATTAATGCCTCCCATGTCATTGTGTCACTTGTTAGCCTGTCAAGTGTATTTAATGACAGACAAGAGGGAGATACCACATATCCTCTTGGTGGAGCTATCTACTCAAAACTACAAAGATATACTGTATCGAATACCATTGAATTTGTAGGAAGATACTGCTCAGTAGCAATGATAAGTCTTGACTTAAAATGCATGCTTGTAACTCTAGTGATTGAGCAGAAGCCTCCAAATCGAACAGTTGCGAGTTTGGATCATGGCCATCAACTATCAATTAGACTCCCTTTCCTTACTTGAGCACAGTTGGATGGATGTGAAATTAAACTGAGTAGCCAAGAGATCAGAATTAGGCCACTTCACTTTTCTGTGCAGAGATGTGAATTTGGAACCATTCCAATGCTGTAGATGAGGAAGAGCTGTTTCTTTTTTAAAGCTAAAACTCCCTCTTGCACATTCAGTAATTAGTTTCTGATTGTCTTGTTGCAAGCATAGACCATTGGTCACAATTCTTTTGTTGAAAGACATGTACAATTGGATGTATTAAATTACATACTTGGCACTGCGTGTGAGTATGTCTTGGAGAGTGTGGGCCTCTATGTTGTAAAGAAAGGAGATGATGATGTGCTTGCTCTAAGATGATCAAGTGGAGAAAGGACCTGTCGGTTAGGTCTGAATAAACCCAAGTGCTTCCATTTTTAGCTTTGCCACTGCTTATAAGACTGAAGAGGTCTCTAACCATGGGAGGGGGGATAGGCACAATGGAGAGAACTTTTCAAATCCTACCAAAGCGTGTTGTTAATTACAGAAGAGACTCCTAGCATCTGCCTGTCTTGGCTGAAGAAAGAATTACACGAGCAAGAGGAAATATGGCAAGAAGATTAATTAAGCTTCTCTCGATCCATTCTGAAGCCTGTGATAGCCATTCAACACAGCTTTATATTCTTTAGATCCCTATATATCAATATGCTCATGTATTTCATACTGTAGTAAGTACAATCCTGTTATTATTGGATAAATTGCAAAATGTACACTTATTTAACAGCTTGGTAATAAGCACCTTTGAATTAATATTGTTACATCTGCTTATCTCTCTCTATCACATTATTTCAGTTTTGCTGGGCTAGACATAACCCTTATCAGAATCATTGAATAACAACTGGCAACAGCTGTGAAATTCTGGGCATGTTAATCGGAAAGAGTTGTTTATATAGGTATTACCAGCAACCCTCTTTAATTACCCCGGGGCTTGGTGCACCCAGGCACAGTCTCTTACTTCCCTGGATGACAGATCTGGAGATTTGAATTCAATATTTCTTCTGAAAACAGCCTTTTAACTCTATCCCTCGCTCGCCAACAAAGGTCAAATCCTTGTTCCCTGTTTTTTAAGAAGTCAGCATCTTTGTGTGGCCACTTGTGATTATTTATTGATGAGCCTCACTAGTGACTCTCATTTGACCTCCAAAATTCTAAGTCATGAACCTTTTCAATAGATGCCCAATCTACATGTACATTCTCTTAATCTGGTGGCTGTCTCAAGATCGTGTGCTCTATTAACCTGTTGTTTGTCAGCCCAGACCTTAAGTCTCCATTCTTTATCTGAATCCAACGTGTAAAATGTAACAGTGCAATGTGTAACTTTGTTTGCGCCTCTGGTGAGCTGTTGCAAGAATGCTAACATAAAAAGAAAAGGTAGCGTACGCTGTTATAAACCTCATCCTTCCCAGCTTCAGCAAAATAAAAGTTTGTCGCTTTAAAAACATTTTTTTTTACATCTTGCACTTTGAACTGGAATGGAAAAATAATAGAGAATGTCAAAACTGGGGATGTAATTAAAGGAAGAGCTAAAGAAAGAAATCTAAAATGTATGTTTATTTTTTTTAAGTACGTCACTTCAGCTTTTAGGCCTCTTATTCATAAAGTTTCTTCTGTGGTGAGCTCTAATTAAACCCGATAGCAGAGATTTAAAGTATGTAATGCAGCCAAGCCCAGATTTAATTGAGATTTCCTGTAGGCTCTTACTTTGGTCAAATATAACAACCTTTACCCTGAAGTCTGGATTTGTTTGCTAATATTGAGCAGTTTACTACAGAGTAAGTGCTGTTCATTTTGTGCGAACATTTACCGGGACTGAATATCCACTGCCTCTGGAGTAATATGCAGGTGTGGGAGATTTCAAATTATGTTGTTGTACTTGTCTTGCCGAATTCTTAAATGTGTTACTGTTCAACATTTTGAAGTGTGGATCATGTTATTATTTTCTTGTAGATGTATTTATGTACAAAGGTACCTCTATTTAGCTCATTAAAGCTCGTTCCCAGATGGATCCTGTTGGCTTATCACAAATAGAGTAAAGCAACCAGCTGCAGTTGGATTGCTAAAAATATTATGAAGGAGGATCATTATTATGTTGAATAGAATCCAACTAAAGTGAATTAATGAGATAAACTGCCTGTAATTTCCAACGATAATGAACTTAAAATCTTCTTCGAGCCCATAATAGAGGCCCATCCTTCTTGAGAAGACAAAATCTTCAGGCTCTATAGCCTGGGTTTTCTGATCAGCATTATTTTAAAGTTAGTGGTAACCCATTTAAAATAAATGGTACAGTGTTAATTTAAAAATCTAGGCTTATACCTCCTGAACTCTTTATTGGAAGATTGTCCCAAGATCGAACATCCTTTTTCACTTTACTGTCTTTAAAGAAAGAAGAGTCAAGTTACAAGAAATTTGATTAAGAGTGGTGTAATGTGTTTCTTGCATTGTTCGTGGGTCAATAACAGAAGGTGGCTATCTTCCAGTTCAATTCTCCTCAAAGCATTATTTTATAGATCAGAAAAGTTAAATGAATAGCATATGAATACTAATGTCTTTTGTCTATTCCACTGATTTGTACCTCGATTTAAGTAGATATATTTTTATTCAGCCAAATTTGCAGTAATGGTGCTTCACAGTTTGTGAATACCAGACATAAATAAAGTAACATACATTTACAGATGCTCTGTTGAAAGCTTTTCGCAAATTCCTGCTCTGTGGGGAGAATATGGGGAGGGGGGAGAATTGTTTTTGTTGTACCCTCTCCCTTCCTCTGGGTGTAAAACAGGGAAAGTCCAGTTTTGGGATGCAGTGCCCACATCAGACCTGTGCCTGGGCTTTGACATATTGGTGAAGACTGCTTCCCATGCATCAGTGGCGCCTGCCTGACACAGGCCACTTGCATATGTAAATGAGGGGCCCAACAACTATTTCAGGATCCCGCCAGGAAATTCGGCAGGCTCCGGACCTCATGTGCTCATCATTACCTGGTCTACATGTGACCTAACTAGCGGTCCTGAAGGGATTTCTAGAGGCTACCACCAAAAATGTTAAGTTTTTTTTCAATACATTAATGTATATTAATTGCTTGGACTTGGGGGTACAGGGCACAATTTCAAAATTTGCAGATGACACAAAATTTGGAAGTGTAATAAACAGTGAGGAAGATAGTAATAGGATTCAAGAGGCTGGTGGAATGGGTGAACACATAGCAAATTAAATTCAACATAGAAAATGTGAGATGATATATTTTAATAGGAAGAATGAGGAGAGACAGTATGAGCCAAATGGTACAATTTATAGGAGGTGCAAGAATAAAGAGACCTGAGGGTGTTCGTACACAAATCTTTAAAGGTGGCAGGACAGGTTAACAAAGCAATTAATAAAGCATATGGGATTCTTGTCTTTATAAATAGAGACACAAGTACAAAAGCCAGGAAGTTATGCTAAATCTATATAAAACACTAATTTGGTCCCAGCTGGGATATTGTGTTAAATTCTGGGCTCCATGCCTTTGGAAGAGCATGAAGGCTTTGAAGAGGGTACAGAAAAGATTTACTAGAATGGTTCCAAGGATTGTGGATAGCCTGGGGAAGCTGGAGTTGTCTCCTTAAAAGGAAAGCTAAGCGATTTGAAAGGAGTGTTTAACATCATGAAGGGTGTAGATAGAGTAAATACCCAGAGGGAACAGATTTAAGGTGATTGTCAAAAGAACCAAAGGTGACATGAGGAAAAAGCTTTTTACACAACAGGTGGTTAGGATTTGGAATGCAATGCCTGAAATGGTGGAGGATACAGATTCAATAATCACCTTCAAAAGGGAATTGGAAACAGTATCACGGCATAATTCCAGTAAAATGTTGAGTTTGTCTTATACAGAGGTTATGGGATACCTTGGACCTCCTGAGTACCTATTTAAACTTAACCTGGAGTTCACTTAAATGTTTACTGCGTGTGTTCACAATCTCAAAGACCACCTATAATTCTCAGTATTTAAAGAACTTTTAAAGATCAAAGTAAAAACCTGGTTTCATAATTTAGAGTCGGAAAATCATGGAACCATTATTTTTGGACTCCTCTCAAAGGCATCAATGCTCTTTTCAAGGCAGGGTACCCAAAATTGCTCACACTATCTCAAATGTGGTCTCATCCAGTGAATGAACTGATGGAAAAGCCTGGCATTTTTATGACAGAATTGGTAGAGAACTTTTTCTTTAAGGTAAGTGTTAGAATTTTGACTTAAAGGTATTTGCTGTAAAATTGCACTTGCAAATGTGATCCTCCTTATGCAGTGTCCATGTTGCTGTAAACTTTATATTGGCCCTGAAATTCCAGTCAGAGGCTTCTTTCGGACGAACACATTCCGACCGGAGAATTTTTCCGAAAGTATTTGGTGGTCCTGGACGGGAGGCCATTGGGGAGGCCTTCTCTTCCTGCACTGCGAAGCATGCTCCCGTCCTCCAGGATCCCACCCAGAAGATGCAGTCACGTGTGACTGTTCAGCCAATCAGGTAAAGTATTCTCAATTAATAGCCAGGGAGCTCCGTATCTACAAGTTCTCATTGCTATTAATTGGAAAAAAAACCATTGTATTGTAATAGAACTGAATTTAGAAATGTGGGGGAAGTTTAACCTAAAAAAACACGTTGTTTGGGGGATATATGTGGTTAAAGTTTAAAAAATCTGAATACCGACCAGAACCCGCCTCCAACCCACCCACTATGGTTTTAACGAAGGTGGGCAGCCAATCCGCTGCCAGGAGGCAGGTCATCTATTTAAATATTATAATGAGGCTGAAAGCCTGTGCTTTAACATCCACTTTAAATTTAACTTTAGCTGGTTGGGTTTTGCAGGCCTTGTGAAACCCGCCAGCTAATGCAAGGCGAGGACTGCTGGATTCAGGAGGAATTGCCTTTACACATGCCTCCGAGATCCAGCATCCCTGCCTAATCCACCAACTACAATCAGAGCTCCCGCCCCCTGTAATATCTACCTGTGGACTACTGTGGCACTGCAACCAGTGCAGTGTACAAATAAAGGGGGAACAGGTCACCTGACTGGAGTTCCGGCGAGTTCTGCCATCTTAAGGCTTGTGTGTGTTTGTGAGTTGTACTGAAGATGTAACAATGACGACGAGGATGGGATAATCGGGAAAAAAAAGCTGCAGTTTTTGTTGGTGGAGGATTCAGCCAACTGACAGAGAGACTTTGAGAGCTTCTCTGTTTTGATTAACAACGACAAATCCAAGGTAAATTACAAGCACACTTGTTTGAACTGCCAGAGTCCAGATGGCCATGCCTATGGGGATAATGGGGCGCTTGGAGGAGTTTCAATGTGACCATGAAAGTTTCGGAGCATATGTGGAGTGGTTAGAAATGTTTTTCACCACAAATAATACCATCGCAGTCCCCAATGATGAAAATCATAACTGGGTGGCGTTGGAAAGACAAAGGGCGATTTTCTTAACTGAAGCAGGGCCCGAGGTGTATGACACCCGGAAAAATGTGCTTGTGCCTGTCAAGCCAAAGGACACAACTCTTAAGCATATTCTCAGCACTGCAGTCCTGAGCCCCTGGAAATTGCTGAAAGTTTTTGTTTCGGAATATGAGATCAGTTAACCGAAGAAAATATCAGTGAGTACATTGTAGCATTAAAAAAGCTATCTATTCACTGTAATTTCGGAAACTTTCAGGACCGAGCATTGCCTGACCGCTTTGTTTGTGGGATGAAAAATTATGCGATCAGAAGAAAGTTATTGACAATGCCTAACTTGACTTTTGATTTAGCTTGTCAGACAGCTATGTCAATGAACATGGCCGACCAATATTCCAGAGAATTTCATACTATTTCCAGTCGTCAGACAACCGACGTGAATCGCCTGCAGGTTAAAAGTAAAAGGCAGTTAGGCCCCAAGGTCTCAGAAACTGGCAATGGTAACAGAGCATTGAAGTCCTGTTATTGGTGTCTGGGACAATACATTGCTCAAAGTTGTCCATATGTGAAGGCAGAATGTTTTATCTGCAGGAAAACTGGGCCTCTAGCGAAGGCATGCCGACTGAGGGGTAAACATGCTTTCAAAGCTATAAGTAGAAATCCCCAGATACTACATAGCATGGAAGAACAACAACAGGACGAGGAGGTTTTAGAACTACACATCATCAGGAGCACGAGGGTATCTAACAGCGATTGGAAAAGTATCATCATCCACATACATATTGCAGGAACCAAGATACCCATGGAAATCGACACTGGTGCATCCATGCGTGTAGTATCAGAGTCGCTATACCTCAACAAATTGCGGGATTTTCCATTGGAGAAATCCAGGATAGAGCTGCGAGGCTACTCGGGAGAAAACATTTCTGTGGTAGGTCGTATCACTGTACTGGTGAAATACAAGGATCAATTTCAGAGCTTGCCTCTATTAGTAGTGGCAGGAGACAAGCCGGCCTTACGAGAAAGAAATTGGTTGGGATCACTGAAGCTGGATTGGAGTGAGATTTTTCGTGTTGAAATGAGATTTGCATCAAGTTATGATGTCATCAAGATGTATCTGAAGGTGTTCTGCGAAACAGGCAGTCTGATCCAAGGCTTCAAGGCGAGTGTCAGGGTACAGAAGGATGCTAGATCGGTTTACTGCAAACCACGACCCGTACCTTATGCATTCAAGGAGAAAGTTGAGCAAGAACTCAAAAGACTAGAGACTGAGAACATTATTTCTAAGATAGATCTATGTAATTGGGCTACACCCATTGTTGTTGTACCTAAGTCCGATGGTAAGGTAAGATTGTGTGGTGATTATAAAGTAACTGTAAACCAGGTTCTAGAGGGTAATGTCCCCAATACATTGCCGAATATAGAAGATTTGTTCACAACACTGACGGGTGGTCAGATCTTCTCAAAACTGGATCTTACAAATGCCTACTTATAACATGAAATAGATGAGGAGTCCAAGTCATGCTTGACTATAAATACTCATCTAGGCCTATATCAAGTTAATAGGCTACCGTTTGGAGTGTCTTCCGCCCCTGCCATATTCCAAGGGGTGATGAACCAAGGTATTGAAGGGGTAGTATGTTATTTAGCACTAAATGGGCAAATTCATAATAACATATTGAATGAAGTCCTCAAACAGCTAGAGAAGCACAGAGTATGAGTGTCTGCTCACAAGTGTGAGTTATTTCAAAACTCAGTGGAGTACTTAGGGTACAGAGTAGACTATTGAAAAAACAGGTTCATTGGAAGTGGTCAGAAGAATGCGATACAGCATTCAAGGAGTGTAAAAGAAAATTGGTAGAGAGCACCATGTTAGTTCACTATGATGTATCTAAACAGATCAAGCTAGCATGTGATGCCTCTCCATATGGAGTTGGGGCAGTAATCTTTCATGGTCTCTCCTCTCTACTATGTAGTACAATTGCTTTTGCTTCACGCACTCTCAATGCCAGTGAGCGTAATTATGCGCAAATCGAAAGGGAAGCTTTGGCATTAATTTTTGGGGTCAAGAAGTTCCACAAATACTTGTATGGTCATAAGTTTACCATTGTTACAGACCATGAGCCCCTGACAGGAATTCTCCATCCGAAATCCCCATTTCCAACATTAGTTGCAGCCCAAATGCAGAAATGGGCTTTGATTTTGTCAGCATATACATATGATATTGAATACAGACAATCAGCTAATCACAGTAATGCTGATGCTATGTCTAGATTGCCTTTCCCATCAAAAATTACACCCAATAGGGAAGAAGTGTTCAATTTTTCATACATTGCTGAACTGCCAGTCACAGCATTGATAAAGCAACCAAACGTGACCCAGTTATGTCAAAGGCGAATGATTATATTGCAAACCAGGCCAAACCAGGTAACAGACAAAGATATTCATCCATTCTTCATTCGTAGGAATGAATTATCAGTCGATAAAGATTGTATCATGTGGGGTGCAAGAGTGGTTATACCAAATAAATGTAGTTCCAAATTATTAGGAGACGTCCATGACCAGCACCTGGAGATGTGCTTGACCAAGAGTTTTGCACACAGTTACTTTGATAGAGGTAGAGTAAAAGAGAGAGAGTTCAAATGGAAATCAAGGGCATCCCTTTCGAGGAAAACTTTCCTCAGGATCAGTCTCGAATGATTTTAAATTCGACACCATGTTTGGAAGATCCTGATCGAGAGCGAAGGTATCCTCTTCAAAACAGAAAACAAGTAGTTAAGCTTGATTTGTAAATATGGCAAAATAAGTCCATATCTTTTGTTATGTATAACCATGCAAGTTATGTATGATGATTATTTTGTTATAATTACACTTCTCCCTCCTTAATGAAGAAGTAATATATATAGCTTCACCTGTGGCGTACTGTGGCACTGCAGCCAGTGCTGTGTACAAATAAAGAGGGAACAGGTCACTTGACTAGAGTTCTGGAATATTCTGCCATCTTAAGGCTTGTGTGTGTTTGTGAGTTGTACTGAAGATATAACACCCTCCATGAGGCCTACGATTCAACCCCAACAGACCTCTGATTTCCCCCCCCCACCCACCCCAGGCCTCCGATCCCCCGCCTTCCCCCCAATCCTCCGGCCTCTCAACTTCATCCGACCCCTCCCTGTGTTGCTCTCAACCCCCGATCCTCTTGCAATCCCTCTCCCTGTTCCTCCAGCCACTCCCCGGCCCGTGATCAATTCCGATTTTTACCTCCCCCCCGCTCCTTTGACTGCTTCCGGCCCTTATACGATCTCTCCCTCCCTCCCTCTCCGCAGACCTACCAGCCGGGAGCGCACCAGCCTCTTAATCTGTCTGGATGCGGGTGAGAAACAGACGTCCCATGCAAATCAGACCCTGCCGTTAAATTTGGCTTCGGAGACCCCCCACTCCCAACCTGCCTTCCCCATTAAAATTCAGCTAATCATTTTAACAAAAAACCTTCTTAGAGTAAAAGCTGTTTTAAGAATGATTGTAACCAACTGTTTGAAATCTGAAAGGTGCCCTGTTGTGCACACGTCCATCTATCCCTTGGCTGCATGAAAGGAATAAGAAGCTTATGCCTGAAAGCAAATTGCAGCAGACGTTGGAAATCTGAAACAACATATGAAAATGCTGAGAACACTCAGCAGGTCAGACAGCAGCTATGGAGAGAGAAATGTAGGGTTAAGGTTTCAGGTCCATATCTTATCAGCAAAAGTGCGAGGGCCCGAAATTGATGGCCTTACCGCTCACTATCACCGACATTCGTCCTCGGGTTGCGTCCAGTGCCACTTTCGATGTGGGCGGGAGGGAAAAACCACCAGGAACCGCCCGCTGACGTCAGCGGATGGCCGAGTGGCGTAAGTGGACTCCCGCCCGCTGAGATACCAAATTGGTGCAGGCGGGAGTCGACACCAGAACGGGGGCGGACCGCTGGCTGGGGGGCTGGGCTGTCCCCGACGGTGAGTATGAAGATCTGAAAAAAAGTTGAGTAAACATTTTATAATTTTTTTCTTTACTGGGACTTACCTGGAAGGGGTCCCCTGAAGGTCTTCTGATGGCTTTTTTTTTTTAAATGCTTTTCCTTTTCAGGTCTTCGACCCTCTGTGGGCCCGACTCCATCATCGGCGGCATTTGGGCGGCAAGTGCCTTTGCCGACAAGATTGGGAGCTCCCGCCAGATTGGCGGCATAAGTCCCCCTTTTGCTGCCCGCTGACTTTTGTAGTACCTTGTTGATGAAAACCCCGCCCAAAGTACCATCGGGTACCTCGGCGGCCATCGGCAGTCTTTTGGGCGGCACTTGGGTGAGTGGGGGCTATCACCAATTTCGGCCTCCAAGTGTTTAAAGACCTGTATTGCTGTCAGTTCTATTAAAAAACACGGGGACTGAAATTGCCCCTTTTCGAAAGGCACTAACCGGGTGATGCGTACATTTTGCCCGGGGGCAGGTAGCCGAAGCGACCTGCCCAGACTTGCCCCCGGGACACTGCGGGTGCAAATGGCTTTGCGCCGTGCCCCGTACTTTTCGCTCCCAAGTGGCAGTGCAAATGGCGGTGACATCATCGCCATGCACGCCGACCCCTTTGCGCGAGGTTGGCGTGGGGCGATGCCACCGACAGCTTTGCGGGACGCATAGTTGTGGTGGCTGGGGTGTCCCGACCACCCATAAAGCGGAGGGTCTTGCGCCGCCGTCGGCATATTTTTTTATTGACGGCCGACTTAGGAGTGGGCCCGACAATGGCGGCCGTTGGTTCGGCCGGACTGCCAACTGCCCGAAAACCCTCCTGCTGGGCCAGTGGGCGCCACGGAGCCAGCTCCATGGCTTGCAGTGGCCTTCCCCTTGAAAAGAAGGGGAGGGACATTGCGATGTGTCAGCGTGACGCTGATTCACAGCACCCTGTTCCCGCCTCCCTCCCGTCCCACGAGCGCCCGGATGAATTTTTTAAGTTAAAGTGCACACATCCACCGACTGCCCGGCGGAAAAAAGTCACTTAACTTGAATTAAGCGCCCCAAACCGAACGCTGGGCAATTTGACCCCCTTGGTGTGTATGTGCCCCCCAACCCGCGCCCCCCAACACCTCTCCCACAATTTGGGTAGAGTGAGCATTTACTCTTTTATATTTCTCCCATGGGTGGGGCAGATGTTAATCAATTTGAATATATATATGTTTTAGGTGTGATATGACTATTTTAGTTCTTGTATTTGTAAATTGAATAATCATCATCATCATAGGCAGCCCCTCGGAATCGAGGAAGACTTACTTCCACTCTTAAAATGAGTCCTTAGGTGGCTGAACAGTCCAATATGCGAACCACGGTCCCTGTCAGAGTTGGGACAGATAGACGTTGAGGGTAAGAGAGGGTGGGACAGGTTTGCCGCATCTGTTTCTGCTGCCTGCACTTAATTTTTGCATGCTCTCAGCGATGAGACTTGAGGTGCTCAGCGTCCTCCCGGATGCACTTCCTCCACTTAGGGCGATCTTTGGCCAGGGACTCCCAGGTGTCGCTGGGGATATTGCTTTATCCCTGTAATGTTTCCTCTGCCCACCTTTGGCTCGTTTGCCGTGTAGGAGTTCCGAGTAGAGCGCTTGCTTTGGGAGTCTTGTGTCAGGCATGTGAACAATGTGGCCTACCCAGCAGAGCTGATCAAGTGTGGTCAGTGCTTCAGTGCTGGGGTTGTTGGCCTGGACGAGGATGCTAATGTTGGTGCGTCTGTCCTCCCAGGCGATTTGTAGGATCTTGCAGAGACATTGTTGGTATTTCTCCAGCGACTTGAGGTGTCTACTGTACATGGTCCATGTCACTGAGCCATACAGGAGGGTGGGTATTACTACAGCCCTGTAGATCATGAGCTTGGTGGCAGTTTTGAGGTCCTGATCTTTAAACAATCTTTTCCTCAGGCGGCCGAAGGCTGCACTGGCACATTGGATGGGGTGTTGAATCTCGTCGTCAGTATCTGCTCTTGTTGATAAGAGGCTCCCGAGGTATGGGAAATAGTCCACGTTGTCCAGGGCTGCGCCATGGATCTTAGTGATTGGGGGGCAGTGCTGTGCGGCGAGTACAGGCTGGTGGAGGAATTTTGTCTTATGGATGTTGAGCGTAAGGCCCATGCTTTCGTATACCTCAGTAAATACGTCGACTATGTTCTGGAGTTCAGCCTCTGTATGTGCGCAGACGCAGGTGTCGTCTGCTTACTGTAGCTCGACAACAGAAGTTGGGGAGTTCTTGGACCTGACCTGGCCTGGACGTGGCGCAGGTTGAACAGGTTCCCACTGGTTCGGTTGTTTAATTCCACTCCAGCGGGGAGTTTGTTGACTGTGAGGTGGAGCATGGCAGCGAGGAAGATTGAGAAGGGGGTTGGGGTGGTGACACAGCCCTGTTTGACCCCGGTCCGGACGTGGATTGGGTCTGTGATGGATCCGTGGTAAGGATCACGGCCTGCATGTCGTCGTGGAGAAGGCGGAGGATGGTGACGAACTTTTGGGGGTATTTGAAACAGAGGAGGACGCTCCATAGACCCTCGCGGTTGACAGTATCAAAGGCCTTTGTAAGATCGAAGAAGGCCATGTTGAAGGGTTGGTGCTGTTCGCTGCATTTTTCCTGCCGCTGTCGGGGTGCAAACATCATGTCCGTTGTGCCCCGTAGGGGACGAAATCCCCACTGTGACTCCGGGAGAAGCTCCTCAGCCACAGGGAGAAGACGGTTGAGGAGGACTCTAACAACAACTTTCCCAGTGGCTGATAACAGGGAGATTCCTCTGTAGTTGCCGCAGTCGGACTTGTCTCCTTTTTTAAAGCTGGTCACAATCGTTGCATCTCTGAGATCTCCCAGCATGCTCTCCTCCCTCCAGATGAGAGAGATGAGGTCACGTATTCACGCCAATAGTATCCCTCTGCCATACTTCAGTGCCTCAGCAGGGATTCCATCCGCTCCCTTGGCCTTGTTGTTCTTAAGCTGTCTTATGGCTTTTACGACCTCGTGCAGTGTTGGGGTTTTACTAAAATGGTGGCGGGTCGCATGCTGTGGGATGGAGTCGAGAACACTCGAGTCAAAGGCAGAGTCTCGATTGAGCAGATCTTCGAAGTGCTCCTTCCAGCGGGCTGTGACTGCCTCGGTGTCCTTGATGAGTGTTTCCCCGTTCTTGGCCAGCAGTGGGTTGGGGCTTTGGGTGTTTGCACCGTCGGTGGCCTTGACTGCGATGAAGAATCCTCGCACATCATGGCTGTTAGCCAGCTCCTGTGCTTTCTCCATCCACCACCTGTTCTTTAGGTTCCAGGTTTCTTGTTGGACCTCAGCCTTGAGCCGTCTGTAATGCTACTTTGCTGTTCCCAAGTTGGGTTGTTGTTTAAGGCTCAGAAATGCCCCGGGCTTGTGATCTATTAGCTCTTTGATCTCCTGATCATTCTCATCAAACCAGTCCTAGTGTTTCCCGGTAACCGAGTGTCCCTTTGCAGGCACTGGTTATGGAGGCCTGTTATGGAACCAACCCCCTCCCACTGTCTCAACTCCCCCTAGCCCTAATAAACACTAATAGGGGGGTGCATCTTTCATAAATCCTTACTTTAAACCCTAATCCTGCAAAACCCCAAAATTCGGGCCTACCTCAGGCTTCCCTCCAAACCACCCATCGGCGACAATCACCGGACTACCAGCGACGACCGAGCCTCCTGCAGCAGCGACCTGGACCTCTTTTCCCCCTTCGGCGATCTCCTCCTCCGACATCAACGTCGACCCAGTTGCTCCACCTGATCTCCGATCCTCAACGATGCCCGTTGAGCCACGTGAGCTTTCGACCAGGCGATCCGGCCTCCAGTGGCGCCCAGGTCCTCTCCAGTGGCGCCCAGGTCCTCTCCAGTGGCGCCCAGGTCCTCTCCAGTGGCGCCCAGGCCCTCTCCAGTGGCGCCCAGGCCCTCTCCAGTGGCGCCCAGGTCCTCTCCAGTGGTGACCAGGTCCTCTCCAGTAGCGCCCAGGCCCTCTCCAGTGGCGCCCAGGCCCTCTCCAGTGGCGCCCAGGTCCTCTCCAGTGGCGACCAGGTCCTCTCCAGTGGCGACCAGGTCCTTTCCAGTGGTGACCAGGCCCTCTCCAGCGGTGACCAGGTCCTCTCCAGTGGTGACCAGGTCCTCTCCAGTGGTGACCAGGCCCTCTCCAGCGGTGACCAGGTCCTCTCCAGTGGTGACCAGGTCCTCTCCAGTGGTGACCAGGCCCTCTCCAAATTGAATAATGCAGTACTGCCAAACCCATGATTTATTAAAAAAATCAGAAATTGTTTTTAAAAAAAACAAGTGTTAAAGGAAGCGGATGCCATGTGTTCTGCTGCCATTCCGTTTTTAAAGTTTTCAGTGCAGCCGCCACTGCTTCAATACAGCACTTGTATTTTTTATATATGCGCTTTCATGTTTTATTATTAGCCCCATTTTATTGGTATTTAGGAGCTATGCACTAGTCAGTTGAAGCACTGAACATTGAAGAAGAGAAAGGAAACTTCAGAGATTACAGAAGGCAGCATAAGCGTGAAAGCAGAACCAGTGATGATAAAGGTGAAAACTGCAATTAGTGGATGAGACAACAATGGTGCTGCAAATGGAAACAATTCCTCTGTGTGGTCTATGTAATAAAAAAAATCAGAAAGCTCCATGCTGATTTACAATTTCACTCTACATCCCACGCTGAGGAAATCTCTCCCTTCCCTCCCCAGATCCACCCATCCAATGGTGTTAAAATAAGAAAAAGCTATCGATGTGTTTGTGAGCAGACTCCTGCTCTGTTGGTCATTAAGGCAGGCTGCAGAGGGAAGGTAATTAAATGCAGCATGACTCATCATGAAGTGATGGTATGTTTGCGTGAAGGAGTTCAGGAAATAAGAAACTCTATGCTGTTGAAAGACATGAAATGTATTCAGCATCACATTTTTGCAGCAAATCGGTGTGAGAAGCGTTTAATTATATGTTATGTGCTATATTTTTCCTAAATTCTCGTAGCCAAAATATTCTCAGCATGATGGTAGCACTCATCTGCTAGTATGGTACCTTTGGGCTCAACATCCCTCATCTTTATTATCTTTTCACATACTGTTGTGTATGCAATAACTGTTAGACTGAGTACTGTTTAACTCCAAGAGGTGTAACCTTGGCTCTGCTTTATTAAGGCCCAAAGTGATTAATATACAAAATGGCTGGCCTTTTATACTTAGGCTGCACACCAGTGACGCCATCTATTGGCTCGTGATCCCAAAAGTAAATACATGACAATACCTCCCTCTGAGATATTAACACAGTCGTTTACAAATTGAGACGGTCCGGTGTTTTACGCTCCCAGGTTGACCGTCTCAGTTCAACTCCAGCCTTGGGTGAGTGTTAAGAGTCTGTTGTGACTGGTGGCTGGGTGGCTGACCTGGTGGGAGTGACAATGGCCATGTCACGGATTGAAAGTCCATTTTAATTTAACATGTCAGTGATTGAAATTCACGATTCACTGATGACCATTGAGTCCTCTGATGACTGGGGGTAAGTTGGTCAGTCGTCGACTGTCTCTTCCTCCGACTGATCCGGTTCGTCTGTGTGCCGCAGCTTTGTCTGATCCATATGTTTCCTGCATGTTTGCCCATTTTTGAGCTTGACAATAAATACTCTGTTGCCCTCCTTGGCCATGACAGTACCAGCGATCCACTTGGGACCTTGACCATAATTCAGAACATATACAGGATCATTTACAGAAATATCGCGTGACACAGCTGTGCGATTGTGATACCCTTGCTGGCTTTGTCTTCTGTATTCAACATGATTATTCAAGTCAGGGCGTACAAGAGATAGTTTGGTCTTAAGACCTCTCTTCATCATTAGTTCAGCCTGCGAGACCTCGGTAATCGTGTGTGGTCTTGTCCTGTAACTAAGCAGTATGCATGACAGGCGGGTCTGCAGTGACCCTTGGGTTACTCGCTTCATACTCTGCTTTATGATTTGGACAGCACGTTCTGCTTGCCCATTGGATGCAGATTTGAACGGTGCTGACCTTACATGTTTGATACCATTGAGTTTCATGAACTCTTGAAACTCCTGACTGGTGAAGCACGATCCATTGTCGCTAACAATGATGTCAGGCAGACCATGTGTCGCGAACACAACATTGAGATTCTCAATGGTAGATTTGGATGTGTTGGCTGACATGATTATACACTCTATCCACTTCGAATATGCATCTACCACAACTAAAAACATCTTCCCAAGGAAGGGATATGCAAAGTCCATGTGCATCCTGGACCATGGTTTCGATGGCCACGACCACAGATTCAGCGGCGATTCCACTGGTGCTCTGCTGAGCTGCATACAAGTGTTGCACTGATGCACACATGATTCCAACTCGGAGTCAATTCCCAGCCACCATACATGAGACCTAGCGATGGCTTTCATCATTACAATGCCAGGATGTGTGCTATGTAGCTCACGTACAAATTTCTCTCTCCCTTTCTTGGGCATAACAACACGATTGCCCCACAGTATACAATCCGACTGAATAGACAGTTCGGCTTTGCGAAGAATGTAAGGTTTGGTCTCTTCGTACATTTGCTTGGGTATGGCAGACCAATCACCTTTGAGTTTGTAACTCTTCACCACCGATAAAATCAGGTCCTGGCTGGTCCAGGTCTTAACTTGTTGAGACGTGACAGGGGTTCCTTCACTCTCAAAAGCATCCATAACTAACAATAGGTCCGCCGGTTGTGGCGTTTCCACCTCCGGTCTGGGCAACGGCAGACGGCTCAAAGCATCAGCACAATTCTCGGTGCCAGGTCTATGGTGAATGAGCGGATAATGTCAGCGCCCACCTCTGGATGAGGGATGAAGCATTGGTATTGATACCTTTGTTTTCACAGAACAGTGAAATGATCGGCTTGTGATCTGTCTCCAGTTCAAACCGAAGACCAAACAGGTACTGATGCATCTTTTTAACTCCATACACACAGGCTAGTGCTTCTTTCTCTACCATCCTGTAGGCTCTTTCCGCTTTAGACAAACCTTTTGAAGCATACGTGACTGGTTGAAGTTTACCCGACTCATTAGCTTGTTGGAGTACGCAAACATTTCCATATGACGAAGCATCACAGGCCAATACTAAACATTTAGAGCAAAGCAGATTAGTGGCTTGTTAGAGCAAAGCAGATTAGTGGCTTGCTCCAAAGCTCTGTCTTAAGATGCACTCCACACCCAGTTATTGCCTTTTCTTAGCAGCATGTGCAGTGGTTCTAATAAGGTGCTCAATTTAGGTAGGAAGTTACGTAAGTAGTCGTGTAGACCCAGGAACGAACACAGCTCCGTCATATTCTGCGGCTTGGGTGCATTCTTGATGTCCTTGGTTTTCGCGTCCGTGGGCCTGATGCCGTCAGCAGCAATTTTCCTCCCCAGGAATTCGACCTCTGGTGCCATGAAGACGCACTTCGAGCATTTCAGTCTGAGTCCCACTTTGTCCACACAATGTAGAACCTCTTCCAGGTTGTTCAGATGTTCATCGGAGTCACGACCTGTGATCAGGATGTCATCTTGGAACACGACGGTTCTGGGAACGAACTTCAGTAGACTCTCCATGTTCCTCTGAAAAATTGCTGCAGCCAAGCGAATTCCAAAAGGGCACCTGTGATAAATAAACAGTCCTTTTTTGCATGTTAATGCACGTAAGTCTCTTCAACATCTCGACCAGCTCCTATGTCATGTAGGCCGACGTCAAGTCCAGTTTGGTGAATGACTTTCCCTGACTAACGTTGCAAACAAGTCATCAGCCTTCGGGAATGGATACGGATCCTGTTTCAAAACCCTGTTGGTCATAGCCTTGTAGTCTCCACAGATTCTGACTGTGCCATCACTTTTCAGCCCAGAAACAATGGGTCTGGCCCATTCATTAAATTCAACCAGTGATATGATCCCGTCACGCTGGAATCTGTCCAGTGTGATTTCGACCTTTCTCCCTCATCATACACGGAACTACCCGAGCTTTAAGATGGACGGGTCTTGCATCCAAGTCCACGTGGATCTTCACCTTGGCTGCCATGAAATTGCCGATGCCTGGTTCGAACAGCAAGGGGAAATTGCTCAGTACTTGGGCACATGTATCTTCCGACGACGACAATGCCTTGATGTCATTCCAGTTGCATCTAATTTTTTCAAGCCAATTCCTGCCAAACAGCTTTGGGCCATTGCCTGGGACAATCCATAGCGGTAACTCGTGAACCGCACCGTCATACGACACTAATTGTGGCACTGCCATTCACCATTATGAGTTCTTTGGTGTACACGCGCAACTTGGCATTGACTGGACTCAGCTTGGGCCTCACAGCTTTAGTATCCCACAGCTTGTCGAATGCCCTTTGGCTCATTAACAATTGACTCGCCCCCTTGTCCAGTTCCATCGATACCGGCACCCCATTAAATTTCACGTTGATCATTATCGATTTGCTCTTAGTTAGGAATGAGTACAGTCCATACACTTGCTGCTCTGTTTTCTCGGATTGCGTATCCGGATCCGCGCTAGTCTGACCATCATCCTCCACATGGTGTGTCGCAGCACGCTTGCTCATCTGCGGACACTTGCGCTGGAGTTGCCCCGCTCTCAGACAGCCTTTGCAACTATATTGCTTAAATCGCCACTGCTGGTGCCGGTGATTTCCCCCACAACGCCAACACGGAGAAATCGGATGCATTCCCGCTGGCGGACTTTGGGCAGCCACAGGTTTCGCACATGCAGTCAGGTAGGCCCTGCATTGTGCCGCTCCGCCAAACACCGAATCAATCATATTTACAGTACTTGTCGAGTTTCGATTTTTCACTGATATCTGCTTTAGACTTCGACCCGTTGTCATGCATCACTGAGTGATCGTGATGGCCCTGTTCAAGTCCAACGTCTCCACTGTAATAGTTTACTCAGGATCACCTCGTGGTTGATGCCGATTACAAAGAAGTCCCGCAGCATATCTGCCAACACAGCCCCGAACTTATACGATCCCGCTAGATGTCTCAGGTTGGCAACGAATTCCGTTGCATTCTGGCCCTCTGAGCGAACGTGTGTGTAAAATCTGTATCTCGAGATGATGATGCCTTTGTCTGAATTAAGGTGGTCCTGTACCAGTGTACACAATTCTTTATACATCTTCTCTGTTGGACTCACAGGCAGGAGTAGATTCTTTATCAGACCATAAATTTTTGGACCGCAAACCGTGAGGAACACCATTCGGCGCCGATCTGCGTCACCAACCTCCTCCATTTTGTTAGCCACTAAGAACTGGCTCAAACAGTTCACAAAGTCTGCCCAATCTTCTCCTTTCACAAATCTCTCCAATTGTTCTCATTTTTGCATGCAAAGGTTCTTGTTGCCTCGTCGCCAAATGTTGTTAGATTGTTCCAAGAGGTATAACCTTGGCTCTGCTTTATTAAGGTCCAAAGTGACTAATATACAAAACAGCTGGCCTTTTATACTTGGGCTGCACACCAGTGCATGTAGCTCAATGGCCTCCAACAGTGACGCCCTCTAGTGGCTAGTGATCCCAAAAGTACATACATTCCACATACCGTCATTTAGAAGAACATCTTTGTCTCATAGCAGTTCAGCAGCACTGGTAAGTCACTTAAATACAAACCAGTAGCACATGCTTGAGCCACTTAAAACCATATGAAAGTATTTAATAAACAGCTATTATCTATTAAAATAGCTGAGTGGGTTGCAACATGCCGTTTCAAAATTTATTGAAAAATCGTATTTCATGCAGTTTCAAATGGCTCACCAACCAGTCCCCTCCCCAGTGAGTAGCATCCCAGCACTGCACAGCATTGTCCTCTAACCTCATGACCAGGACAGTATTACAGTCCCATTCTCCAACTGATCGGTATTTCGCCCCTTAATTCCTCTCCCTCCATTGAGCATCTTTATGGCCCTCTCCCATTCCCCACCCAATCAGCACGATGGCTGTCACACCCCCTTCCCACTAAAGCAAATTCCGGCCCTTGGCCTCCCTCTCCTCCTGATTAACAACTAGGCCCCTCACTGAGTGGATTCTTGGTCTTCCCGTAACCCCCACAGAATGGGGAAATCGCCCATTGCCCACTGTCCCCACCACAGAACATCAAAACAGGCCCTGGGTTAACTCTTCCTCCTAATCATCTTAACATCATTTCTGCCCTCTCTTCTCCCCTTACCTTCTTCATCCTCCTCTCCCTCTTTCCCTCTTCCTCTCTTTCTCCTCCCCTTTGCCTCCTTCTCTCCCCCCCCTGACTTTTCTTCCCCTCTCTCTCCCCCTTCCCTCTGCCTCCCACCCTCTCTCTTCTCTCCCCCTACCTGGCTGGGTCCAGTTATTCCTGGCCCTCTAACCCTGCGTGACTGAAATACTGCACTTGATTTAGTCTCCCTCATGTGCAACACCAAGGGAAATTGACTAGTTGTACTGTGCATATTTTTTAAATGACCAGCACATACACAAATACGAATTGATTCTTGCCACTCTGACCTTATAAACCACCCATGATACATTCTTTCAGTTGCGTTCTCACCAGAAACATTTGCTTTAACTATTGCCTTGAATCTGACCAATCTTTGCTAAATGTCAGAGACTTGTTATTAATAGCCATATTCCTGCTCTTACTCAGAACCATATATAATTTGTGAAGTTCTCCTTTTTGGATTGCAAAGTAGTTTCACAAATTGGGAAAAGATTTGAAATATAGAAACATAGAAAATAGGTGCAGGAGTAGGCTATTCGGCCCTTCGAGCCTGCACCATCATTCAATATGATCATGGCTGATCATGCAACTTTAGTATCCCATTTCTGCTTTCTCTCCATACCCCTTGATCCCTTTAGCCATAAGGGCCACATCTAACTCCCTTTTGAATATATCTAACGAACTGGCCTCAAGAATTTTCTGTGGTAGAGAACTCCACAGGTTCACAATTCTCTGAGTGAAGAAGTTTCTCCTCATCTCAGTCCTAAATGACTTTCCCCTTATCCTTAGACTGTGACCCCTGGTTCTGGACTTCCCCAACATTGGGAACATTCTTCCTGCATCTAATCTGTCCAGTCTCATCAGAATTTTATATGTTTCCATGAGATCCCCTCTCATTCTTCTAAATTCCAACGAATAGAAGCCTAGTCGATCCAGTCTTTCTTCATATGTCAGTCCTGGTAGTTCATTGCCAGGAGATGCGAACTTGGGATATCATCCAGGCAGTACATGAGGACTGTGGTGAGGGAAGTTGCTTTGCTTGCCAACCAAAGCCGAATGTTGGATTCGAATTGGTTCCGGCAAGACAGGAAAACATGCCTCCCATTACTGTTCTCTCCCTTTAACCTGTTTTAATGAATCTGACTTCGAGCTAGGCCCTCTTTTTTGCACAACACTAAAAGTGGCTTTCGTATATTTGTGATAGACTCAGTGCATGATGTTTACCGTACATGCCAAACAAAAAGTAGCAAGTGCTGACACCATTTGCAAAAAAGCTGACAACTCAAAAACAGCCCTCAATAAAAGCTTATGACATACGAATGTAGTTGTACTGAAAGTGCAGTGGGACACAGGTTTACAACTTAAGCTGATATACCCACAATTTAAGCTGTGGATATACCCAAGATTCCTCCAATTTAACTGTGGATATACCAACATTCCCTCAATTTAAGCTGTGGATATACCCATCATTCCCCAATGTAACTATGGATATGTCAGCCGTGGCGCAGTGGGTAGCACTCTCTCGATGGGAGAGGCTAGGAGTGAGCAGGTGCTGCTGATTACTGCAGGAGTTGGAGTGAGTTTGTAAAATGTTGGTGTTTTTTTTTTCCAATTTTAGGGCCTTTTTGGCGAATTTAATCTGGGGAGAGAATGTCTTGAGAAGGGAGAATAAAGGCCCAAAGATTTGGGCCGGGACCCCAGGAGGTTTGGAAAAGAAAACACGGTGGTGGTTCACTGCCAGGAGATGTGAGCTTGGGATATCATCCAGGCAGTACATGAGGACTGCGGTGAGGGAAGTTGCAGTGCTTGCCGACCAAAGCCGAATGTTGAATTTGGTGACGGTCAGTGGCCGAGAAGATTTTTACTGAGCCTGAAGTTGGTGAGAAGTACTTGGATGTATCTTTGCTTATTCCGAAGAGGTGGTCATTTCATTCTTAAACCTGCTGGTTTATGTTGAGGACGATGTGCTGATAAAAAAGTTGCAGTCGTGGGACATTAAACTTGGCTTAGTAATAAAGGGGAGATAATATCCTGGAATGCAGGTAGCCGATGGGACCCGTTATTTAATAGTGTGGTTCCCAGAGGGGGTGAAGTCATTACTCTACAGCATAAAATTCGAGACAGTGCAGTACTTCCGGGTTCTGCATGATAACCAGGTGGTTTGCTATTACTGTCTTGGACACGGCCATTTAGTAAGAAGCTGTCCAGACCTGTACTGTTATAACTGTGACAAGTCTGGACACATTGCTCGGAACTGCAAGGCGGAGAGCTGTGCGGTTTGTCACAAAGGCCCCACCCGCTGTGAGTGTGAGGCAGAAGGAAGCTCCTTGAGTGAAGAGTAGATGGGAGAAGGAGCAGGAGGTGTGAGTGGAGTGGCCAGAAGAGCAGAGCAGGCAGAGGATACACCCGCCGAACGGAATGAGGAAATAGCGCAAGAAGAGGTAGAAAATTGCAGAGCAGAAAACAGGATGGGGATGGTGGAAAACACACCAAGTATGGTGGAAAAGGACAAAGTCAGTGGAGGACATCACGGGGACAGAGTCGAGCCATTATATGGCTCACCTTCAGGTGTCCGTGGGCGGAGCAGAGGTGGGTGCCAGGTGCGAGTTAAGTGTAAGTACTCCAGAGAGACGAGAGTTGTACATCTTGGGGAGCAGGAGGGGGAAAGACCAGGAGAGGGTGCAAGTGGCAGGAACCTTAAAGGGGCAGCAGGATGGGAGCAGGGAGACAAAGACAGCAAAAGGGAACAAGATGAGTGGAGACGTGCCATTGTCCCAGAGAGAGAAGAAACGGGGAGCAACGGTCAGCGGTGGAGGTGAGGCTGAAGGAAGTGGCACTGTTGGAGAGACCATGTTAGCAGGAGGACTCGCGAAGGGAGATTCTGTATCTGATGGGGAACAGGGATGGGAGATTACAGAAGAGCTTGAGAGTGAGGAATCAGAGGAGGATGGAGACATGGAATTGGGGGGTGGGGGGACATCATGTGGAAAGGGAAGGGTTAGTGAGGGGCAGAAGGAGGGAGAAGGGATAGTTCCACGGCCTAAATTTGATGTACGGAAGAGGCTGAAACAGCAGGGAAAGTTCAAACAGGAGGTGAAAAAGAGCTGGAGGCTGCAGGAGAAAGCAATAGCTGCCCAAAAAGTTGGGAACATAAGAACATAAGAAATAGAAGCAGGAGTAGGCCATACAGCCCCTCGAGACTGCTCCGCCATTTAATGCGATCATGGATGATTCGATCATGGACTCAGGTTCCTTTCCCTGCCCATTCCCCATAACCCCTTATCCCCTTATCGTTTAAGAAACTGTCTCTTTCTGTCAGGAGAGAAGGGCCAGAGATTAAACAATGATGGGGGGATTATCAGGCACACTTCTTTTATTAGGTGCAATGATTTCATTGGTCTCGATTAATGTGAATGGACTGAGGGGCGAGAAGAAATTGCAGCAGTTGTTGCAGTGTTTTAAAGGCACTGACCTGTTGTGTCTGCAAGAAACCTTTTGGGATGAGGATATCCTCGAAAGTGTTTGGAAAGGTGAATTTGCAAGTTGTGCAAATAATAACCGTAGAAGGGTGGCTGTTTTAGTGAGTTTGTCCATAAAAGAAAACATTGCCTTGGTGGACAAGGACACTGAGGGGAGATTTTTTACAGCTAAATGTACAAATGGATGAATTGAATTGTGATCTCTTTAATATCTATGTGCTGCATGACCATTGCAAGCGTGGTGAGTTTTTTCGGTGATTATTCACAGAAGTGGCAGAGTCGGAAAACCCTTTTATAGTGGGGGATTTTAATGTATTTTTTATCTCAGATGGACATTTCGGCCCTTTAAGGATGACCTTTAAGGATGATAACTCCAGAGATGATTGTAAAAATGATGACAAATTTAAATTTGAGAGACTTATGGACTGATCGGAACCCCATAAAAAGGGAGTTCTCCAGAAGAGGTTGTGTGAGTGATATTTTAAAACAGAGTGAGAATAGATTTTGTATTAATGCGGAAGGGTTAAGTTCTGAGGTGATGGAGATTTATTATAAAAAAGTATTTTTTAGTGACCACTCGACTTTGGTTCTTAAAATTAGGAACAGCAGAGTTAAGATCGGTCCAGGGGTGTGGATTTTAAACAATCAGTACCTGAAAGAAATTGCTTTTAAGAAGGGATTTTAATTATAATGAAGAATGCTCGGAAGGAACATTTATTCTTGAAAAAAGAGTTTAGTGGAATAATTTCAAATATGAAGTAAAAGTTTTTTCAGTACTTTATGGGAAAGAAAGAGCAACAACTAACTGGTGTCAAGAAGAGAATATAAACAGAAGGTTTAAAGATATCTATAAAGCAGTTGACGGAGGAGATAAGGGAACAGAGACTAAGTGGAAGGTTTTAAAGGAAGAGTGGGAATTATTGCAAGCTGAAAAATGCAAGGGGGCCATTCTCCGCGCAAAGGCTAAAGATGCATTGGAGGGAGAAAGATGCACTCGATATTTTCTAGAGTAAGAGTCGTTGCGACAAAAAGGTTATCATTAATTGGAGAGCTGAAGGTCGGGGAAAAGATCATTAATGAAAGTGAGGAGATTATGGAAGCAGCTCGTAGCTTTTATCAAGAGTTATATACAAAAGAAGACATTTCCAAATTGGCAATGGAGAAGGTTATTGCTTTTATTGAAGAGGGTTTAAAGGAGGATGAGAGAAACATATGTGACAAAGTAGGATTAGTTGAAATAAAAATAACAATCAGTGGAATTGGTGGGGGGGGGGGTGGGGGGCAGGGGGTGGTGATGGACTAAGTGCAGAATTTTATCAAGAATTTTTAGAGATTTTAAGTCCATTGGTTTAGAAGTTTTTAAGGAGATTAAAACTGAGGGAAACCTGGCCGCATCTAGGAAAAAATTTCCTCCCTTACTTTCTTTAGTGGCCTCAGATATATTTCATCTGGTCCTGGCGATTTATCTACTTTCAAGAATGCTAAACCCCTTAAAACTTCCTCTCTTCCTATTTTTATCCCATCCAATATTTCACTATCTTCCTCCTGAACTTCAATGTCTGCATTATCCCCCTCTTTTATGAAGACAGTTGCAAAGTATTCATTTAGTACCTTACCCACGTCCTCTGCCTCCACACACAGATCACCATTTTAGTCCCCAATAGACCTTACTCTTGGCAGAGACTTTCAACAAATATTTTGTATCAATCTTCACGGTAGAAGGCACTAAAAGCATCCCAATAATAGTACAAAATTACGGGGCAAAAGGGTTAAAGCAATCATTATCACTAGAGAAAAAGTACAAGGCAAACTAATTGGACTAAAAGCTGACAAATCCCCTGGACCTGATGACCTGCATCCTAAGGTCTTAAAAGAAGTTTCTGCAGAGATAGTGGATGCGTTGGTTGTAACCTTCCAAAATTACCTAGGTTCTGGAAAGGTCCCAGCAAATTGGAAAACCGCAAATGTAACGTCTCTATTCAAGAAAGGAGGGAGACAAAAAGCAGGAAACTATAGACCAGTTCGCCAAACATTCTCTCATTGGGCAAATGCTGGAAGTCATTATTAAGGAACTAGCAGCAGGACATTTACAAAAACCATAACACAATCAAGCAGAGTCAACATGGTTTTATGAAAAGGAAATCATGTTTGACAAATTTATTTGAGTTCTTTGAGGATGTAACGAGCAGGGTGGGTAACAGGGAGCCAGTAGATGTGGTGTATTTGGCTTTCCAAAAGGCATTCAATAAGTGCCACATAAAAGGTTACTGCTGTTGGGGGTGATATATTAGCATGGATAGCAGATTGGCTAATGAACAGAAAACAGAGGATGAGAAATTGTGTGGCGCAGCACCTCAGTTAGCATCCCGGAGGGGCGGTAATGCACCTTGAATGACTTACCGCCCGTCCTTGCAAGTTGTAGCGCCCTGCCGCAAAATTTGTTTCAGGTTTAAGGCGGCGCAAATCACTACCACCTCACCATGTAATTTCAGTCAGATCATGATGTCAGTACGCGTGCAACGACCCGCTAGTGCCCCGCTCGCAACATTAGGTGTCTCCGCCTCATTTAGTATCTGTCGCTGAACTCACCGGTGAACCCAGGTGTCCCAAACTCTCTCGGAAATACCTGGAGTCTATTTGAAGGGAGGAACAACCGGAGGTTGGAGTGAGTGCAACTTGGCAGCAGCAGATTTATCTGACCTGATAGGTTCGTAACAACTTGAGTTTGAGAGTTTCATGGGTGCATTACTAGCACGCCAGCATCACCTTCTACATGCTCTTGTGAGGCGGTGTCAAGATAGAAGGGCTGTTGGCCATGTCAGGCCATGACTGACATGGCCAATAGCATTTGCTAGACCCTGTAGACATTGGGAAAGGAGGCCTTACCCCTCCACGGGTATACCGGAGCAATGCTCATACCTGGACATGTCGGAGGAGCAGTGTATCAGAAGGCTGTGCTTCCAAAAGGAGGTACTCGCACAGATATGCCATCTCCTGCAGGCAGACCTGCAGCCTGACATCGACAACAGGACTGTGCTACCGTTCCCAGTGAAGTTCACTGTGGGGTTTGTCATGTATTCAACCAGCAATGTAACCCATGTATAAACTGATCTAAGTTGTATACTGTGAGAACAATGACCACTAGGTGGGAGACACTCCTAACCTGGGCCTTCAGGTACAAAAGGGGAAGCTCCGCCCACCTTCATCACTTTGAATGCTAAGAAATAAAGGACAGGTCACAGACTGACCTCTCAAGCATGGGCCTCGTGTGCATTTATACTTTATAGTAAGGACCTATCAATGGCGACGAGAAACTGGGATTTAAACCACACGAGCATGGCCACTAGCAGAACAGACAAGAGGTACTGTGTTAAGGAATGGTTGGGACAGAGATTCAACATTGTTAAAGCAGCACACAGTTCTCCAGGCAGACAGGGGCAATCGGGCATGCCCCAACATGTAGTCGAACCCAGAGGGGGAGTTCTACAGAGACAATGGCAAGCTGAACGGTGATTCACACCATTGCAAGGGACAATGTGGCCAGTAATGGGGCCATCAACACCTGTTAATGGTGCACTCAAGGGCAATAACAGATGCCGTTAGGGACGATCGACTGACAAGGGACCTTTTGTTTCCAACAACAACTCATGTTGGAGGCGTGGAGGCACACACTCAGCCAGAGGTTGCAGAGATGAGCAAAATACCTGCAGAAATTGCAGAAATGAACGCTGGGGGAAATCGCTGGAAGCTGAAGTTCAGCGAGTTCATGTGGAGCACGTAGACAGTTCAGACACCAGGACGCCACCGATAATGATGAAAGTGCTCCTCAATGGCATCCCAGTATCAATGGAGATGGACACGGGGGCCAGCCAGTCCCTGATGGGTATCAAACAGTTCAAAAAGTTGTGGACGTCCAAAGCCAGGAGGCCAAAATTATCGCCGATTGACGCACAGCTACGGACTTACACAAAGGAGATCATTCTGGTGCTAGGCAGCGCCACGGTAGTCATGACCCACAAAGATTCGGAGAACAGGTTGCCACTCTGGATTGTCCCAGGGGACGGTCCCGCACTACTGGGAAGGAGTTGGCTTGCTGTCATGAACTGGAAATGGGGCGATGTCAATGCAATTTCCTCTGTGGAGCGAGTATCATGCTCACAGATCCTGGACAAATTTGACTCATTATTTCAACCCGGCATTGGCACTTTCATGGGGGCCAAGGTAGTGATAAACACAAACCCGGACGCCAGGCCAGTACACCACAAGGCCAGAGCGGTGCCGTACATGATGCAGGAAAAGATAGAAGGCGAATTGGACTGCCTGCTGAGGGAAGGCATCATCTCGCCAGTCGAATTCAGTGACTGGGCGAGCCCGAGGCGGATGGGTCGGTCAGGATATGTGATGATTATAAGGCCACCATCAATCGGGTGTCACTCCAAGACCAGTACCCGCTACCGAGAGCGGAGGACCTCTTTGCGACGCTATCTGGTGGCAAACTTTTTTCAAAATTGGACCTGACCTTAGCTTACATGACCCAAGAGCTGGCGAGTGAGTCGAAAAAGCTGACCACCATCATGAGTACAACAGATGTCCGTTCGGGATTCGCTCGGCCGCCGCGATCATTCAACGAAATATGGAAAGCCTCCTCAAGTCGATTCCAGGGATGGTGGTTTTTCAGGACGACATCCTCATCATGGGTTACGATACCGAAGAACACCTCCACAACCGGGAGGAGGTGCTACGCAGACTGGACCGGGTAGGTCTGCGACTGAAAAAGGCGAAGTGCGTCTTCCTAGCTCGAGAGGTAGAATTCCTGGGGAAGAGGGTAGCAGCAGACGGGATCAGCCCTACTGCGTCCAAGACGGAAGCAATCCAGAGAGCACCCAGACCCCGTAACACGACGGAGCTGCGTTCATTCCTGGGGCTCCTGAACTATTTTGGTAACTTTCTTCCCAAATTGAGCACGCTGCTAGAGCCGCTACACGTGCTCCTACGCAAAGGTCGCGAATGGGTCTGGGGGGACAGCCAGGAAAGGGCTTTTAATAGAGCACGCAATTTGTTATGTTCCAACACTCTGTTAACACTATACGACCCTTGTAAGAAATTGTGTTAACGTGCGATGCGTTGTCCTATGGGGTCAGGTGTGTGTTGCAGCATGTCAATGTCAAGGGTCAGTTACAGCCGGTAGTTTATGCCTCCAGAAGTCTGGCAGAAAGGGGTTACGGGATGGTAGAAAAGGAGGCGCTCGCATGTGTATATGCTGTAAAGAATATGCACCAGTACCTGTTTGGCAGGAACTTTGAGCTGGAGACAGATCACAAACCCCTAACGTCCCTTTTGGCCGATAACAAGGCCATAAATGCAAACGCATCGGCCCGCATACAGAGATGGGCACTCACGTTAGCCACCTATGACTATACACAGACCGGGCACCGAAAATTGCGCTGATGCACTCAGCCGGCTCCCACTAGCCACCACTGAAGGGGCTACCGAGCATGCTGCTGAGATGGTCATGGCTGTTGAAGCTTTCGGAAGTGAAGGCTCACCCGTGACAGCCCGTCAGATTAAAGTCTGGACAAATAGAGACCCGCTATTGTCTCTAGTCAAGAAATGTGTCCTGAATGAGGACTGGGCAGCCACGTACTGGGCATGCCCTGAGGAATTTAAACCATTTCACAGGCGCAGGGATGAACTCTCGATTCAGGCCGATTGCCTACTGTAGGGAAACCGCGTAGTCATACCCCAGATGGGCAGAGAGGTGTTCATCAGAGAACTCCACAATGAGCACCCGGGCATTGTCATGATGAAGACAATTGCCAGGTCACACGTTTGGTGGCCAGGGATCGACGCAGATCTGGAACTTTGTGTTCGCAGGTGCAACACGTGTGCTCAGCTGGGCAATGCGCCCAGGGAAGCCCCCCATAGCCTCTGGCCATGGCCCGCCAAGCCTTGGTCACGCATCCACGTGGACTACGCAGGTCCTTTCATGGGAAAAATGTTTTTGGTTGTAGTAGACGCCTACTCCAAATGGATTGAGTGTGACATTTTAAATTCAAGCACATCCTCTGCCACGGTAGAAAGTCTACGGGCAATGTTCGCGGCCCACAGTCTACCGGACGTCTTGGTCAGCGACAATGGCCCGTGCTTCACAAGCACTGAATTCCAGGACTTCATGGCAGGCAATGGAATTAACCATGTCAGAACGGCATCGTTCAAGCCGGCCTCAAATGGCCAGGCAGAACGAGCAGTGCAGATAATCAAACAGGAGAAGCTCAGAATCCAAGGGGGTTCCCTACAAAGACGCTTATCACGCCTCCTGTTGGCCTATAGATCCCGACCACACTCGCTCACAAGGGTTCCACCCACAGAGCTGCTAATGAAAAGGACGCTCAAAACTAGGTCATCCCTTATACACCCCACCATGAAAGAAATTGTCGAGAGCAGGCGCCAGTCACAATATGACTACCATGACAGGAATGCGAGGGCGCGATGTATTGATGTAAATGAGCCTGTTTTTGTCCTCAACTATGCTGCAGGGCCCAAATGGCTCGCAGGCACTGTGATTGCCAAAGAGGGAAATAGGATTCTGGTAGTTAAACTTACCAATGGACAAATCTGCCGCAAACATGTGGATCAAACAAAAAGGAGGTTCAGCAACCTCATAGAAGAAGCAGAGGAAGAACACGGTATAGAGTTCACTCCACCACAGGTGACTAAACACCAGAACCAAAGGGAGGAGAGCCCAGTCACTGTGGGCAGTCCAGACAGGCCTGAGGCACCGCAAACAGCAGACACTCAGGCCAGCGCCCAACAACCGGAGCCCCAACTCAGGCGCTCTACAAGAGAGTGTAAACCACCAGAGAGACTTAACCTGTGATCCCAATAAGACTTTGGGGTGGAGGAGATGTCATGTATTCAACCAGCAATGTAACCCATGTATAATCTGATCTAAGTTGTACACTGTGAGAACAATGACCACTAGGTGGGAGACACTCCTAACCTGGGCCTTCAGGTACAAAAGGGGAAGCTCCACCCACCTTCATCACTTTGAATGCTAAGGAATAAAGGACAGGTCACAGTCTGACCTTCTCTCAAGCATGGGCCTCGTGTGCATTTATACTGTATAGTAAGGACCTATCAGGGTTAACTTCCTATGCCTCCGGCTTCTTCCAGGCTGCATTAGGGGACATATGCAGCGTCTTTCAATTCACTGCACATGGCCGCATCCGTGACATAACACACACTCTGTACAGTTGGAGAATGGACTTCATCATGTTCCCAATGAGCAGGGATAAACAGGGTGAGCGGACATGTGGCTTTACCAGGATAGCGGGCATCCCGTTCGTTCAAGGAGCCATCGACTGCCACACATGGCCTTGCGAGCACCACTCCAGATTTCCGAGGTCTTCCAAAACAGAAAGGGATACCACTCCCTGAATGTACAACTGCTGTGCGACCTCACACAGCTCATCTTCGCAGTGAATGCCCGCTATCTTGGCAACACACATAATGCGTTCATCCTGCATGAGAGCAATGTGCCACGAATGTTTCAGCCACCATGGGAATGGCGCATCTGGCTGCTCGAGAACAAAGGATACGGACTACACATTTGGCCAACGATCCCCTCCGGAACTCCACCACCCATGCGCAGCATCGCTATAATGACAACCATGCGGCCATCCGCAACATCATCGAGCAGACAATAAGGGTGCTGAAGCAGTGTTTCCGAGGCCTGGACCGCTCTGGAGGCAGCCTTCAATACTGCCCTCAACAAGTGTCGCGATTCATTGTGGTGTGCTGCATACTGCACAACATGGCCATAATGAGGGCCCAGACATTGCCAGTGGGGATTGCAGCCCCACCTCAGGAGGAGGAGGAAGAGGAGCCTTCCGTGGCCCCCAGATGTTTAACCAGATGAGGAGGAGGAGCAGCAGCAGGCACTGAGGCGGCACGTGGCATTTCTGTCGGGCCACATGTCAGCAGCTCATAATGCATCGCATTTCTTGAATGGAGGAAGCTGACGATTGAAGATGATATTGCCCAGGCTATGTGTTACAATAATGGCACATCTCGGTGAAATTACACAATACTACACAAGACGGGAATGCAAACGTTCAAATTAACATTTTATTAACAGCATCAAAAGTCTCGCCTCAAATATCACACCAACAACCACTCATCAGAACATAAGAACATAAGAAATAGGAGCAGGAGTAGGCCATACGGCCCCTGGAGCCTGCTCCACCATTTAATACGATCATGGACTCAGGTCCACTTCCCTGCCCTCTCCCCATAATCCCTTAATCCCTTATTGGTTAAGAAACTGTCTATCTCTGTCTTAAATTTATTCAATGTCCCAGCTTCCACAGCTCTCTGAAGCAGCGAATTCCACAGATTTACAACCCTCTGAGAGAAGAAATTCCTCCTCATCTCAGTTTTAAATTGGTGGCCCTTTATTCTAAGATTATGCCCCATAGTTCTAGTCTCCCCTATCAGCGGAAACATCCTCTCTGCATCCTCCTTGTCAAGCCCCCTCATAATCCTATACGTTTCAATTAGATCACCTCTCATTCTTCTGAATTCCAATGAGTAGAGGCCCAACCTACTCAACCTTTCCTCATAAATCAACCCCCTCATCTCCGGAATCAACCTAGTGAACCTTCTGTGAATTGCCTCCAAAGCAAGTATATCCTTTTGTAAATATGGAAACCAAAACTGCACACAGTATTCCAGGTGTGGCCTCATCAATACCCTGTATAACTGTAGCAAGACTTCCCTGCTTTTATACTCCATCCCCTTTGCAATTAAGGCCAAGATTCCATTGGCCTTTCTGATCACTTGCTGTACTTGTATGCTACCTTTTGTGTTTCATGCACAAGTACCCCCAGGTCCCGCTGTACTGCAGCACTTTGCAATATTTCTCCATTTAAATAATAACTTGCTCTTTGATTGATCTCACACTTTCCAACATTATAGTCCATCTGCCAAATATTTGCCCACTCACTTAGCCTATCTATATCCTTTTGCAGATTTTTTGTGTCATCCTCACACATTGCTTTTCCTCCCAGCTTTGTAATGTCAGCAAACTTGGCTAAGTTACACTCGTTTTTTTCTTCCAAGTCGTTAATATAGATTGTAAATAGTTGGGGTCCCAGCACTGATCCCTGCAGCACCCAACTAGTTACTCATTGCCAACCCGAGAATGAATCATTTATCCCGACTCTCTGTTTTCTGTTAGTTAGCCAATCCTTTATCCATGCTAATATATTACCCCCAACCACGTGAACTTTTATCTTGTGCAGTAACCTTTTATGTGGCATCTTGTCAAATGCCTTCTGGAAGTCCAAATACACCACATCCACTGGTTCCCCTTTCTCTACCCTGTTCGTTACATCCTCAAGGAATTCCAGCAAATTTGTCAAACATGACTTCCCCTTCATAAATCCATGCTGACTCTGCTTGACTGAATGATGCTTTTCCAAATGTTCTTCTACTGCTTCTTTAATAATGGATTCCAACATTTTCCCAATAACAGATGTTAGGTTAACTGGTCTATAGTTTCCTGCTTTTTGTCTGTCTCCTTTTTTAAATAGGAGTGTTACATTTGCAATTTTCCAATCTGCTGGGACCTCCCCAGATTCCAGGGAATTTTGGTAAATTACAACCAATGCATCCACTATCCCTGCCACTACTTCTCTTAAGACCCTAGGATGCAAGCCATCAGGTCCAGGGGATTTATCTAACTTTAGTATCATTATCTTACTGAGTACCACTTCCTTAGTGATTGTGACTGTGTTAAGTTCCTCCCCCCCATAGCCCCTTGACACTCCACTGTTGGGATATTGTTTGTGTCCTCTGCCGTAAAGATTTGTTCAGAATTTCTGCCATCTCCATGTTCCCCATTACTAATTCTCCGGTCTCGTCCTCTAAGGGACCAACATTTACTTTTGCAACTCTTTTCCTTTTTATATAACTATAGAAACTCTTGCTATCTGTTTTTATATTTTGTGCTAGTTTACTTAGTCTATTTTCCCTTTTTTAATCATTTTTTTAGTCATTCTTTGCTGGCTTTTAAAAGCTTTCCAATCATCTATCCTCCCACTAGTTTTGGCCACTTTGTATGCCCTTGTTTTTAATTGGATACCGTCCTTTATTTCTTTAGTGAGCCACGGATTGCTATCTTTTCTTTTACACCCTTTTCTCCTCACTGGAATATGTTTTTCTTCAGTGTTGTGAAATAGCTTGTTAAATGTATGCCACTGTTCATCAACTGTCCTACATTTTAATCTATTTTCCCAGTCCACTTTAGCCAACTCTGCCCTCGTACCTTCATAGTCTCCTTTATTTAAGCTTAGTACGCTGGTTTGAGATCCAACTTTCTCAGCCTCCATCTGAATTTAAAATTCAATCATGCTATGATCACTCATTCCGAGGGGATCCTTTACTAGGAGATTGTTTATTAATCCTGTCTCATTTCACAGGACCAGATCCAAGATAGCCTGCCCCTGGTTGGTTCCATTACATACTGCTCAAGGAACCCGTCCCTTATGCACTGTATGAACTCTTCCTCAAGGTTACCCAGACCAATTTGATTTGTCCAATCAATATGGAGGTTAAAATCATCCATGATTATTGTTGTTCCCTTTTTACAAGCCCCCACTATTTCCTAGTTTATACTCCGACCAACAGAGTTGCTATTGTTAGGGGGCCTATAGACTATGCCCACCAGTGACTTTTTCCCTTTATTGTTCCTTATCTCCGCCCAAACTGTTTCAACATTCTGATCATTTGAGCCAATATCATTTCTCACTATTGCAATGATTCCATCCTTTATCAATAGAACTACCCCACCTCCTTTTCCTTTCTGTCTGTCCTTCCGGATTGTCAAATACCACTAAATATTTAATTTCCAGTCCTGGTCACCTTGCAATCACGTCTCTGTAATAGCTAACAGATCATACTCATTTGTATCTATTTGTGCCGTCAACTCATCTATTTTGTTACGAATGCTATGTGTATTGAGACAAAATGCCTTTTAAATTTGTTTTTTTTTACCCTTTTTTCCTGCTTGTTTCCTCTCTCCTTCAAACTCACTTTCTTTATTTTTGCTTTCTAATTCCAGCATTACTCCCCTCCCTACTTAACCTATTTTCAGGTTCCCATCCCCCTGCCAAGCTGTTTAAATCCTCCCCAACAGCACTTGCAACCCCCGACCCCTCCCTCCCCCCCTCCCGGGAGGATATTGATCCCGCCTCTGTTGAGGTGCAACTCGTTCGGCTCATACCTCCCCCAGAAGCAGTCCCAATGCCTCAGGAAACTAAAGCCTTCCTGCCTGCACCATCTCTCGAGCAATGTATTCATCTGTTCTATCCTCCTATTCTGTACTCACAAGCTCGTGGCACCGGGAGTAATCCGGAGATTACTACCTTTGAGGTCCTGCTTTTTAATCTCTCTCCTAGCTCCCTAAACTCTGCCTGCAGGACATCATCCCTCTTTGTACCTATGTCATTGGTCCCAATATGGACCACAACCTTTGGCTGTTCATCCTCTCCCCCCCAGAATGCCCTGCAGCCACTCCGTGACATCCTTGACCCTGGCACCAGGGAGGCAACATACCATCGTGGAGTCACGTCTGCGGCCGGAGAAATGCCTGTCTGTTCCCCGACTGTTGAACCCCCTTCCACTATAGCTCTTCCATTCTTTTTCATCCCCCGCCACCATCCCCGGACCCCCACCACACCCCATCCCCCCCCGTGCAGCTGAGCCACCCGTGGTGCTGTGTACTTGGCTCTGGCTGCACTCCCCAGAACCACTATTGCCCTAACTGGTTCTCAGAACAGAGTACTTGTTGGAGAGCGAGATAGAAACATAAAAAATAGGTGCAGGAGTAGGCCATTCGGCCCTTCGAGCCTGCACCACCATTTAATAAGATCATGGCTGATTGAATGGTGGTGCAGGCTCCAAGGGCCGAATGGCCTACTCCTGCACCTATTTCTATGTTTCTATGATTATTCACCTCACTACCCCTTTCCTGCTTTCTCTCCATACCCCTTGATCCCTTGAGCCATCAGGGCCATATCGAACTCCCTCTTGAATATATCTAACGAACTGGCATCAACAACTCTCTGCGGTAGAGAATTCCAGAGGTTAACAACTCTCTGAGTGAAGGAGCTACTCCTCAGCTCGATCCTAAATGGCTGACCCCTGGTTCTGGACTTCCCCAACATCGGGAACATTCTTCCTGCATCTAACCTGTCCAGTCCTGTCAGAATTGTATATAATAACAAAGAGGATGCAGAGGCATTTCCTAATTGCTACTAATTTTTTTTTAGCAATCTACAAATTAGATTTTGTAATATAAAATAACTTGTAAAGAATTGAATATTTGAATTTCAAACCAGAACAATTATGATTACTTTAGTGTTAGCATAAACAAAAACATAGTAAACTTGCTGGAAATATAGGACTGCTCTTTACTGTCTGCAGACTCATGCTCGCACTTTGGGATTTCTTTCCTTTAATTTTTGCCTGTCACTCCTTAATCTCTTCCTCTTTCACATTGGCAAAGGCTGCTAATGAGTTAAAGTGCCTATTGGAGCTTTTCCAAAGGTCTGCAAGATTTATTTTCACTTCGACCCCATTGCACCCACACCATTAACGTACTCTTTGCACATGTCTAAGTCGGCACTTGGGACTAAGCTAATGAGCTGTCCTCTAAACTGTGCCCAAACAAAACACTTCCATTTGCCTTTTGTTAATTGCACTCGTACTAACCCCACAGTCTCATAAATCATGAGACAAACTCTTATAAATCATGAAATTTGGTAAGAAATCATGAGTTGCTATTTGTTTCCCGATCCGACCCCTCGCTGACCATTGCTCCTGGACAGGAAATACATTTCACGACCTTTGCTGCTGAACAGGGAGTGCATTCAGCCATCACTAAACGATTACCAACAGTAGAACATAATTAATAGGAGCAGGAATAGGTGGATCAGTGGCAGGCCGGCCTCGCTCTGCTTTTGACCAGTACTCTTTCTGGAACATTATCATCATCATAGGTCGTCCTTCGAAATCGAGGAAGACTTGCTTCCACTCTCAAAGTGAGTTCTCAGGTGACTGTACGGTCCAATATGGGAATTACAGTCTCTGTCGCAGGTGGGCCAGACATTCGTTGAAAAAAAGGGTGGGTGGGGAGTCTGGTTTGCCGCACGCTCCTTCCACTGTCTGCGCTTGTTTTCTCCATGCTCTTGGCGATGAGATTTGAGGTGCTCAGCGCCCTCCCGGATGCTCTTCCTCCACTTAGGGCAGTCTTTGGCCAGGGATTCCCAGGTGTCGGTGGGGATGTTGCACTTTATCAAGGAGGCTTTGAGGGTGTCATTGAAACATTTCCTCTGCCTACCTGGGGATCGAATGCCGTGTAGGAGTTCCAAGTAGAGCGCTTGCTTTGGGAGTCTTGTGTCAGGCATGCAGTCAATATGGCCCGCCCAACGGAGCTGGTCGAGTGTGGTCAGTTCTTTGATGCTGGGGATGTTGGCCTGATCGAGAACAGAGCTAAATCACCTGACTCTGAATATAGTGCAAATTTGGTATGGCAAACCCTACAACACTATGGGGCTGAAATTGCCACCCCTCGCCTGAGCATTTGAGCATCTGGAACCTCAAATCACAAGAGAAATACCACCAACGATGTCTCTGCAACATCTTGCAAATCCGCTGACTTCTGTTTGGGCAAGAATATGTTCTTGAACCAGGGGCTTTCAATCATTTGAGTCTCTCGACTTTGAGCTTAAATTGATCAGTGCGAAGCCTATGTGAAAATTCAATGGTATGTTATAGTTTATACCTACTACTTGTGTTTAATCTGGTGGTGAGAGTGTTATGTATGTACTTTTGGGATCACTAGCCACTAGATGGCGTCACTGTTGCAGGCATTTTGGCAGGTCTTTTATACTTGGGCACACGCACGTGTTTGCAGCCCAAGTATAAAAGGCCAGCCATTTTGTATATTCGTCAAGTTGGGCCTGAATAAAGCAAAGCCAAGGTCATACCTCTTGGAGTTAAACAGTATTCAGTGTAACAGTTATTGCATACACAACATTTGACGACGAGGCAACAAGAACCTTTGTATGCAAAAATGAGCACAATTGGATTGTTGGAGCGATTTATGGAAGGAGAAGATTGGGCAGACTTTTTGAGCCAATTCTTCGTGGCCAACAAAATGGAGGAGGTCGGCGACGCAGATCGGCACCGGGCGGTGTTCCTCACGGTTTGCGGTCCAAAAATTTATGGTCTGATAAAGAATCGACTCCTGCCTGTGAGTCCAACAGAGAAGATGTATGAAGAATTGTGTACACTGGTACAGGACCACATTAAGTCAGACGACGGCATCATCACCTTGAGATACAGATTTTATATGCACGTTCGCTCAGAGGGTCAGTATGCGGCAGAATTCGTTGCCGACCTGAGACGCTTAGCAGGACCATTTAAGTTTGGGGCTGTGTTGGCAGACATGCTGCGGGACTTCTTTATAATCGGTATCAACCACAAGGTGATCCTGCATAAGCTACTGGCGGTGGAGACGTTAGACTTGAACAGGGCCACCACGATCACTCAGTCATGCATGACGACGGATAGAAGCCTAAAGCAGATATCAGTGAAAAATCAAAACTCAGCAAGTACTGTAAATATGATTGATTCGGCGTTCTGCAGAACGGCACATGGCAGGGCCGTCCCGACAGTGTACGCGAAACCTGTGGCTGCCCAAAGTCTGCCAGCAGGAATGCATTCGATTTCTCTGTGTTGGCATTGTGGGGGAAATCACCGACATCAGCAGTGCCAATTTAAGCAATATAGTTACAAAGGCTGTCTGAGAATGGGGCTTCTCCAGCACAAGTGTCCGCAGATGAGCAAGCGTGCTGCGACACACCACGTGGAGGATGATGGTCAGACTAGCACGGATCCGGATACGCAATCCGAGATACCAGAGGAGGAAGTGTATGGACTGTACTCGTTCCTAACTAAGAGCAAACCGATAATGATCAACGTGAAATTTAATGGGGTGCCGGTATCGATGGAACTGGACAGGGCGGTGGGGGGTGGGGGGGCGGCGAGTCAATCGATAATGAGCCAGAGATCATTTGATAAGCTGTGGGATACTAAGGCTGTGAGGCCCAGGCTGAGTCCAGTCAATGCCAAGTTGCGCACGTACACCAAAGAACTCATAACGGTGTTTGGCAGTGCCACACTTAACGTGTCGTATGACGGTGCGGTTCACGAGTTACCGCTATGGATTGTCCCTGGCAATGGCCCAACGCTGTTCGGCAGGAACAGGCTTGAAAAATTCAGATGTGATTGGACCGACATCATGGTGTTGTTGTCGGAGAAAGATACATGTGCCCAAGTACTGAGCAAGTTCCCCTCGCTGTTCGAATCAGGCATCGGAAACTTCACGGCAGCCAAGGTGCAGATCCACGTGGACTCGGATGCAGGACCCATCCATCATAAAGCTCGGGCAAGATGAGGGAGAAGGTCAAAATCGAACTGGACAGACTCCAGCGTGAAAGGATCATATCACCGGTTGAATTTAATGAATGGGCCAGCCCCATTGTTCCTGTGCTGAAAAGTGATGGCACAGTCAGAATCTGTGGCGACTACAAGGCTACGATCAAAAGGGTTTCGAAACAGGATCAGTACCCATTACTGAAGGCTGATGACTTGTTTGCAACGCTAGCCAGGGGGAAGTCGTTCACCAAACTGGATTTGACATCAGCCTACATGACACAGAAGCTGATCAAGACATCGAAGAGACTTACGTGCATTAACACTCATAAAGGATTGTTTATTTATCACAGGTGCCCTTTTGGAATTCGCTCACCTGCAGCAATATTTCAGAGGAACATGGAGAGTCTACTGAAGTTCATTCCCAGAACCGTCGTGTTCCAAGATGACACCTTGATCACAGGTTGTGACTCCGAGGAACATCTGAACAACCTGGAAGAGGTTCTACACCATCTGGACAAAGTGGGACTGAGACTGAAACACTCGATGTGCATCCTCATGGCACCAGAGGTCGCATTCCTGGGGAGAAAAATTACTGCTGACGGCATCAGGCCCACGGATGCGAAAACCAAAGCCATCAAGAATGTCCCCAAGCCACAGAATGTGACAGAGCTGCGTTCATTCCTGGGTGTACTCAACTACTTCGGTAACTTCCTACCTAAATTGAGCACCTTATTAGAACCACTGCACATGCTGCTAAGAAAAGGCGACGACTGGGTGTGGGGTGTGTCTCAAGACAGAGCTTTTGAGAAAGCCACTAATCTGCTTTGGTCTAACAAGCTGCTGGTACATGATGACCCATGTAAATGTTTAATATTGGCCTGTGATGCTTCGTCATATGGAATTGATTGCGTACTCCAACAAGCTAATGAGTTGGGTAAACTTCAACCAGTCGCCTATGCTTCAAAAGGTTTGGCTAAAGGGGAAAGAGCCCACTGCATGGAAGAGAAAGAAGCACTAGTCTGTGTGTATGGGGTTAAAAAGATGCATCAGTGTTTTGTCTTCGGTTGGAACTGGAGACAGATCACAAGCCACTCATTTCACTGTTCTCTAAAAACAAAGGTATCAATACCAATGCTTAATCCCGCATCCAGAGGTGGGCCATAGACCTGGCACCAAGAATTGTGCTGATGCTTTGATCAGTCTGCCGTTGCCCAAACTGGAGGTGGAAACGCCACAACCGGCGGACCTATTGTTAGTTATGGATGCTTTTGAGAGTGAAGGAACCCCTGTCACAGCTCAACAAGTTAAGACCTGGACCAGCCAGGAACCGATTTTATCGGTGGTGAAGAGTTGTATCCTCAAAGGTGATTGGTTTGCCATACCCAAGCAAATGTTACATTCTTCGCAAAGACGAACTGTCTATTCAGTCGGATTGTACACTGTGGGGCAATCGTGATGTTATGCCCAAAAAAGGGAGAGAGAAATTTGTATGTGAGCTACATAGCACACATCCTGGCATTGTAATGATGAAAGTCATCGCTAGGTCTCATGTATGGTGGCCGGGAGTTGACTCTGAGCTGGAATCATGTGTGCATCAGTGCAACACTTGCATGCAGCTCAGCAAAGGACCAGCGGAATCGCTGCTGAGTCTGTGGTCGTGGCCATCGAAACTATGGTCCAGGATCCACATCGCCTTTGCAGGTCCCTTCCTGGGGAAGATGTTTTTAGTTGTGGTGGATGCATATTTGAAGTGGATAGAGTGTATAGTCATGTCATCCAGCACATCCACAGCGAGAATCTCAGTGTCATGTTCGCGACACATGGTCTGCCCGACAACAGATCGTGCTTCACCAGTCAGGAGTTTCAAGAGTTCATGAAACTCAAAGGTATCAAACCTGTAAGGTCAGCACCATTCATACCTGCATCCAATGGGCAAGCAGAACGCGCTGTCCAAATCATAAAGCAGAGTGTGAAGCGAGTAACCCAAGGCTCACTGCAGACCCGCAGGTCATTCATACTGCTTAGTTACAGGAAAAGACCACACACACTTACCGGGGTCTCGGCTGCTGAAGTAATGATGAAGAGAGATCTTAAGAACAAGCTATCTCTTGTACACCCTGAGTTGACTACTCATGTTGAATATAGAAGACAAAGCCAGCAAGGGTATCACGATCGCGCAGCTGTGTCACGCGATATTTCTGTAAATGATCCTGTATATGTTCTGAATTATGGTCAGTGTCCCAAGTGGATCGCTGGTACTGTCATGGCCAAGGAGGGCAACAGAGTATTTATTGTCAAGCTCAAAAATGGGCAAACATGCAGGAAACATGGATCAGACAAAGCTGCGGCACACAGACGAATCGGAACAGTCGGAGGAAGAGACAGTCGACGACCAACCAACTTACCCCCAGTCATCAGAGGACTCAGTGGTCATCAGTGAATCGGGACTTTCAATCCCTGACATGGCCATTGCCACTCCCACCAGGTCAGCCAACGAGCCACCAGTCACAACAGTCTATCGACTCTGGATCAGTTCCTATGGACTGGAGGGTAGCTAATGTAACACCACTTTTTAAAAAGGGAGGGAGAGAGAAAACGGGTAATTATAGACCAGTTAGCCTGACATCAGTTGTGGGGAAAATGTTGGAATCAATTATTAAAGATGAAATAACAGCGCATTTGGAAAGCAGTGATGGGATCGGTCCAAGTCAGCATGGATTTATGAAAGGGAAATCTTGCTTGACAAATCTCCTGGAATCTTTTGAGGATGTAACTAGTAGAGTAGACAAGGGAGAACCATTGGATGTGGTGTATTTGAACTTTCAAAAGGCTTTTGACAAGGTCCCATACAAAAGATTGGTGTGCAAAATCAAAACACATGGTGTTGGGGGAAATGTACTGACGTGGATAGAGGACTGGTTGGCAGACAGGAAGCAGAGAGTCGGAATAAATGGGTCCTTTTCAGAATGGCAGGCAGTGACTAGTGGGGTGCCCAAGGACTCAGTGCTGGGACCCCAGCTATTTACAATATATATTAATGATTTAGATGAAGGAAATATGAGTGTAATATCTCCAAATTTGTAGATGACACTAAACTGGGTGGTGGTGTGAGTTGTGAGGAGGACGCTAAGAGGCTGCAGGGTGACTTGGACAGGTTAGGTGAGGTGAGTGGGCAAATGCATGGCAGATGCAGTATAATGTGGATAAATGTGAGGTTATCCACTTTGGGGGCAAAAACATGAAGGCAGAATATTATCTGAATGGCGGTAGATTAGGAAAAGAGGAGGTACAACGAGACCTGGGTGTCATGGTACATCAGTCATTGAAAGTTGGCATGCAGGTACAGCAGGCGGTGAAGAAGGCAAGCGGCACGTTGGCCTTCATAGCTAGGGGATTTGAGTATTGGAGCAGGGAGGTCTTACTGCAGTTGTACAGGGCCTTGGTGAGGCCTCACCTGAAATACTGTGTTCAGTTTTGGTCTCCTAGTATGAGGAAGGACATTCTTGCTATTGAGGGAGTGCAGTGAAGGTTCACCAGACTGATTCCCGGGATGGCTGGACTGACATATGAGGAGAGGCTGGATCAACTGGGCCTTTATACACTGGAGTTTAGAAGGATGAGAGGGGATCTCATAAAAACATATAAAATTCTGACCGGACTGGACAGGTTAGATGCAAGAAGAATGTTCCCGTTGTTGGGGAAGTCCAGAACCAGGGGACACAGTCTTAGGATATGGGGTAGGCCATTTAGCACTGAGATGAGGAGAAACTTCTTCACTCAGAGAGTTGTTAACCTGTGGAATTCCCTGCCGCAGAGAGTTGTTGATGCCAGTTCATTTGATATATTCAAGATGGAGTTAGATATTGCCCTGCAGCTCGGGGGATCAAGGGATATGGAGAGAAAGCAGGAAAGGGGTACTGAGGGAATGATTAGCCATGATCTTGTTGAATGGTGGTGCAGGCTCGAAGAGCCGAATGACCTACTCCTGCACCTATTTTCTATGTTTGTATGAACACTCACCCAAGGCTGAAGTTGAACTGAGACGGTCAACCCGGGAGCGTAAAACACCGGACCATCTCAATTTGTAAAATACCGTTAATATCTCAGGGGGGGGGGGTGGTGGGTGGGTATTATCATGTATGTACTTTTGGGATCACTAGCAACTCGATGGTGTCACTGTTGGAGGCCATTGGGCGGCATGCACGTGTGTGTAGCCCAAGTTTAAAATGCCAGCCATTTTGTATATTAGTCATTTTGGGCCTTAATAAAGCAGAGCCAAGGTTATACCTCTTGGAATTAAACAGTACTCAGTCTAACAGTTATTGCTTACAAAACAGAGAGTCTATTCATCTGTGTAATTCAGAATCATGCAAACAATTGGAGTTTAAAAACTTATTTGTCTTTACGTTAAATCTCAAATAGATGTTTCTGCCTCCTTATTGTGAAAAATCCACAGAGCACAGCACACACTGCTTTCTATAATGGCAGACAGCATCTCAGAAGTTCCTGAAAGTTCTGGTCAGCTGACTCATTTATTCGCCTTTAGTTGCAGTAACACAATACGTCCACATCCACAGTGTGGATCTGCAAACATTACATTTCTCCCTCCTTAATGAAGAAGTTATTGCACCAAACATCATACATAACTTGCATGTTTATACATAACAAAAGATAGAGAAACATAGAAGCATAGAAAATAGGTGCATGAGTAGGCCATTCGGCCCTTCGAGCCTGCACCACCATTCAATAAGATCTTGGCTGATCATTCCCTCAGTACCCCTTTCCTGACTTGGACTCAGACTTAAATTCTGATTTTCTGTTGGATTTGTTTCCAGTATATTGGATTTAGGATATGCTACTGGTGTATCAAAACTATCTAATGAGTCAGAAATAATTGAATCATTTCCACCTTTAACTACTTCCATGTCTGTGTAGGTAAAATATCATCAATGTGAACAAAGCTAACCTGTCCATTATCAAACATCTTGACCAAATATGTGCGAGGACCACATATCTTCACCACTCTTCCTGGTAACCACTTTATCCATTTATGGTGATGGTTCTTCAGTTTCACCTTCTGATTTAATTTCACACTTCTCTCTTTTACTCTACCTCTATCATGAATCCCTTTTAATGTCTTAACGGAAAGTGCCAAATTTGGTTGCTCTACCAATCTCTTCAGCTGTGACTAGCAGTTCATCAATGTATGAAAAATAAAACACTTCTTCCCTATCGGGTGTAACTTGTGATGGGGAAGGCAATCCTGACATAGCATCAGCATTACTGTGATCAGCTGATCGTCTGTATTCAATATCATATGTATATGCTGACAAAATCAAAGCCCATCTCTGCATTTGGGCTGCAGCTAATGTTGGAACTGAGGACTTTGGATAGAGGATTGCTGTCAGGGGCTTATGGTCTGTAACGATGGTAAACTTACAACCATACAGGTATTTGTGGAACTTCTTGACCCCAAAAATTAATGCCAAAGCTTCCCTTTCAATTTGCGCATAATTACTCTCACTGGCACTTAGAGTGCGTGAAGCAAAAGCAATTGGTCTCTCCTCCCCACTACTTAATACATGAGAGATTACTGCCCCAACTCCATATGGAGAGGCATCACATGCTAGCTTAATCTCCTTAGATATGTCATAGTGAACTAACAATTTGCTTTTACACTCCTTGAATGCTGTATCGCATTCTTTTGACCACTTCCAATGGACCTGTTTTTTCAATAGTTCATTCAGTGGATGTAACACTGTAGCCAAATTTGGTAAGAACTTCCCATACTAGTTCAAAAGACCCAAGAATGAACGAAGTTCAGTGACATTCCTGGGAGTGGGTGCATTTCTGATTGCATACAGCTTTCCCATGGTTGGATGCAAACCATCTTTGTCTACTCTGTACCCTAAGTACTCCACTGAGTTTTGAAATAACTCACAATTATGAGCAGACACTCGTACATTGTGCTTCTCTAGCCGTTTAAGTACTTCATTCAATATGTTATTATGAATTTGCCTATCTGGTGCTGAAATTAGTAAGTCATCTAAATAACATACTACCCCTTCAATACCTTGCAAAATCTGGTTCATCACTCCTTGGAATATGGCAGGGGCAGAAAACACTCCAAATGGTAGCCTATTAAATTGATATAGGCCTAGATGCGTATTTATAGTCAAACATGACTTGGACTCCTCATCTAGTTCAAGCTGTAAGTAGGCATTCGTTAGATCCAGTTTTGAGAAGATCTGACCACCTGTCAGTGTTGTGAACAAATCTTCTATATTTGGCAATGTATTGGGGATATTACCCTCTAGAACCTGGTTTACGGTTACTTTATAATCACCACACAGCCTTACTTTACCTTCTGACTTAGTTACAACAACAATGAGTGTAGCCCAATTACATCAATCTATCTTACAAATAATGTTCTCAGTCTCTAGTCTTTTGAATTCTTGCTCAACTTTCTCCTTGAATGCATATGGTACGGAACGTGGCTTGCAGTAAACTGATCTAATGTCCTCTGTACCCTGACACTCGCCTTGAAGCCTTGGATCAGACTGCCTGTTTCGCAGAACACCTTTGGATAACTCTTGATAACATCATCCGTTGATGCAAATCTCATTTCAACATGAAAAATCTCACTCCAATCCAGCTTCAGTGATCTCAACTAATTTCTTCCAAGTAAGGCAGGCTTGTCTCCTTTCACTACTATTAGAGGCAAGTTTTGAAATTGATCCTTGTATTTCACCAGTACGTTGATATGACCTACCACAGGAATGTTCTCTCCCGAGTAGCCTTGCAGCTCCATCTTGGATTTCTCCAATGGGAAATCACGCAATTTGTCGAGGTATAGCGATTTCGGTACTACACTCACGGATGCACGCGAGTCGATTTCCATTGGTATCTTGAATCCCGCAACATCGATGTGGATCTTGATACTTTTTGAATTGCTGTCTGTTAACCTCATGGTCCTGATGATGTGTAACTCTAACATCTCCTCATCCTGTTGATGTTCTTCCATGCTATGTAGTCACTGGGGATTTCTACTCAAAGCTTTGAAAACTGGACTCATAGCTTTGAAAGCTGGTTTACTCTTCAGTCAGCATGCCTGTCATGTATTTCACCATCTTGCAATGACTAAGTATGTAACTGTAACTCATGCATACTGTACCTGTACCCTTGTAATGCACACCCTGACCACAGGGAGTGAGCTCCTCACCTGGGCTTCCAGGCATAAAAGGGGAGGTCCCACCCTGGATCAGCACTCTTCAGTCCTGGAAATAAAGTGAAGGTCATAGAGTGACCGTGTCTGATATATCCATGCCTCATGTGAGTTTGTAACAAGGTGCAGAGACACAACATCTGCCGAAGAGAATCGGGAATCACCGTACCACGAGGATGGCCACTGGTGGCACAGAGGAATGCTACTGTGTGGATGAGGACTGGGATGACTTTGTGGAAAGACACCAGCAGAGCTTTGTCACAAAGAACTGGCTGGAAGAGGCAGCGGCTGACAAGTGGAGGGCGCATCTACTGACCAGCTGTGGTCCACAGACGTATGCGCTAATGAAAGACCTGCTCGCACCCCAAAAGCCAGCGGATAAATCCTTCGAAGGGCTCAGCCAGCTGATCAGTGAGCATCTCAAGCCGGCAAGTAGCGTACACATGGCCCGGCACCTGTTCTACTCTCACCGGCGTCGGGAGGGTCAAAACATCTTGGACTTCGTGGCGGAACTGCGGCGTTTGGCCAGTCTCTGTAAGTTCTCCGATGCCTGCAGGGGGGAGATGGTAAGGGACTTTTTCATCGAGGGCATTAATCATGCCGGCATTTTCAGGAAACTCATAAAGACCAAGGATTTTACTTTAGAAGAGGCAGCGTTGATAGCTCAGACCTTCATGGCAGGGGATGAGGAGACCAAGCTAATTTACACACACAGCCCTGCTTTCAATGTTGCGATGAACCAGGGAGTTAATGTTGTAAAAAGGACACAGAACCCCACAGGCAGGCAAGGGCAATTCAACACCGTCCAGGCAGCAACTAGCTCCAGGGTGGGCCTGCAACAGGGACAATGGAAAGGGGATCGGCAATCCATGTCATCATGAGGAACAATGCATCCTGTGATGGGACAATTAACACCCTTCATCAGAGTGCTCAGAAACAGCCAAACGAGCCATCAGAGAGGAATGCCTGGGAATAGCCCTTTTGTTAACAGCAATCTCAGCTCATGTTGGAGTTGTGGGAGCAGACACACTGCAAAAATCTGCAGGTTCCAACTTTATACCTGTAGGATTTGTAATGTCAAGAGACACCTGGCCAGGATGTGCAAAAAGGCAGTAGCGAGACTAGTCTGCGAGACAGACGAACCAGACGAGGGGTCTGAAATGCAGGATGAGGTCTGGGGAACAACCATGGATGCTGAAGTTCAGAGAGTTCATGTGGGCAACGTCCACAGCTCATACACCAAAATGCCACCCATGATGATGAAAGTCTTACTGAATGGCATCCCGGTGCACATGGAGCCCGATACCGGAGCTTGCCAATCCCTCATGAGTGCCCAACAACTTGAGAGACTATGGCCACACAGAGCTAATAGGCCCAAATTAGAACGCATTGAGATGCAGCTACGTACATACACCAAAGAGATCATCCCAGTGCTGGGCAGTGCAAACTTGGTGGTAACACATAATGGATCACAGAACCGGCTGCCACTCTGGATTGTTCCGGGAAATGGCCCCGTGTTCTTGGGGAGGAGTTGGCTAGCTGAGATGAATTGGAAATTGGGGGATGTGCACGCCATTTCATCCGTGGAGCGAAGTTCATGCTCGCAGGTATTGCAATAATTCAAGTCACTCTTTCAACCCGGTGTCGGAATGTTCAAGGGCACCAAAGTAGTGATACGCATCACTCCGGACGCCAGACCAGTGCACCACAAAGCCAGAGCGGTGCCGTACATGATGCGTGAAAAAATTGAATGTGAACTGGTCAGGCTGCTCAGAGAGGGCATAATTTTGCCCGTTGAATTTAGCGAGTGGGCAAGTCCCATTGTTCACGTGCTCAAAGCAGATGGCTCGCTCAGGATTTGTGGCGACTACAAAACCACCATCAATCGAGTGTCGCTGCAAGACCAATGCCCGCTCCCGAGAGCGAAGGACCTTTTTGCCATGCTGGCAGGCAGTAAGCTGATCGCAAAGCTGGACCTCACTTCGGCCTACATGACTCAGGAACTGGCTGAAGAATCCAAGTTTCTGACCATCGTCATGACACACAAAGGATTATTTGTTTACAATAGGTGCCCGTTTGGCATTCGTTCGGCAGTGGCTATCTTTCAGCGAAACATGGAAAGCTTGCTCAAGTCCATCCCTGGAACGATCATGTTATAAGAACATAAGAACATAAGAATTAGGAACAGGAGTAGGCCATCTAGCCTCTCGAGCCTGCTCCGCCATTCAACAAGATCATGGCTGATCTGCCCGTGGACTCAGCTCCACTTACCTGCCCGCTCCCCGTAACCCTTAATTCCCTTATTGGTTAAAAATCTATCTATCTGTAATTTAAATACATTCAATGAGCTAGCCTCAACTGCTACCTTGGGCAGAGAATTCCACAGATTCACAACCCTCTGGGAGAAGAAATTCCTTCTCAACTCGGTTTTAAATTGGCTCCCCCGTATTTTGAGGCTGTGCCCCCGAGTTCTAGTCTCCCTGACCAGTGGAAACAACCTCTCCACCTCTATCTTGTCTATCCCTTTCATTATTTTAAATGTTTCTATAAGATCACCCCTCATCCTTCTGAACTCCAATGAGTAAAGACCCAGTCTGCTCAATCTATCATCATAAGGTAACCCCCTCATCTCCAGAATCAGCCAAGTGAATCGTCTCTGTACCCCCTCCAAAGCTAGTATATTCTTCCTTAAGTAAGGTGACCAAAACTGCATGCAGTACTCCAGGTGCGGCCTCACCAATACCCTGTACAGTTGCAGCATTACCTCCCTGCTTTTGTACTCCATCCCTTTCGCAATGAAGGCCAACATTCCATTCGCCTTCCTGATTACCTGCTGCACCTGCAAACTAACTTTTTGGGATTCATAAACAAGGACCCCCAGGCTCTGCACCGCAGCATGTTGTAATTTCTCCGCAGCATGTTGTCAGTTCCAAGACGACATTCTTATAACGGGTCGAGACACTGAGGAACACCTCCGCAACCTCCGCTACGCCGATTGGAACGGGTAGCCCTGCGGCTGAAAAAGGCCAAGTGTGTGTTTTTGGCCACAGAGGTCGAGTTCCTGGGCAGGAGGGTTGCCGCTGACGGGATCCGGCCCACTGAATCAAACACTGAGGCGATTTGCCGGGCGCCCAGGCCTGGCAACACGTCAGAGTTGCGTTCATTCCTGGGACTCTTGAACTATTTTGGGAACTTCCTGCCGAACTTAAGCACATTGTTGGAGCCGTTACACATGCTCCTCCGTAAAGGTTGTGAATGGTTTGGGGGGATTGTCGAGAACGGGCTTTCAATAAGGCGAGGAACCTGCTGTGTTCCAACAAACTTGACTTTGTATGACCTCTGGTAAAAACTGGTTTTAACATGCGATGCGTCATCCTAAGGGGTTGGGTGTGTTTTGCAGCAGGGTAAGAATGACGGCCGACTCGAACCGGTGGCTTACGCCTCCAGGTCGCTCTCCCAGGCAGAGCGTGGATACGGCATGGTCGAGAAGGAGGCACTCACGTATGTGTACGGTGTGAAAAAGATGCACCAGTACCTTTTCAGTAGACGGTTCGAGCTAGAGACGGACCACAAGCTATTAACATCCCTGTTGTCTGACAGCAAGGCTATCAACGCTAATGCATCAGCTCACATACAGCGCTGGGCCCTCACGCTGGCTGCGTATGACTACACCATACGGCACCGGCCTGGCACCGAAAATTACGCTGACGCGCTCAGCAGGCTCCCACTGGCCACCACCGAGGGGTTGTCGGAGCAGAGCGCCAAGATGGTCATGGCCGTTGAGGCTTTTGACACTGCGGGTTCCCCCATCACAGCCCGCCAGATCAAACTCTGGACCAACAGGGACCCCCTCCTATCCATGATAAAGAAATATGTCCTGACTGGGGACTGGGCGCCTGCACACAGGGCGTGCCTTGAGGAAGTCAGGCCGTTTCAGAGATGGATGGATGAACTCTCCATCCAAGCTGACTGCCTGTTTTGGTGCAGCTGGGTAGTCATGTCCCAGAAAGGAAGGGAAGCGTTCATCAGGAAACTCCACAGCGAGCACCCTGGCATCGTGTTAATGAAAGCCATTGCCCCGTCACACGTGTGGTGGCAGGGGATTGACTCAGACCTGGAACACTGGGTTCGCAGGTGCACGACGTGTGCCCAGCTGGGCAATGCCCCCAGAGAGGCCCCATTCAGTCCGTGGCCCTGGCCCACCAGGCCATGGTCATGTATTCACGTGGACTATGCGGGCCCGTTCATGGGAAAAATGTTCCCGATCGTTGTCAATGCATACTCGAAGTGGATTGAGTGCATCATATTGTACTCGTGCATGACATCCATCACTGTGGAGAGTCTGCGTACGGTTTTCGCGACTTACGGCTTGCCAGACATCCTGGGCAGTGATAATGGCACGTGTTTTACCAGCCATGAATTCCAGGAGTTTATGTCGGGCAATGGGATCAAGCACATCCGGATGGTTAGGCGGAACGGGCGATCCAAGTCATAAAGCAGGGTATGCTACACATCCATGGACCCTCCCTTCAGTACCGCCTATCGCGCCTCCTGCTGACCTACAGGTCCCTGCCGCACTCGCTCACAGGGGTCCCGCCAGCGGAACTCCTCATGAAATGCACGCTCAAGACGTGGCTGTCCCTCATTCAGCCAGCTCTGGCAGACATTGTTGAGGGCAAGCACCAGTCCCAAACCGAGCTCCATGATCGAGGCTCAAGGGGGAGGTGTATAGAAATAGATGACCCGGTATTTGTTCTTAACCATGCTTTGGGACCCAAATGGCTTGAGGGCACCGTAATTGGCAAAGAAGGAAACAGGATCATGGTGGTCAGACTAAACAATGGACAGATATGCCGCAAACACTTGGACCAAGTAAAGACAAGGTTCAGTGCAGACACGGAGGAACCGGAAGAAGAGCATGATGAGATCGCACCCACAGCACTGCAAGCGCACGAGCAACAAAGGCAGCCCTCAGCATGCACAGTCCTGGCGGCCAGCCCGTACAGGCCGATATCACCTCAAGTGACAGAGACGCGTGCTGAGGCTCAGCCACCAGAGCCGCCGACCACCCAATAGACTTAACCTCTGAAACTAAAAGACCTAAAGGGGGAAGTGATGTCATATATTTCACCATCTTGCAATGACTATAAGTATGTAACTGTAACTCATGCATACTGTGCCTGTACCCTTGTAATGCACACCCTGACCACAGGGATTGAGCTCCTCACCTGGGCTTCCAGGCATAAAAGAGGAGGTCCCACCCAGGATCAGCACTCTTCAGTCCTTGAAATAAAGTGAAGGTCACAGAGTGACCGTGTCTGATATATCCATGCCTCGTGTGAGTTTGTAACAAGGTGCAGAGACACAACAATGCCTTCGCAAGATGCAGAAGAAACACTCTTTTTTCACATATGGACAACTTTGAGCAATGTTTTGTCCCAGGCACCTAAAGCACGACTTTGGTGCTCTGTTAGAATTTCCAGTTTCTGAGACTTTGGGCCCCCACTGCCTTTTATTTGAGTCTGCAGACAATTCACCTTGGTTGACTGACGACGGTAATTATTATGAAATTCTCGGGAATATTGGTCGGCCGTGCCCATCGACCTCGCTGTCTGACAAGCAATCTCAAAAGTCAAGTCATCCGTCATCAATAACTTTCTTTTGATTGCATAATTTTTCATCCCACAAACAAAACGGCCCCGCAATGCTTGGTTTTGTAAGTTTCCGAAATTACAGAAATTACAGAAATAGATAGCTTTTTTAATGCGATGTATTCACTGATGTTTTCATCAGTCTTTTGATTTTGTATACTGAAACGAGAGCTTTCAGCAATTTCTAACGGTTTGGGGTTGTAGTGCTGCTCCAGCTGCATTAAAATCTCTTTAAGCGTTGTGTCCTTTGGCTCGTCAGGCACAAGCAGATTTACCAGGGTTTCATTCAATTCCGGACCCGCTTCAGATAAGAAAATCGCTCTCTTACGTTCCAACACAGCCCAGTTCTGATCAGCATTCTCTGGAACTTCGATTATATTATTTGCTGAGAAATACGTTTCTAGCCAATCTACATGCGCTTTGAACCTTTCCTTATATTCACCTAAATTCCCCATGACTCCTACGGGTGCAGCCATTTTGACCTTGCATTTTAAACTAGTGTGCTGGGTTTTTTACCTCAGATTTTGTAGCTTTTTCCAAAGATGGAGAAGCTTCCAAAGTCTCTCTGTTGGCTGGCTGAAACCTTCACGAACAAAATTTCAGCTTTATATCATTCGAAAAATCTCATCCTCGTCGCCAAATGTGATATATTCACAGAGCACAACACACACAGCTTTCTATAATAGCAGACAGCATCTCAGAAATTCCAGAAGTTTCTGGACAGCTGACTCATTTATTCACGTTTAGTTGCAGTAACATAATACGTCCACATCCATAGTGTGGAACTACAGACATTCCACTTATAAAGGGCCTTTTTAAGGATCTTTGATAGACCCAGGCTCTGTAATCTCAATATTGTGCTGTGGAGCCAAGGGGTGATCTTTGGGATGCCCGTTCTCCCCACCCCCTTACGGAGCTGGCTCGATAGGCCCAAGTCTCCCAGGCCCAGGCTCCGGTTTGGGCCCAGGTTACTCATGCTAATTTAAAAGTGGTGCCAGCTCCCACCACCACTCCTCAGTTTTGCTACTGCGAATAGTTGACCCCCCCTGCCATCCCCGAGTCATTCACTCACTTAGAGGCTGCTGTGATTTCTGACAAGCTGAGAAGAGGCTGTTCCCTGTAGAATGGCAAACCACATAGAGTATTTGTTTCCTCTTTTGCATTCTGAGTGAAGTTACACTGTCTGCATGCATTGCAATTTGTGGGTTTCTATGTCAGGATCAAACATGTTTACAGTATTGCCAACTCTCATATATCATGAAATTTAGGCGTTCCATTGTGAGATCGCGAGTACCAGACTGATTTCGGGGATGGTGGGACTGACATATCAAGAAAGACTGGATCAACTGGGCTTGTATTCACTGGAGTTCAGAAGAATGAGAGGGGATCTCATAGAAACGTTTAAAATTCTGACGGGTTTAAACAGGTTAGATGCAGGAAGAATGTTCCCAATGTTGGAGAAGTCCAGAACCAGGGGTCACAGTCCAAGGATAAGGGGTAAGCCATTTAGGACCGAGATGAGGAGACACTTTTTCACCCAGAGAGTGGTGAACCTGTGGAATTCTCTACCACAGAAAGTTGTTGGAGGCCAATTCACTAAATATATTCAAAAAGGAGTTCGATGTAGTCCTTACTACTAGGGGGATCAAGTGGTATGGCGAGAAAGCAGGAATGGGGTACTGAAGTTGCATGTTCAGCCATGAACTCATTGAATGGTGCAGGCTCGAAGGGCCGAATGGCCTATTCCTGCACCTATTTTCTATGTTTCTATGTTTCTATGTTTCTATGTAAAGCTTTAGCTCACTGAAATTGCGACTTTCGTGATGGAATGCCATAATAGTGCTTACTATATGTCTTCCTTTTTCTTAAACCGAGGATCCCCTTGTACCGTGGTTGACATGGCCCTCGACCTTGTCCATTCTATTTCCTGCACATTTACTCTCACCCCTTCCCCTCCCTCCCAGAACCTCATTTCTCCACCTGGCATCTCAGGAGGCCAGCGAATGGACATCCCATTATAAGCTTTTCCTGTCATACGAGAGTAGTAGTAGTACTTGTGCGCATAACCCTGGTCCTCCTCTTGTATTCCTTTTGATAGATTAAATCAGGGCCATCCATCTTCAGTTGCTTCATCAATGACCTTCCCTCCATCATAAGGTCCGAAGTGGGGATGTTTGCTGATGACTGCACAGTGTTCAGTTCCAACTCCTCAGATAATGAAGCAGTCCATGCCCGCATGCAACAATACCTGGGTGACATTCAGGCTTGGGCTGATAACATAGTAACATAGAAAATAGGTGCAGGAGTAGGCCATTCGGCCCTTCGAGCCTGCACCACCATTCAATAAGATCATGGCTGATCACATTCGCGCCACACAAGTGCTAGGAATGACCATCTCCAACAAGCGAGCATCTAACCACCGCCCCTTCATCATCATCATAGACGGTCCCTCGAACGAGGATGACTTGTTTCCACATGGGTTCACAGATGTTTCAATGAAGGACCCGATAATCCAGTCCTGAACTCCAGTTGAAGGGGTGGAAGATGCCTGTGTGTGGATTTTTTTTAAGTGGTGACCATTGCACATCAGCCACTACACACGCTTGTCAGAGCTAGGCCTTTATCCAGTGGCAAGGGCTAACCAAGATGACTGAAGACCTGCTCTGCTGCACGGACCTAGTGCGCACACATATCACAGTGTGGGCGGGCCCGTGCTGCCCCTGGGCTGTTCTGAGCCACGTACCCTCATTTGCCGCACCTCCGACTCGATCTCTTGCCACTCCTCTGCCACAAACATTCGCCGCTCCTCCGCCACAATCTCTCACCACTCCTCCGTCACGGTCTCTCGCCGCACATCTGCCACAAACATGCGGCGTGATCTCTCACCGCTCCTCCGCAACAGACATTCGCCGCACCTCCGCCACGATCTCTCACTGTTCCTCCACCACGCTCTCTCGCCACTCCTCCGCCACAAACATTCGCCACACGTCCGCCACGATCTCTCACTGTTCCTCCGCCACGATCTCTCACCACTCCTCCGCCGCAAATATTCGCCGCACCTCCGCCACGATCTCTCACTGTTCCTCTGCCACAAAAAACATTCGCGCACCTCTGCTACGATCTCTCACCACTCCTCCGCCACGACCTTCCTGCTCCTCCGCTGTACCTGGACCCCGCCAATGTTCCTGCCCACGCTCCAGATGGTGACCTGGGTTTTGATGACGTCACCCAGTTGCCCACTTCGAAGCCGACACACACTTGTAGCATTTCCTGCTGGAAGCTGCAATGGTATGGTCTTCTATCCTCCCAACCTGCGGTTATATTCTCTCGTAGGTCGGGGTAGCCCACAATGTTCCAGGGGCCCACTCTTCAGCTCTTTATCCCCTTAACATTCAACGGCATTATCATCGCAAAATCCCCCACCATCAACATTCTGGGAGTCACCATTGACCGGAAACTTAACTGGACTAGCTGTTGTGTATAGAGAAAGAGTCAGACTGAACACTGTGAGCTCAAAGTAAAGTGTGACCTTAGTCTTTTACTGCAGGTCTCCAAAGTGCCTCTCCAACGTGTGAAGCCTCCTTAAATACCTGTGCTCCCAAGAGATTGTGGGATCCCTTGGGACTCCGGGGAATGAGACCCCTGGTGGCTGTACAGAATAAATACAAGTCCACATATATAACACTAGCCACATAAATACTGTGGCAACAAGAGCAGGTCAGAAGCTGGGTATTCTGCGGCGAGTGCCACATCTCCTGACTTCCCAAAGCCTTTCCACCATCTACAAGGCACGTCAGGAGTGTTATGGAATACTTTTTACTTGCCTGAATGAGTGCAGCTCCAACAACACTCAAGCTCGACACCATCCAGGACAAAGCAGCTTGATTGGCAGCCCATCCACCACCTTCAACATTCACTCCCTCCATCACTGGCGCACAGTGGCTGCAGTGTATACCATCTACAAGAAGCACTGCAGGAACTCACCAAGGCATCTTTGGCAGCACCTCCCAAACCCGCGACCTCTACCACCGAGAAGGACAAGGACAGCATGCGCATGGGAACACCATCACGTCCAAGTTCCCCTGCAAGTCACACACCATCCTGACTTGGAAATATATCACCGTTCTTTTATTGTCGCTGGGTCAAAATCCTGGAACTCCCTCCCTAACAGAACTGTGGGAGTGCCTTCACCACAAGGACTGCAGCGGTTCAAGAAGGCGGCTCACCACCACCTTCTCAAGGGCAATTAGGGATGGGCAATAAATGCTGGCCTTGCCAGTGACGCCCACATCCTTGGAATGAATTTTTTTTTAATCTGAGTAACTAAGGTTTTTTAAGCTGGGCATTATTGTAGCCCTCCTCTGAACCTTTTCCATAGCCTCTATATCACCCAACATATGATGGAAACCAAGACTGCATGCAGTATTCTAAATGTGGTCTAACCAAGGTTTTGTACGGGATAAGATGGTGTGCTTTATTTTATATAGAATAGCCCTATTAATGCAGCCTTTTACCCGATTTGCTTTGGCTGTGGCTCTTGGTATTTGTCATGAACGGTTCGTGACTTATGGATTATAGCGCCAAGATCTTTTACTTTCTCAACTGATTTCAATTCTGGTCCATGCAGAGTGGAGGTGTATTTGATATTGCTCCAGTCCAAATGCATAACACTGCCCTTATCAAGATGAAATACCATTTGTCCATTTGTACAGCACACGTAAATCTGCAGAGATTTGTTCTCCTCTACACATATCATCCGCAAACTTGTGGACTCGACACATATCATTCCTTCAATACCTATATCAAAGTAATTTATGAAAATAATAAAAAGCAGTGGCCCTAACACTAATCTCTGTGGAACATTACCGATATCTGGCCTCCAAGCAGCTCTACAGCCATTGATAACTGTTTGCCCATGGGAATGTAGTCAAATCTTAATCTATTGCAGCAATCTTCCACCCATTCCACAAGATTCTGTCTTGTCGAATAAGTTGTTGTGCAGTACCTTGTCAAAGGCTTTTTGTAAATTCAACTGGACAGGGTCTATTGGAATAACCTTACCCACTAACCTGGTAAGTTAAAAAAATTCTAGCGCATTTGTAAGACACAGCGTTCTTTTCCAGAAGTCGTATGGTGTGTCACTAATGGCTCCTCTATCCAAGTGATTATAAAGAGCATCTCTTATGATTCCTTCAAGCATCTTACCTGCAACTAATGTCAGACTAATAGGGATATAGGGTTCAAAATTTGCCCCTGCCGATTTTTGGCGCACTCACCCGAGGTGCGCCGGCTTCCTAGGATAAAAACGGCGCCAAATCGTTGTCTCCGCATTCTGGCCGCTCTGTGGCCTCTCCCATGGCTTGGCGTGGTGTGGTAATTCAATTAGGGGCAGAGCTAGGGCCCTGCACTCAAAAGAGTCCCGGCAGCTCAATGCATGTGCACTGGATGTTTCGCGCATGCGCAGTAGCTCCTCTGCAGCGTGGGAGCCGATGTCCCGCCCCTATCCCAGGCCGAGTGGCCTCACGATGTGTGCCGGGCTGCTGCAAGTCATGGAGAGAGTCCCGCACCTATCCGCGGCCGAGTGGCCTCCAGCACCGGCCGCCCAGCCCCGGTGACTTCCCGGGCCGAAGTAGGACTTGAGTTTTAAGAACATAAGAAATAGGAGCAGGAGTAGGCCATAAGGCCCCTCGAGCCTGCTCCGCCATTCAATAAGATTATGGCTGATCTGATCATGGACTCAGCTCCACTTCCCTGCCTGCTCCCCATAACCGTTTATCACCTTATCGTTTAAGAAACTGTCTATTTCTGTCTTAAATTTATTTAATGTCCCAGCTTCCACAACTCTCTGAGGTAGCGAGTTCCACAGATTCACAACCCTCTGAGAGAAGAAATTTCTCCTCATCTCAGTTCTAAATGGGCGGCCCCTTATTCTAAGATCATGCTCTCTAGTTCTAGTCTCCCCCACCAGTGGAAACAGCCTCTCTGCATCCACCTTGTCAAGCCCCCTCATAATCTTATACATTTCGGTAAGATCACCTCTCATTCTTCTGAATTCCACTGAGTAGAGGCCCAAACTGCTTAACCTTTTCTCATAAGTCAACCTCTTCATCCCTGGGATCAACCTAGTGAACCTTCTCTGAACTGCCTCCACAGCAAGTATATCCTTTCGTAAATATGGAAACCAAAACTGCACGCAGTATTCCAGGTGTGGCCTCACCAATACCCTGTACAGAAAGCTGTAACAAGACTTCCCTGATTTTATACTCCATCCGCTTTGCAATAAAGGCCAAGATTCCATTGGCCTTCCTGATCATTTGCTGTACTTGCATACTATCCTTTTGTGTTTCATGCACGAGTACCCCCAGGTCCCGCAATACTGCAGCACTTTGCAATCTTTCTCCATTTAAATAATAACTTGCTCTTTGATTTTTTCTGCCAAAGTGCATGACCTCACACTTTCCAACATTATACTTCATCTGCCAAATTCTTGCCCTCTCACTTAGCCTGTCTATGTCCTCCTGCAACCTCTTTATGTCCTCCTCACACATTGCCCGTCCTCCCATCTTTGTATCGTCAACAAACTTGGCTACGTTACACTCGATCCTTTCTTCCAAGTCGTTAATATAGATTGTAAATAGTTGGGGTCCCAGCACTGAACCCTGCGGCACCCCACTCGTTACTGACAGCCAACCAGAGAATGAACCATTTATCCCGACACTCTGTTATCTGTTTGTCAGCCGATCTTCTTTCTATGTTAATATATTACCCCAAGCCCCGTGAACTTTTATCTTGTGCAGTAACCTTTTGTGTGGCACCTTGTCAAATACCTTCTGGAAGTCCAAATACACCACCTCCACTGGTTCCCCTTTATCTACTCTGTTCGTTACATCTTCAAAGAATTCCAGCAAATTTGTCAACATGACTTTCCCTTCATAAATCCATGCTGACTCTGCCTGATCAAATTTTGCTTTTCCAAATGTCCTGCTACTGCTTCTTTAATAATGGACTCCAACATTTTCCCAACCACAGATGTTAGGCTAACTGATCTATAGTTTCCTGCTTTTTGTCTGCCTCCTTTTTTGAATAGGGGCGTTACATTTGCAGTTTTCCAATCTGCTGGGACCTCCCCAGAATCCAGGGAATTTTGGTAAATTACAACCAATGCATCCACAATCCCTGCTGCTACTTCTCTTAAGACCCTAGGATGCAAGCCATCAGGTCCAGGGGATTTATCTGCCTTTAGTCCCATTATCTTACTGAGCACCGCCTCCTTAGTGATTGTGATTGTGTTAAGTTCCTCCCCCACATATAGCCCCTTGACTATTCACTGTTGGAATGTTGTTAGTGTCCTCTTCCGTAAAAACTGATACAAAATACTTGTTTAGAGTTTCTGCCATCTCCATGTTCCCCATTACTAATTCCCCGATCTCGTCCTCTTTAGCCACTCTTGCTTTTTATGTACCAATAGAAATTCTTACTATCTGTTTTTATATTTTGTGCTAGTTTACTTTCATAGTCTATCTTCCCTTTCTTAATCATTTTTTCAGTCATTCTTTGCTGGCTTTTAAAAGCTTCCCAATCTTCTGTCCTCTCACTAGTTGTGGCCACTTTGCATGCCCTTGTTTTTAATCGGATACCATCCTTTATTTCTTTAGTTAGCCACAGATAGCTTTCTTTTCTCTTGCACCCTTTCTTCCTTACTGGAATATATTTTTCTTGAGAGTTGTGAAATAACTCCTTAAATGTACACCGCTGTTCGCCAACTGTCCCACACTTCAATCTGTTTTCCCAGTCCACTTTCCCAGAAACTCAATCATGATATGATCACTCATTCCGAGGGGATCCTTTACTAGGAGATTGTTTATTAATCCTGTCTCATTACACAGGACCAGATCTAAAATAGCCTGCCCCCTGGTTGGTTCATAGAAATAGAAACATAGAAAATAGGTGCAGGAGTAGGCCATTCGGCCCTTCGAGCCTGCACCGCCATTCAACAAGATCATGGCTGATCACCCACCCCAGCACCTCCCCCCCACGTCCCCTCCACACCCCCAGCCGCAAGGGCCACAACCAACTCCCTCCCGAACACACCCAATGAACTGGCATCAACAACTCTCCGCGGCAGGGAACCCCCCAGGCCAACAACTCCCCGAGTGAAGAAGTCTCTCCCAATCCCAGCCTCAAACAGCCCACCCCCCATCCCAAGAGCGTGCCCACCCAACACCGGGGACACTACCCCCGCACCCAACCCGCCCCGTCCCGTCAGAATCCTTCCCAAATGCCGAACACCCCCGGATGTCGAGCCCCCAGCCCCGGCCACCCCGGAACCACGCCCCCGCGATGCCAACCACACCACATCCACCAACCGCCATCTGCGCAGTCAACCCGTCCACCCCACTCTGAACACCCCCCGCATCGAGGCACAGAGCCCCCAGACCCGCCCCTCCAACACACTTCGCCCCCCCCCCAGACCTCCGCTGTAATGTGGCCCCTCCTGTCCCCCACCCTGGGTTTCTCCATCCCCCACCTCCACCACTCTCCCCTCCATCCCCCGCCCCCATCTCTCCTCAACTTCCCTCTGCCTCCCCGCACAGGCTCCCATCTTGGAGGCGGTAACCTTCTGGGGCAGGGAATTTTAGCCCCCAACGTGGAAGTCCTGCTCCCGCTGCAGAATTGGCCTTACCACCCCTCAATGGAAGCGGAGTGCAATTTCCCACACTCCACTTCCTTTGGGGGCAGTTACCGGGGCATGACTGGATGTTCCATTACATACTTCTCAAGGAACCTGTCCCTTATGCACTCTATGAACTCTTCCTCAAGGTTACCCTGACCAATTTGATTTGTCCAATCAATATGGAGGTTAAAATCATCCATGATTATTGCTGTTCCCTTTTTACAAGCCTCCACTATTTCCTGGTTTATACTCCGACCAACAGAGTTGCTACTGTTAGGGGGCCTATATACTACGCCCACCAGTGACTTTTTCCCCTTATTGTTCCTTATCTCCACCCAAACTGTTTCAACATCCTGATCCTTTGAGCATATATCGTTTCTCACTGATTCCATCCTTTATCAATAGAGCTACCCCACCTCCTTTTCCTTTCTGTCTGTCCTTCCGGATTGTCAAATACCCCATAATATTTAATTGCCAGTCCTGGTCACCTTGCATCCACGTCTCTGTAATAGCTAACAGATCATACTCATTTGTCTCAATTCGTGCCGTCAACTCATCTATTTTGTTATAAATGCTACATACATTTAGACAAAGTGCTTTTAAATTTGTTTTTTTACCCTTTTTTCCTGCTTGTTTCCTCTCTCCTTCACACTCACTTTCTTTATTTTTGCTTTCTAATTCCAGCTTTTCTCCCCTCCCGACTGAATCTACTCTCATGTTCCCATCCCCCTGCCAAGCTGTTTAAACTCTCCCCAACAGCACTCGCAAACCCCCCCTGCGAGGATATTGGTCCCTTTCCGTTGAGGTGCAACCTGTCTAGTTTGTACAGGTCCCACCTCCCCCAGAAGTGGTCCCAATGTCTCAGGAATCTAAAGCCCTCCCGCCTGCACCATCTCTCCAGCCACGTATTCATCTGCTCTATTTTCCTATTTCTGTACTCACTAGTTCGTAGGAGTAATCCAGAGAGTACTACCTTTGAGGTCCTGATTTTTAATCTCTCTCCTAGCTCCCTAAACTCTGCCTGCAGGACCTCATCCCTCTTCCTACCTATGTCATTGGTACTGATGTGGACCACGATCTCTGGCTGTTCGCCCTCTCCCCACAGAATGCCCTGCAGCCGCTCAGTGACATCCTTGACCCTGGCACCAGGGAGGCAACATACCATCCTGGAGTCACGTCAGCGGCTGCAGAAACACCTGTCTGCTCTCCTGACTATGGAATCCCCTACCACTTTAGCTGTTCCTTTCTTTTTCCTCCCCCCTGTGTAGCTGAGCCACCCGTCGTGCCGTGGACTTGGCTTTGGTTGCACTCCCCAGAGCCACCATTGTTGGAGAGCAAGATGGACTCGGGGGACTCCTTCACTACCTGCCTAATCCTCCTCTTCTGTCCAGGGGTCATCCAAACCCTATCTGCCTGCACACTCTTAAGCTGTGGGCTGACCGCCTTTAGAAAGGTGCTATCCATGTTGCTCTCAGTCGTGCGGATGCACTGTGGTGACTCCAGCCGCCGCTCAAGCTCCAAAACACGGAGCTCGAGTTGGTGCAGCCGGCGACACCTCCTGCACACGTGGTCGTCCCGGCTACGCGAAGCACCCAGAATTTCCCACATGCCACAGGATATGCAATCCACGTGACTGAGCTGCCCTGCCATCCCTCCAGTTATACCCGCAACTATCAAGTGGAACTAAACTCTAAACCTTAGCGAAACACACCCAGCAACTACTCAGTAAACAGCTGATTTAATGAACTGGTTCTCCTTAGATAATAAGGATCACATATATTTACTTTCAGTTCTTACTTACTTATTTACATCAATGCCAAATGTTTCCGACCAAAAGAAAAGAAAAAGATAAAAGATAAAATGCTCACCAATCCACCAGCCAGTCATCTTCCTGCTTGGCTGTGACGTCACACTTTGATTTCTTTTTACTTCTTTGTTTACTTTTGGCCCCTGCTGCAGCTGGCCTCCCGAACTGCTGCTGCTCCAAGCTGCTGCCGCCGCTGCCGCTGCCGCCGCCCTTTATCCTCCCGCACCGCTCCACTCTCGCGATGCTGGCCTCCCGAACTGTCGTTGCTCCAAGTTTATTTTTTATTTATTGATGGTTGTGCTTTGTTTAGTGAGGAGAGTTTTGATAGTGGGGGGTGGGGGTAGTGTTTAGATTCGCGGGGGGGGGGGGAGTTTTGATATGGCGGGGGAGTTTTGATGGGAGGGGAGAGAGTTTTGATGGGGGGTAGAGTTTTGATGGGGGGGTGATAACTTTTTATTTGGATATTTTGAAAAAATTATGTAAATATGTTTTGTCTCTTTACTTCTTTTATTTTTGTAGTTTAAGCTTCCATGAATGCTTCTGTTTTATATTAACTTTGTGAAGTTTGGGTCAGTCCTGTATAGCTGTTTGATCCTATTCACATTCTTTAGTCAAGTCATTAAGCACCTACCTGCGCTGATTTCTTAACTCTCTGCAAGGGTTTTCTGTGCGGCCACAAGCTGGCCTAAGTTAGTTTGGAGCAACTATTAGCTGTGCAAATTGGTTTAAATGGCCAAAACAGGCGTACATGGCTGGTAACACCCCCTTTTGAAAAAAAAACGAACAAAAAAAATCCTAACTAACTAACACTGGCGCAAATTGAATGTGCAGAATAAGGATTTTTAAGATACTCCAGAAAAATCGAGTTGCTCCAAAAAGCAGAACAATTCCTGGGCAAATTTGGGCTCATAGGTTCCTGAATCTGACTTATTGTCCTTTTTAAAAATTTGAACTACATGAGCTTCCTTACAATCCAAGGGAACAATCCCAAACTCTCGCGAGCTATTAAAGATGTGGACAAGGGTCTTGCAAAGCACATGTAGCCTGATCTGCTTTAAGGGTCCTTATTCTAACTAGAATGACATGCTTAGCTATTCAGTGATGCATTTCAAACTGATTTTAAAGATTATCATTATCATTCTTTACACATATATCGTAATACAGTAGTCTCAATGAACATTGGTAAGAAAAGAGTTCAAAGAGCTTTACTTTTTAAACTTTTTAAACTCTATAAAGATTTATTGAACTCACTGTGGCAGTTGACTGTTTAACAAGGATATTATGGGGTTAGCTATAGTTTCCAATCGATGGGCCCTCGACTCTTGCCTTTAGAACACAAAGAAGGAGGGTAGTGAGATTTGGTTTTATAAGGGAGAAAAATAGAGGGACCCCTATGATAGCTAGGTTAAATGAGCAGTATCTTTATGAAAGAGTGTTTCATTCATGCTTTTATTTTTGCCAAACACTGCGACATGAGACAGATCACAGAAAAACATGCAGTTGCATCACTGAAATGGTATGATATGATTTATGTGCGATAGTGAAAAAAAAGACTGTTAAACTGTTCTTCTTTCCCAGGCGTGAAGGCATTGCCTCTTCAAAAACTTATTCCAGAAAATATTCAGACTGAGGAAATAGTATATCAGACGAAAAGTTTCTTGCATTGCTGACTGATGAAATGAGCCGCAGATTTATTTCCTTTGGTGCCGTAAGAGTAATCCAGGGAACAAAAAGGAATAGCGAACACTAGAGTAGGGATTACACTGGACATTACAGAGAATGGCTGGGTAATTACAGAAGGAATCTTCTGAGATTCAGGTTGACCGGTGTTGAATTTGCAAATCAGACCATGGAATTCTGGACATTCTGGAGGTCTCAGCAGATGGAAAATTGCAAATTTAACACCCCTGTTTAAAAAAGGAGGCAGACAAAAAGCAGGAAACTATAGACCAGTTAGCCTGACATCTGTGGTTGGGAAAATGTTGGAGTCCATTATTAAAGAAGCAGTAGCAGGACATTTGGAAAAGCAAAATTCGGTCAGGCCGAGTCAGCATGGATTTATGAAGGGGAAGTCATGTTTGACAAATTTGCTGGAGTTCTTTGAGGATGTAACGAACAGGGTGGATAAAGTGGTGCATTTGGACTTCCAGACAAGGTACCACATAAAAGGTTACTGCACAAGATAAAAGTTCATGGGGTTGGGGGTAATATATTAGCATGGATAGAGGATTGGGTAACTAACAGAGAACAGAGAGTTGGGATAAATGGTTCATTCTGTGGTTGGCAACCAGAAACTATTGGGGTGCTGCAGGGATCAGTGCTGGGACCCCAACTATTTACAATCTATATTAACGACTTGGAAGAAGGGACTGAACGTAGCCAAGTTTGCTGATGATGCAAAGATGGGAGGAAAAGCAATGTGTGAGGAGGTCACAAGAAATCTGCAAAAGGACATAGACAGGCTAAGTGAATGGGCAAAATTTTGGTAAATGGAGTATAATGTCGGAAAGTATGAGGTCATGCAGTTTGCAGAAAAAAAATCAAAGAGCAAGTTATTATTTAAATGGAGAAAGATTGCAAAGTGCTGCAGTACAGTGGGACCTCAGGGTACTTATGCATGAAACACAAAAGGATAGTATGCAGGTACAGCAAGTGATCAGGAAGGCCAATGGAACCTTGACCTTTATTGCAAAGGGGATAGAGTATAAAAGCAGCAAAGTCTTGCTACAGCTATACAGGGTATTGGTGAAGCCACACCTGGAATACTGTGTGCAGTTTTGGTTTCCATATTTACGAAAGGATATACTTGCTGTGGAGGCAGTTCAGAGAAGGTTCACTAGGTTGATTCCGGAGATGAAGGGGTTGACTTATGAGGAAAGGTTGAGTAGTTTGGGCCTCTACTCATTGGAATTCAGAAGAATGAGAGGTGATCTTACCGAAGCGTATAAGATTATGAGGGGGCTTGACAAGGTAGATGCAGAGAGGATGTTTCCACTGATGGGAGAGACGAGAACTAGAGGGCATGATCTTAGAATAAGGGGCCGCACATTTAAAACTGAAATGAGGAGAAATTTCTTCTCTCAGGGTTGTAAATCTATGGAATTCGCTGCCTTAGAGAGCTGTGGAAGCTGGGACATTGAATAAATTTAAGACAAAAATAGACAGTTTCTTAAACAATAAAGGGATAAGGGGTTATGGGGAGTGGGCAGGGAGGTGTAGCTGAGTCCATGATCAGATCAGCCATGATCTTATTGAAAGGCGGAGCAGGCTTAAGGGGCCGTATGGCCTACACCTGTTCCTATTTCTTATGTTCTTATCATAGAATTCAGGTAGATCAGCCATGATCTTATCGAATGGCGGAGCAAGCTCGAGTGTCTGAATGGTCTATTCCTGCACCTAATTCTTATGTTCTTATGTAAGTGGACACAGCGATCTAATAGTGAGCTGAGGAGCCAAGTCTATCCATTGCCACACATATACTACAGGACCACTTAACCTTGTAAGCGATTGGCCAAAGTTTAATCTAAGTGCATTAGCAGGTGTTTCTGGCAAGTTTGTTTGGGCTTAATGGTCTTGTCCTGTTCCCACAATTTCTTGAAGCTAATGTAATACAAAAAGGTGAGTCCTTGTGATTCTAATTGTAAAGTCCTGTCCCCTCAGTACAGATTCACACGAGGCATGTAGTGAAGTCAAGGTCACTCTGGACCTGCACCTTTATTTCACAGCTCTGGAATGCTGCACTTGCCTGAGACCTGTCCTTATATACCTGTCTCTTGCAAGTGCACCCCTGGTGGTAAGATATGCTGGTGGTTACAGGTCATATCTTATTACAGTCATGTATAGCATGTTAGGATACAGTTATATATAATAATGTAAGATACATGACACTAATGAAGGTGCTTTGTACTGTGCAACTTTTGATACCTGCACCTTAGTACAGTGGAAGATTCTTTTCTATAAATGAATTGAAGAAAAATCTTCTTCTGGATGTTAACTTAATGAAGGTTATAGTTAATATTAATTGTGATAATATCATTAAAATGATGAAGCACAAGTTCTGTTTTAACAATGGTGAGATAGGCATTTCAGATAGCATACTTTAATGGTAGTATTAGTTTGAGAAATTATGTTTCCATTTTGCCTTTTCCTTGCATTTTACAGATGTTAAGATGTCATAAAAGTTTGTGGTAACTGTAACTCTTTGTTACATGGCACTTAAACAAAACAATCGACGTTCCTGCAATGGCTTGGCTGTTAAGCTAAGTGAATCGCTGAGACACGTAAGCCAGGAATACTTCGCCCAGCTTCGAAGTCGATCTGATCTGAATTAGCTGATCCCAGGTGAGCATCACAGGCACTACAATTGGCCAACAAAGCCATTGTTTAATGCAATGAAAATCACACAGGGTTCCCACACCTGATTGCTAACCAGGGTCACTGCAGGAAGGTGCATGTATTAGGTGAGGGCAGGATCAGATGTGGCTCAATTCCCAGCCCTCCTCCTCCCCCCCAACCCAATCAATCCCACCACCCCTCCCATGGTTGAACAGCTTGCAAACACTGCTGTCACTGTATCTGGATAAAGAATTGAAAAAAGAAAAAGAAAGACTTGCATTTATATAGCACCTTTCATGACCTCAGTACATCCCAATGTGCGTTACAACCAATTAAGTAGTTTTGGAGTGCAGTTACTGTGTAATGTAGGAAACGCGGTGGTCAATTTGCACACAGCAAGGTTCTACGGACAGCAATGTCATAATGAGCAGATATTCTCTTTCAGTGATGTTGATTGAGGGATAAAATTGGCCAGGACACTCTGGGAGAACTCCTCTGCACTTCTTCAAAGTATTTTTTACGTCTAATTGAGAGGACAGACGGGGCCTCGGTTTAACGTCGCATCCAAAAGACGGCACCTCCGACAGTGCAGCACTACCTCAGTACTGCACTGGAGTGTCAGCCTAGATTTCATACTCGAGGCTCTGGAGTGGGGCTTGAACCCACAACCTTCTAACTCAGAGGTAAGAGTGCTACCACCAAGCCAAGGCTGACACATTGTGAAGCAATGAGGAGAAGGCAATAGAGCACTGGGGGAAATGAAAACCAGAGCATGACAGGAAGGGACAGAATGTATAAACATAAAGGTGAATCAGAAAGTAGGGTCAAAGCAGGAAAAAATGGTAAAAAAACAAATTTAAAAGCTCTTTATCTGAATGTACGCAGCATTCGTAACAAAATAGATGAGTTGACGACACAAATAGATACAACTGGGTATGATCTGATAGCCATTATAGAGACGTGGTTGCAAGGTGACCAAGGCTGGGAACTAAATATTCAGGGGTATTTGACAATTTGGAAGGAAAAGGCCGTGGGGTAGCACTGTTAATAAAAGATGAGATCAGTGCATTAGTGAGAAACGATATTGGCTCAGAAGATCAAGATGTTGAATCAGTTGGGTGGAGATAAGGAATAATAAGGGGAAAAAGTCACTGATGGGGGTTGTCTTAACAGTAGCTACACTGTTGGACAGAGTATAAATCAAGAAATAATGGAGGCTTGTAAAAAAGGAACGGCAATAATCATGGCGATTTTAACCTTCATATTGATTGGACAAAGCAAATTGGCCAGAGTGGTTTTGAGGAAAAGTTCATAGAATATATTCGGGATAGTTTCCTTGAACAGTATGTTGCAGAACCAACCAGGGAACAGGCTATCTTAGATCTGGTACTGTGTAATGAGGCAGGATTAATAAACGATCTCCTAGGAATGAGTGACCATAACATGGTTGAATTTCAAATTCAGTGGCAGGGTGAGAAAGTTGGATCTCAAACCAAAGCTTAAATAAAGGAGACTGCAAAGGTATGAGGGCGGAGTTAGTGAAAGTGGACTGGGAAAATAGACAAGAATGTGACGGTTGATGGGCAGTGGCAGACATTTAAGGAGATATTTCATAGCTCTCAACAAAAATATATCTCAATGAAAACAAAAGACTGTAAGAGAAGGGATAACCATCCGTGGCTAACTAAGGAAATAAGAGATGGTATCAAATTGAAAGCAAGGGTATATAATGTTGCCAAAACTAATAGGAGGCCAGAGGATTGGGAAATTTAAAAACCAGCAAAGAACGACGAAAAGAAAATAGAGAGGGAAGATAGATTATGAAAGTAAACTAGCACAAAATATAAAAACAGATAGTAAGAATTTCTACAGGTACAGAAAAAGGAAAAGAGTGGCTAAAGTAAATGTTGCTGCCCAAGAGGATGAGACTGGTGTAAGTGGTTTTGCCCTTGGTGGTTCCAATCACCCCCCTTACAACAGTTCTAGATCCGGGAATTATAGTGAACAGAATATTCAGTTATATACAGATCTTTCGGTCTTAACCGTCACACTGCTTTTATTCAAGTTAAAGCTCACACCTGCTTCCAGTAAAACGCACCCTGGTGGCGTAAAACAAACACAGTACAATACGAAACACTGGGGGCAGTCGGAGAAATTGAGACACACAAACTGTTGAGCAGCCATTCGTTTCATCATTGACGATGAGTGGCCAGAAATCAGCAATGAAGACTGGTAAAACCAGGCCCAGAGCTCCATGGTTTAATGAGGAGGAATTGGAGGAGCTCGTGATGGAGGTGGAGCGCAGGTACAAAGACCTCACCTGGGACGGTCGTGGCAAGCCTCTACCACCTCAATACCGACGCATTTGGACGGAGATTGGTGAGCTCATGAGCGCAATGGGCAATGTTGAGCGGAAACGTTGGAACGATTTGCTGGCGGCAGCAAGTCTGAGTACAAATTTATTCACCCCCTCCTGTCCAATGCCAAAAAGGTTATGCGCCAAATGCGTGTGTGTGGGGAAGTGTGTGTCGGGGGGCATCAGCAAAGGGGCTAAAGGCTGCAACGTTTCTTTGTGCAGAAGAGAAAAGCATCCAAGGCAGCAAGCCTGAAAGCAAGGGCGGGGGAGCAGCAGAGGTGGTCGAATTGAGCAGACTGGAGGAGCGTCTGTTGGCATTGGTGGGTACCTGCTGCCGTGTAACCAGAAATGTTGATGCAGACCTGATGCCACAGGATGGTAAGGTTATACTAATCTCCGGTGCAAACGACGCTCATGGCATGAAAGGACATGCAATGTTAATGCACTCGCGGCTTACTGCACACTTTGTTGTGCCCATGTAGAGATGGAACTCCTTGGTGGCAGAATGTGAGATGACATGGTTGATATCTCAGCTTGACCAGCACCACCCCCTCCCCCCACAGACTGAAATGTCGTCTTCTACTTACAGCACGGATCAAGGCACACCATCGACCTCTGGCCTTCAGGGAAGCCGTCAGACCCTTAGGTTTCCCACGCCGACGTCGCCCCCAGCCCAAGTCAGCGGATCCCTCCTCCAGCACCTCCCTGCCCCCCCCTCCCCAGATTACCCATGTCCACCGCCCCCACCTCCGCCACCCTGAGCCACGAATAAGAGGAGAGAGGAGGGAGAATGGCCCGTCTTTGAGCCCCTTGAGCTCCAGGAGTATTTGTTCAATTGGTCTGCCATTTCTTTGTTCCCCATTATGAATTCACCTGATTCTGACTGCAAGGATTGTGCAGAGGACAGAGAGAGGCTGCAAAGAGATTTAGATAGGTTAAGCGAATGGGCTAAGGTTTGGCAGATGGAATACAATGTCGGAAAATGTGAGATCATCCACCTTGGAAAGAAAAACAGTAAAAGGGAATATTATTTGAATGGGGAGAAATTGCAACATGCTGCGGTGCAGAGGGACCTGGGGGTCCTTGTGCCTGAATCCCAAAAAGTTAGTTTGCAGGTGCAGCAGGTAATCAGGAAGGCGAATGGAATGGTGGCCTTCATTGCGAGAGGGATGGAGTACAAAAGCAGGGAGGTCCTGCTGCAACTGTACAGGGTATTGGTGAGGCCGCACCTGGAGTACTGCGTGCAGTTTTGGTCACCTTACTTAAGGAAGGATATACTAGCTTTGGAGGGGGTACAGAGACGATTCACTAGGCTGATTCCGAAGATGAGGGGGTTACCTTATGATGATAGATTGAGTAGACTGGGTCTTTACTCGTTGGAGTTCAGAAGGATGAGGGGTGATCTTTTAGAAACATTTAAAATAATGACAGGATAGAGGCAGAGAGGTTGTTTCCACTGGTCGGGGAGACTAGAACTAGGGGGCACAGCCTCAAAATACGGGGGAGCCAATTTAAAACCGAGTTGAGAAGGAATTTCTTCTCCCAGAGGGTTGTGAATCTGTGGAATTCTCTGCCCAAGGAAGCAGTTGAGGCTAGCTCATTGAATGTATTCAAATCACGGATCGATAGATTCTTAACCAATAAGGGAATTAAGGGTTACGGGGAGCGGGCGGGTAAGTGGAGCTGAGTCCACGGCCAGATCAGCCATGATCTTGTTGAATGGCGGAGCAGGCTCGAGGGGCTAGATGGCCTACTCCTGTTCCTAATTCTTATGTTCTTAAGACCTACATTAGTCTTCACTAATCTTTTTCTCTTCACATATCTATAGAAGCTATTGCAGTCAATTTTTATGTTCCCTGCAAGCTTACTCTCATACTCTATTTTCCCCCTCCTAATTTAAACCCTTAGTCCTCCTCTGCTAAATTCTAAATTTCTCCCAGTCCTCAGGTTTGCTGCTTTTTCTGGCCAATTTATATGCCTCTTCCTTGGATTTAACACTATCCCGAATTTCCCTTGTTAGCCACGGTTGAGCCACCTTTCCTGTTTTATTTTTACGCCAGACAGGGATGTACAATAGTTGTAATTCATCTATGTGATCTTTAAATGTCTGCCACTGCTTATCTACCATCAACCCTTTAAGTATCATTCGCCAGTCTATTCTAGCCAATTCACGTCTCATACCATCGAAGTTTCCTTTCTTTAAGTTCCGGACCCTAATCTCTGAATTAACTGTATCGCTCTCCATATTAATGAAGAATTCTACCATATTATGGTCACTCTTCCCCAAGGGGCCACGTACGACCAGATTGCTAATTAATCCTCTCTCATTATGCAAGACCCAGTCTAGGATGGCCTGCTTTCTAGTTGGTTCCTCGACATATTGGTCTTGAAAACCATCTCTTATACACTCCAGGAAATCCTCCTCCACAATATTGCTACCAGTTTGGTTCACCCAATCAATATGTAGGTTAAAGTCACCCATGATAACTGCTGTACCCTTATTGCACGCATACCTAATTTCCTGTTTGATGCCATCCCCAACCTCCCTACTACTGTTTGGTGGTCTGTACACAACTCCCACTAATGTTTTCTGTCCTTTGGTGTTTCTCAGCTCTACCCATATAGATTCCACATAATCCAAGCTAATGTCCTTCCTTACTATTGCGTTAAACTCCTCTTTAACCATTAACGCTACCCCACCTCCTATTCCTTCCTGTCTATCCTTCCTGAATATTGAATATCCCTGGATGTTGCCTTCCTAGCCTTGATTACCCTGGAGCCATGACTCTGTAATCCCAATTACATCATACCCTTTAATAGCTATCTGCACAGTTAATTCGTTCGCCTTATTACGAATGCTCCTCGCATTGAGACTCAGAGCCTTCAGGCTTGTTTTTTTAACTCTTTGTTCTTTTAGAATTATGTTGTAATGTGGCCCTTTTTGATTTTTGCCCTTGATTTCTCTGCCCTCCACTCTTGCTTTTCTCCTTCCTACCTTTTGCTTCTGCCCCCTTTTTACTTCCCTCTGCCTCCCTGCATAGGTTTCATCCCCCTGCCATATTAGTTTAACCCCTCCCCAACAGCACTAGCAAACACTCCCCCTAGGACATCGGTTCCGGTCCTGCCCAGGTGCAGACCGTCCGGTTTGTACTGGCCCCACGTCCCCTAGAACCTGTTCCAATACCCCAGGAATTTGAATCTCTCCTCCTTGCACCATTCCTCAAGCCACGTATTCATCTGAACTATCCTGCAATTCCTATTCTGACTAGCATGTGGCATTGGTAGCAATCCTGTGATTACTGCCTTTTGAGGTCCTACTTTTTAATTTAACTCCTAGTTCCCTAAATTCAGCCTGTAGGACCTCATCCTGTTTTTTTACCTTTACCGTTGACACCTATATGTACCACGACAGCTGGCTGTTCTCCCTCCCCCTCCAGAATGCGCTGCAGCCGCTCCGAGACATCCTTGATCCTTGCACCAGGGAGGCAACATACCATTCTGGAGTCTCGTTTGCGGCTGCAGAATCGCCTATCTGTTCCCCTTACAATAGAATCCCCTATCACTATAGCTCTCCCACTCATTTTCCTGTCCTCCTGTGCAGCAGAGCCACCCACAATGCCATGAACTTGGCTGCTGCTGCCCTCCCCTGATGAGTCATCTCCTCCAACAGTACCCAAAACGGTGTATCTGTTTTGGAGGGAGATGACCGCAGGGGACCCCTGCACTACCTTCCTTCCACTGCTCTGCCTGATGGTCACCCATTCCCTCTCTGCCTGTGTAACCTTTACCTACGGTGTGACCAGCTCACTAAACGTGCTATTCACGACACCCTCAGGAGGGAGTTCCAGGATTTTGACCCAGCGACGATGAAGGAATGGCGATATATTTCCAAGTCAGGATGGTGTGTAACTTGGAATGGAACTTTCAGGTGATGATGTTCCCATGCGCCTGCTGCCCTTGTCCTTCTACGTGGTAGAGGTCGTGGGTTTGGAAGGTGCTGCCGAAGAAGCCGGGGTGAATTTCTGCAGTGCAACATATTGATACAGCTTGCAGGGTTTAACTAGGCTTTTCTATTACTATTTTCAAAGCTCAGAGCATGTTGCGCCTTCGTTTGCAGCCTGTGATAATTAGGAGGCTGTCATCTTTTATGCCTGGCAAAATGTTACTCCTGGGAAAATCCCACTCTTTAATGCTGCAACAAGTAAATAAATGAAGTCAGGAATTTGTGCATTCTGACTTTATTCATTTCTGAAATCTTTGCCACAGTTCTACTTAACCACCGGAACACAGAAAGGGGGATGCACCCTCCTGAGTCCTGCCGGAATTCAGTGCTACTAACCCTCTAAATTCTGATACACATCACCCTGAGTGCTTCCAGGCCCCAGCCCATGACCCAATGCAGGCAAACACCAAGCCCTTTCCCTAATGCTGCAAAGTCCCACTTTCTCTATTCTCAGCCACAGCCGTTCCCACGCCCCAATACTGACAGAGCCAATTCTCCCCAAGTGTTGCCAAGGATCCTGTTCTTAAAGTGCTCCCAACGACCCCTCCCTTTCCCCCAAACATACTGCCAGATCCCAGTTCCCTGATTTCTACTGGCTTCAGATTGCTCAATCAGCTCTTTAACTTTAGATTTAACTCCATAGTGCTCACTGCAATTTGATGACTGGAGGGCAATGCTGTGCGGTGAGACTGCCCCCCAGTCATCAAGAAACTCGGAACTCCTTCATGGCAAACAAGCCAAAGGTGGGCCGTGGAAGCGTTATAGGAACACCTTCAAAGCCTCCTTGATAAAGTGCAACATCCCCACCGGACTCTGGCCAAAGACCACCCTAAGTGGAGGAAGTGCATCCAGAAGGGCGCCGAGGACCTCGAGTCTCATCGCCGAGAGCATGCAGAAATCAAGCACAGGGAGCGGAAAGAACGTGCGGCAAACCTGTCCCACCCACCCTTTCCCTCAATGACTATCTGCCCCATCTGTGACAGGGACTGTGGTTCTCGCATTGGACTGTTCAGCCATCTAAGGACTCATTTTAAGAGTGGAAGCAAGTCTTCCTCGATTCCGAGGGACTGCCTATGATGATGATGCTCACTGCATCCCAGCCTCCTACTTATTTTATCCCATAGCCCAACTCAAATGTCAATCCTTCAACCCTTTCATGTCAACCGTCAGACCCAACATCCCACTTTCTCACTAACTTGTGCTACACTTAATTTGCTCTTGATTATGGAGGTAAACACCTCCAACCTACTACGTGTCGACTACCATCTTGCACCATAGCCTGGGTTTTAAGAAAAGCGATATTGAGTGCATCACTACAGGTCGATATGAGAGGTATAAGAGACATTGGGGAACCCGGAAGAAATAGAGGGAAGGAGCCTTACAAAACAGGATATTAAGTGTGCTGGCTATTTCAGGAAGTTTCAGGTGGTCAATCAGCAGTTCGCACCTCATTAAGGTGCAACTACCTTGGATACTCAATCCCCTCGAAGTAGTGTTGGGTTACCGCTGGCGCTGAGGAGGTCCATGTGCCTCACCACAAAAATCCTCAACAAAATGGATGCACTGCTCAAGATGAGCCAGTGTGACCTAGGTCTTTAAAAATCTACTGTCACCGACTTGCAGCAACAGTGTGAAAAGCTGGCATCAAAATCCCAAGCCAGACAGAAAAAGGAAATGCGCGGGTAAGTCAGAGAGACATTTCTGCACTGGTTTCAGAATGCTCGTGGGAGAGATGCGATTATCAGTGGCCTCCTTCTAGCACAAATAAAACAAGCATTTGGCTGAAATACTTGGCAATATTTTAATCGCTCTGAGAGGTGGCTTCAGAAGTGGAAGTCTCGCCACAGGCGGAGCAGGCTCGAGGGGCTAGATGGCCTACTCCCTGTTCCTAATTCTTATGTTCTTGTTCACAACACATGGTTCGTCAGTGTCAGCTGTGGCTCAGTGGGTCGCACTCTTGTGTCTGAGTCAGAAGGTTGTGGGTTCAAGTCCCACTCCAGGGACTTGAGCATGAGAAATCTAGGCTGACCCTCCCAGTGCAATGCTGAGGGAGTGCTGCACTGTCGGAGGTGCCATCTTTCGGGTGAGTCGTTAAACCGTGGTCCCAACTGCTCTCTCAAGTGGATGTAAATTATCCCATGGCACCATTTCGAAGAAGAGCAAGGGAGTTATCCCTGGTGTCCTGGCCAATATTTATCCCTCAATCAACATAACAAAAACAGATTATCTGGTTATTATCAGATTGTTGTTTGTGGGAGCTTGCTTGTGCACAAATTAGCTGCCGTGTTTCCTACATTACAACAGTGACAACATTTCAAAAAGTACTTAATTGGCTGTTAAAGCACTTTGAGACATCCGGTGGTCGTGAAAGGCGCTATATAAATGCAAGTCTTTTGTATGTTTCCGTCATGCACAAATGGGAAAAACTTCCCTCAGATGCTGCAGGTGCAGAACAGTGGCTAGAAAATGTGTTGCCTTGCTGCTCAAAGGTTATAAGACCCTTTATTTGTGACAAGACTGGTGCTTTCTATAACTCTGTTGTCTATGGCACAGTCACCTTCAAAGGTGAAGCTCTGCTTGGCCAAGTAGCAGCTGAGGAAAGTATTTCCATCACAGATTGATACAAAATGGATGGCAGTGAAAAATGCGATATGCTGGTGGGTTGTCAATTTGCAAAACCCTCACTGTTTTAGAGGAGTTCACCACCTACATGTGGTTTACCATGGAAACAAAGCCACATGGATGACTCCAGACATTTTACCTGAATGCCTACGCTTATGGCATATAGAGCCAATCTGGGACACATGACGAAAGCTGGGTAAAGTTTGGCATCGATGCGGCCACAGAAAGGCTGTTCAGACCCGGATTACAGAGCTCATTGGTGGATATTGCTGTGGTGTAAAGTTCAGCACAACTAAAACCTTTGTAATGTGTAACTTTACTGCCCCATTTAACCGGCCACCTTATATAGCGGGCAAACTGCATTAACACTAACACGCCTGCTATAAGCAGTGAAAACTGTATTACTTGAGGAAGGAATGTTGGCCAGGATGTCCACTTCCTCCTCTTCGTACTGTGTCTTGCAATCTTTGAAGTTATCTGAACTGCCGGAACAAGCTGACAAAATCTCAGTTAACGTCTTCTGTCACAAAAGCACAGTTCTGTGTCAAACAAGACATTTCTATCAATGTTTTAAAAATAGCTAAAGTTAACATTTCATATTAAATTTCAAAATGGATACTGTCTGAGAAAGCAGACCAGATCTCGAAAGGAAGGCAGATAAGAGGACTTTGCTGGAGGAGAAATTCAAAATTCACTTTGTTTAAGGCCTTTGCAGATGTAGGACCCAGATAATATGACAAACTGCTCATTCGTATTCCATGCAGTGGGATGTCTTCATATAATGCCTTTGATCTTAGGTGATTGACAGTGTTGTCTTATGGGATCCAGAAATTGTATGAGATCTATCAGGTTTCTCCTGATCTCCAGTGGCTGATGATATAACAAAAGCATGATTAGCAATTCCGGGCACACATTCTAAACAGTGCCTGTTTAAGGCTGTATGTTTCAATTCATAGGAGACTCAATTTGCTTCTGGAAGCCACGTTTTTGCTGTGCACATGAGAAAAAATGCTTTAAGAAATTCTGAACCATCGTAGACAACTTCTCCTAGGTTCTCGACTTGAGGAAGAGAGGCATAATTTGTTTCCATTCGTGAGCTATGAAATGGGCGATCAACTGCATATTATATAATAATACAAAGCCAATTTTATATATTGGGCCGGATTTTGCTGTGAAAATGACGGTGATACTAACGGTGCTCACAATGCAAACATCAGACACCACCTTCTGGTGAGTGGAGATGTGCAGTTAAATGCGAAATCCGGAAGTTGCTGTCCATGATGCGTTGCCACTCCATAAGCTGCACGAAAACGGCATCTCGCCATCTGGCTCTCCATTCAAGTGTATTGAAAGGCGTGAAGTTCCTGTACTGACATCATAGATACGGACTAAATTGGCCACAGAAAGTTAAGGTTTGTCCATTTCGGTCTAAGTATCTTTTTAACTATGTGGTACATCTTAATTACTGCCAAACAACCTCTCTGGCACTGAAAATTAACTTTTACAAGTGTGGAGTCTCATTCCTTCAGCTTTTAATTGTTGTTAGAGATTTAATTTGTTTAAATAACTTCTTCTTGCTCTTCCTCATAATTCTATTTTTCTTTCCTGTGCTTTATTTCGCATTCTGTACCTGATTTGATATTGAATTTACTATTTTAACTTATACTTCCTGGTTCAGACTGTGCGGCTTATTAACGATTCTTCAGTCAGATTGGTTCACACAGGTCCCCAATCCTCTGTAGAGGCCATCGTGCCATTTGGATAGCTCGCTGACAGCAAATTGGGGTGAAAACCCCACAAAAAGTCTGTGAGCAAGTGCAAGTTTCATGAACCACAGGCGTTGTTCGTCTGCCACTGGCAGCAAAACTTGGCCCATTATATAATATACAACTGATCATTATAAAACAGCATATCATATGCCTCACCATGACTAATGTCGCAGGAGATCTGCTAATTATATTTTATTTTTGATGTGCAGTATTATATATCTTTGGTAATTATCATTTTCCTTTTACATGTATTGGTATGTTGCTGTGGTTTGTACATGGAAGCCTAGATTGCTATAAATTTTAATTTCAGTTGGTATTTAAATACTAGTTCACAGTTAGGACATCATACAGTAGCAAGCTTGCTTTGTCACAGGATGTCGTGCTGATTGACAGCATCCTCAGTGTTAACTGGAAAAAATAGCTATTAAGTTCAATAGCTGTTGAGGTCATTGATACTGTGTCAGTAATTATATTGTTCCACATGTATGCATGTATTGGTGGAGGAAGTTAAAGAGGGATGTTTACATTGACACATGATGATACTGCATTCCGAGGTGGCATGATGATGTCAGCATTGACCTTAACTTATAAAAACTTTTGAGGGCAGCCGAAATGGAAGAGGACGCTCCATAGTCCCTCGCGGTTGACCGTGTCAAAGGCCTTTGTAAGGTCAAAGAAGGCCATGTACAAGGGTTGGTGCTGTTCCCTGCATTTCTCCTGCAGTTGTCGCGCCGTAAAGATCATGTCCGTTGTACCATTGATCCTGCAAATCCCCTGGGTGGACAGATGCACCAACGTTAGCGTCCTCGATCAGGCCAACATCCCCAGCATCGAAGCACTGACCACACTCGACCAGCTCCGTTGGGCGGGCCACATTGTTCGCATGCCTGATTCAAGACTCCCAAAGCAAGCGTTCTACTCGGAACTTCTACATGGCAAGCAAGCTCCAGGTGGGCAGAGGAAACATTTCAAGGACACCCTTAAAGCCTCCTTGATAAAATGCAACATCCCCACCGGGGATGTCCCTGGGAGTCCCTGGCCAAAGACCGCCCTAAGTGGAGGAAGAGCATCCGGGAGGGTGCTGAGCACCTCGAGTCTCGTCGCAGAGAGCATGCAGAAAGCAAGCACAGGCAACGGGAGGAGTGTGCGGCAAACCAGACTCCCCACCCACCCTTTCCTTCAACCACTGTCTGTCCCACCTGTGACAGAGACTGTAATTCCTGTATTGGACTGTTCAGTCACCTAAGAACTCACTTTTAGAGTTGAAGCAAGTCTTCCTCAATTTCGAGGGACTGCCTATGATAACTTATACATTTGACCATTTTTCCACACTGGTTGAAACCTACTGCTTAAATCATGTGCCATTAGCACTGCTGTCACTGGCAGAACATGTTTCATTAGCATTCTGTGTTCTGTAAGATTGGTTTTGTGACTATATAATTTGTTCCAGTAATTTTCTTGTAATTTGCTGTTCTTATTTAAAGATTCCTGCACCACCATTGTCCCACTTACAATTCCAGGGCTCCTACAAATCTTGTGGTATTGAAACAGGCACAGAAATTAAAATATAGTACAGACCCCACCACCTACACCAACTGCACTTATCCGGGCAGCCGTCTTTATCGGGCCAAGGGTGCGCCACAAAGGCAGCGCTTAAACCGTATTAAGCACAGCGACTATTTCGCCAGTTCAAGCAGAATTATTATTTTATCTGGTTAAAGTGCGATTACTATCAAGTTCTTTTCATGGTTCTTGGTGACTTTCACGATTACATTATTTTAAGGACAAGAGAGGAAAATGGCAGGAATTGGAACTGCTGGTACTCAATTACAATATGCAATGTCAGCCCCGCTGCCTCCAGTCCTCTGAGGACCTCTCCACCTCTCCACCTCTTGCCCAATTGTTGAGCTCCTCGTTGTTACGGGGGAGTGGGGTGAAGGCCGACTTCACGTGGTCCTGTTTGCCGCACTGCTTGCCAGCTCCCAGATCTCGGCCACCAGGTACTCGAAGCCCCCAGACCACGGCTCTTTCACCAGGGCTTTGGAAGGAGGCGAGTGCTCTTTTGCACCAAAATAACCATCTTTTTTAGTTACAGCATTCACCACGGGAAAATTGCTATAAGCGATGGTGTCTGTACCTGAAACAGCAACCCAAAACAAAACAAGGGTCCGTATTTTGCTCTCAACGTCACGGTGAGGCTAACGGCGCTCACTGTTATTTATGAGCAAATTGTCCAGCAACTTCAGATGAGGGGCAAATGCGCGATTAAACACGGAAATCCAAAAGTTGCTGTCCGAAGTATGCCGCCACTCCACTGTTAGCTTCGCGAAAGCTGCATCTCGCTGTCTGCTTCACCATTGGCGTACATTGAATGATGTGACATTACGGTGGTATTTGTGCGGTAGATACAAACTAAATGCACCACAGAATGTTAAATCTTGTCAATTTCAATCTAAGTACCCTTTCAACAACATGATGAGACTGAAATTCAGGATCCATAGAAGGCCCGTTACCATCGTTTTGCGGCGGCCATGCGGCAGAATCAAGTGGCTGCTGCATTGCAGTCCATTGGCCGCCACGATCCAAATTTACCTCGGGGATTTTTTGGATGGTCCGCACTTCCATCCCGCTGCTGCCGACCGGCCCAAGTGTGTCATCAAAGCATGCCCCTCCATCACACTTCACGTGAAATTTACCTCAACAAACGCACCTTGTTTTTTGTGTGTGAGCCATGGCAGCGTGGCGGCTCTTCAAGGGGTGGGCGCAGTTCCGTGGCCGGCATGTTTTTTTTCTTTGCCGGCTGACTTACTTATCGGCCAAACAATTATGGGCCCGGGTTCAGCCAGGCCGCCAACAGGCAGCCTGGCACCCCCTCTTGAGTGCCAGGCCGCTGGCCCGGCCGAAACCCTCCCTGGTGGCCCAGTGGCCGAACCTAAAAAAATGCTGTTTCTCTCCCCTTTTAAATGAGGGGAGAGACGGGGTGACACACACACGCACTGACGTCACCACCGCTCCACCACTGAGTGACAGTGGCGGAGACTCTGTCCCGCCCCCACTTCTGCCCCTCACCAGCACTTACCGCCCCACTTATGCCCCCATTATGACTGGCTCCCATTCCGATGCGGAAAAAACGGCAAAGAGAAGAAAGTTGATCGGAAGCCTGCCTCATCGCACCCGATGGTTAAAAACATCTGAAAAAGGTAGGTGCGCCAGCTTTCTGGCGGGCCTGAATTCCGGCCTCGATAAGTCTTAATTATTGCCAGTCAACCTCTACAGCACTAAAAATTAGTGTGGATTCTCATTCCTCCAGGTTTTAATTGTTGTTGGAGATTTGAAAAATGTCAAATTTTAAATTACATTTTCTTTTTACATTTTCCTTTCTGTCTCTCTCTCTCTCTCAATCCAATCTTATTCCCTCTCCTTTATTTCTCTTTCTGTATCTGATTTGACATTGAATTCACCCACTCTAATTTACATTTCCTTCTCAGTCCTTGCACTGTTAATTTCACAATCCTTGAATCTGATTGGTTAAGGAGATACGCAGTTGCTTTCCCTGTTCACATAGGTCCCAGATGCCCTGTTTCCCTCAATGCGACATTATCAGCTCGCACTTTCAGCAACTTACTATGAACATTTTTAAAAAACATAAACGTGCAACGGTGACTCGAACTAATGGGACATGCCCTACCACATTAAATTATAGCCCAAGAAATTCACTGCATTCTGCATAATAATCAATAATTCTTCCTTAAGTTATGACAGTAATCCAATTTTGGGATTCAAATGACAGAACATGTGCCATTGAAGCCTGGCTTTGGACATTTATGATGCTGTTTAAACACCTCGATTGGATTACTGCTTTTCTATTTAACAAAAAATATCCATTATCATTATCTTATTGCGCTTGCCATGTTTAAATCCCTCCAATCAGGTTTCTGCCCCTGCCACAGTACTGAAACAGTCCTTGTCAAAGTAATAAATGACATCCTATGCGACTGTGATTGTGGTAACCTATCCTAGTCCATCTCGACCTGTCTGCATCCTTTAATACATTTGATCACACTATCCTCCTCCAGGCTTCTCCTCCGTCATCGAGCTGGATGGGACTGCACTCGCCTGCTTCCATTCTTATCTATCCAGTTGTAGTTAGAGAATCACCTGCAATAGCTTCTCTTCCCACTTCTGCATCGTTACTGCTGGAATCCCCCAAGGATCTATCCTTGGCCATCTCCTATTTTTCATCTACATGCTGCCCTCAACGACATCATCCAAAAACACGTCAAGTTTCACATGTAAGCTGACAACACCCAGCTCTACCTCATCACTACCTCTCTCACCCCCACCTTTGTCTCCAATTTGTCACACTGCTTATCCAACATCCAGTACTGGATGAGCAGAAATTTCCACCAACTATTTATTGGACCCCACCACAAACTCCATTCCCTAGCCACCAACTCCATCTGGCATCTGTCTAAGGCTGAACCAGACAGTTCGCAATCTTCGTGTCATATCTAAGTCTGAGATGAGCTTCCAACCCCATATCCATGCCATCATCAAGACTTCCACCTCCGTAACACCGCCCATCTCCGTCCCTGCCTTAGCTCATCTGTTGCTTAAACCCTCATCCATACCTCTAAACTGCCTATTCCAATGCTGCTCTGGCTGGTCTCCCATCTTTCACCCTTCATAAACTTGAACTCATCCAAATCTCTGCTATCCATATCCTAACTTGCACCAAGTCCTGTTCACCCATCACTGACGTATTTTGGCTCCCGGTCTGGCAACACCTCCATTTTAAAATTTTCATCCTTATTTTCAAATCCCTCCATGGCCTCATTCCTCCCTATCTCTGTAATCTCCTCAAGCTCCATAACCCCCCGAGATCTCTGCACTTCTCTAATTCTGGCCTTTTGCTCATCACCGATTTTACTCACTCCACATTGGTGGTGGCCTTCAGCTGCCTTGGCCCTAAGCTCTGGAATTCGCTCCCTAAACCTCTCCATCTTTTTTTACCTCTCTCTCTTCCTTTAAGATGTTCCTTAACTCTTAGCCCAAGCTTTTGGTTATCCACCCTAATATCTCCTATGTGGTTCGGTGTCAAATTTTGTTTGATAACACTCCGATGAAACGCCTTGGGATATTTTACTATCTTAAAGGTATTATATCAATGCAAATTGTTGTTTATTGGCAAACGTTGCACTAATTTTATAAATGTAAATTGAAATTTCACAATCAATAATGCTCACCTCTTCTTTTTGTTACATCTGGCATCACTGTTTGATACCTTTCTATGTGGATTAGCCCGAGAACTGGAGTTCGTCTAGAAATGTTAAGTTAACTCTTTGGTGATGCATGTTTTTTTTGCTCATTTAAATACTTCACTTAACAACACTGCTCTGCACTATGTTGTAAAGAAATGTAGTTTCACTTTATTTTCACCACGTGGGGCCCAGTTTGCTTTTCCCTGCTGACTATCGTAGACAGGTTTTCTCATTAAAAGGGTCCCAGGTGAGAGACACATTAGCAAGTTGCTGAATATTATTTCGAAGTAATTTGAATATTATCTCCCATTTGGGAGCAGTTTCACTGGTTAACATGTCCACAAGGAAGTCAGCAAGAATAAAGCAAACCTTTGCCGACCAAACAGTGGAAAAGAATTAAATGTTCCAACAGGCATTTCTGCATGATGCAGCTGTCAGCTGCACACAGTTTGCCAGATTCTTTGTGTCAGTAAGATATCACCATGTTCAATTTGTTTAACTTAGAAATAAGTTAATAGAAAAATATTATAGAATTGAAGATTAGTTTTGAAGAGCTAAGTAAAAAAAGTAAATTTTCCCAGCAAGCACTGGGAATCTCTGTCTGCCAGCCGCACATAGCGGGCATTTCTGATTTTAATGAATGGAAAAAGCATGATCAGTGTGCCCGTGATTGCAGCTGTCAAGCATGGCTTCTCACTGGTGGGGTGTGCTTGGAACAGCTGCACTAAAATGCCCATCACTCAATCTGTCAAAAGTACCAAACTGTCAAACATCCATAAAATTTTAATTTACATCCAATTAATCTCCCTTCACTGGTGCTGTAAAAAGATCAACACAAATTTTATTCTTGGATTGTGAAAGTGATTGTGAGGGAGCTTGGCAATGAAGTATTAGCATTTCTGGATTCTTGCACATGTGAATTAACCCTTTGGTCTAGAAATAAAATGTAGCCTGAAAACGGGCAGTGCCACTGCAGGGGCGAGATTAGCTTGCGCCCATAAAAAGAGCACAGTGTGCACCATTATTTTGGTGCTGCCTGATGATTGAATGATTGCAGCACATAACTTACCGTGCAGCGCACTGCTTCAGGTGGTGGGCTCAGCAGGAGGCCCAGTGTAGCGTGGTCCTAACGACCCTGGAGAAAGGCAGTGTTTCCTTAAAGCTAGGCTGTCATTTTTAAAAGCAGTCTTGAGCCGTTTAAGGGGAACTGCCTTCTATTATTTAACAAAAAAATAAATAAAAATGGACAGAGCTCAACTGCCTTTGGGGAAAAAAAGAAAAACATTAAAAATAATTCCGAATTGGCAACCTTCAGCACTTAAAGCTGAACTGCCTTTTGCACATAAAAGAAAAATGGTAAAAGTGCTTCAGCACTAACACAAATGGCTCAGCCAGCCAGGGAAGGTGCACCCAGGGTCTCGCACGCAGCACTCCAGCTTTGTGCAGGGGGTCAACACTGGAAGAGAGGTCCTCTACCCACAGGGGCCAGGAGGCCCTCTAGAAAAAAGGATGTGGGACCAGATCACCGAGGCTGTCACTGCCAGCAGTTTCACACCCATCACTTGGCTCCAGTGCCCAAAGAAGCTTCATTACCTCAGACCAGTGGTCAAGGTCAGTGAATGCATCTTCAAAAGCCATTGCTAACAACTGCACGACCAGCCTCACACACTGCTGAATGCATGAACCCCTTCCCACTCCATCACTCACCGACTGACAATCTCTACCAAACACGAGGCACACCTCACATTCCTAGCTTCACCTCACCCCCTTGAAGGAAACAGTGCTGACCATTCTTGGCTGGGGCATGGCTAAGCCCTTGGTCAGCGGCAGGGCTGTAATCCTCCTACATTATCCTCCTTCTGGCATGCACCTCTTGCTTTGCCACCCTCCCCTCACTACAACCCTACTCCTGTGCCTTCCTCATTTCACACACCCAAGAAATCCATACTGCCCAGCCAGTGGTTGACCAAGAAGAGAGAAGGCAAGTGAAGAAGAAGCAACACCATCACTCGACTTGACTCTCCCATCCACCAGCTCCTCGAAGTCATCCTGCAAGGCCATGTGCAGTGTCCCGCAGTGTCAGCAGCCTTCCACCAGCCACGCTGCAGCCACTGGGGTAGCACTGTGTGACATCAGTAGGATAGGCAAAGGCACACACCAGATAGTTACCAAGGGAATGCACAAGGGTGATGACTTGATTTTTTTGATGTAATATTGGATGCATATATGGATAAAGTTGGATTGGAAAGTTCGCTTTGAGGTGGCTTTGATGGTCAGTAGCAGAGGAATGGTAATGTGTGGGATTAATGTTGAAAGGGGAATTGGGGATGTGTTCACTGGTACCGCATGCAGATGATTCCATCCCGGATATCCTGGCAAGAAAGTGGCTGTCTGGCTTGCATCCTTCCTCCTCATCTGCTTCTTCCTCTTCCCTCTGCAAGCAGCTTGTCCTCTTTGCTGCCTCTGCTTCACCTCCACGTGCCCCCCAGGACTGTGAGCAAGTGGTCTTCTCAGAGGCATAATACTACGGATGCTGGAAATCTGAAATAAAAGCAGCAAATACTGGAAGTGGCAGTTCTTGTGTGTGGGTATAAGCAGCCTAATCCAATCCTATACTCCTCCAACATCCACAGGCATGCACTTTCCAGCAGAGGTCACTGGATACCAATCAGCAATGGGTGACTTTATTTCTCCTTCAATAAGCCTGGGCTCTCAAACTCGTTGTCGAGCCTCTACCTCTGTCCTGGCTATCAGCAAACTCAGCACAGACAGAGGTTTGAAACTAGAACTTACATAGTTGGTATAACTTGAATTCCACACTGGACAGGGCACTTAACAATTGAGTTATTTGACTGAGCACAGACACTCATTTTAACTAAAACGGCAGCCTTTTAAACATAATTTCTTGGTCAGGAAATGCGACTAACTGATTCTTAAAAACTTTGGGCTAGACTTTCCATTTCACATCGCCCATCTATGGCCCATCTATCGCCCAAAACAGACCTCTATCGCCCATTTTGAGCAAAAAGTGGAAACTAGGCCCAAAACATCACCGGAAAAACAAGTGCCTAAGTTTCCACTTTGATCGCCGAGATGATCGCCCAAATGATCGGCCACACAAGGCCCATCCCAAGTTTCGGCACCAAGCATGCACTTCGCTGGGCTGATGCAAGGCCCAAAAGATTGCTGAAAAATAGTTGCTTTTTCAGGGCCTAAGAGAAGGAAATGGGCACTAACTTCGGAGGAAGAGTGGAGAATTAGTTGTGAGTCATTTAGAGAGTAAAATTCAAGAAAATTGTACTCAGAAATTTGGGACAGGGAATATAAATAGGTATTATCAACTTATTTATGCTAAATAGATGTTATATATTGGAATTATTTAGTAAATAGCTTTTACATAGTGAAGTTATTTAATGATATTATTGGGGCCTATCAAATTGACTGGTATACAGCTTAGAGAGTACAGAGAGGGCAGACTACAGTGATTAGAGAGTATAGAATACAGAGATTATTAACATTAGTGAAAGTAATTATCGATAGTGATGGGGCCCATGCTTTCCCTGCCTTTAATTGCAACTGCTCACACACTGGTTACTGAGAGGATCAATCGAAGAGGTGGCAGAGAAATGTGTAGACGGAGACGAAGACAGAGGAGGAGACCGTATAGCCAACGAAGGTACTTGGAGAAGCAATCCTACCTGAACTTGTCTGAAAATGCTTGTCTTAGGAGGCTGCAATTCCGGAAGGAGGTCATCAATGAGATATGTCAACTCGTCAAGGATGATCTGCAGCCTTCCAGCACTATCAGAACCGCACTGTCCGTTGAGGTGAAGGTTACTGCTGCCCCAGCCTTTTATGCATCGGGATCTTTTCAGGCTTCAGCTGGCGACATCTGCCATATCTCTCAGCACGCTACACTCTGCTGCATTCGACAGGTGACTGAAGCCCTTTACGCTCGCAGGATGGACTTCATAAGCTTCCCAATGACCAGGGAGGCACAGACCGAGAGGGCTTTGGGTTTCTCGAGAATATCAGACTTCCCCAAGGTGCAGGGAACAATAGACTGCACGCACATTGCCCTGAAAGCACCCTTAAAGAACGTGGAGGTGTTTCGTAACAGAAAGGGGTTCCACTCACTAAATGTGCAGCTTGTTGCCAACCACAATCAAACAATTATGACAGTAAATGCTACATTTCCTGGCAGCATCCATGATGTGCACATCTTACGTGAAAGCGCTATCCCTGACCTGTTTGCCAATCAGCCAGAAGGTCACGGTTGGATGCTGGGGGATAAAGGATATGGCCTTGCCAGTTGGCTCATGACCCTTCTGCGTAATCCTGTCACTGAAGCACAGAAATGGTATAATCCCGAAGACCAGTAGTCAGTGGCAGTTACACGGCCGCTAAGCTTTTGCGTCAGCAGCTCATTAATGAACGCTTCGCATGAACTATTATTGTTGATATTCAAATGTTCAATTACAGTTACGGTTAATCAAAAGTTTCATTTGTGTGGGGAAACAGAATAAACAAACAAATATGCATGAAAAACTGTATGTTGTAAGTAACTAAGAGAGAAGGTACAAAAGTTGTAGAAATTTTTTATTATTAAGAAACACAATTTTTTTTCAGAACTAATAAACAACACTCTCCCTCCAATCCCCCACCCCCGCACCAACTCACCCTTCCCTCAAAATTCCCAAAACGTTAGAAGAAGAAGAAATTGAACCTTTAAGTATTAATAACAAGTGGCCATTTAAGTGATGAAAACAAGTGGCCATTTAAGTGATGATAACAAGTGACCATTTCAGTGATGATAACAAGTGACCATTTCACTGATGATAACAAGTGACCATTTCAGTAAGAATGGAAAGTGAACAGTTAAGTAATGATAACAAGTGAACATTTAACTATTGAATACAAGTGCCCAATTTAGTAACAATAACAAGAGAATAATAAAGTGATAATACCAAGTGAACATTTTTGAAACAAGTGAACTATAGAGAAGCACTCCCCTCTCCCTACCTGCGGCCACATTTCCCTCCAGATCCTGTCCCACCCCGTGTTCGAACCTCACCCGCTCGTTTTGGTCTACGTAGACCGACACTCTATCAAGTCTGATAGAGCCTCAGGCTCTACTTCCGAGTCAGGAGGAAATGTGCTTGCTTGTGCTTGGGGTCTCGCTGCGAGTGGACACGACACCTTGGGGTGCAGCGCCGTGTCCAGCCAGTAATGCATGCCGTAGGGCATTTGTTGCGGCTGTCTGCTTCCTGATCGCCTCCAACATCTCCCGAGCAGTCTGTGACTGCTCAGAAGACCAGCTGGAGAAGCGCGAGTAGAACTCGCTCCAGGTTGTGGAGAACTGGCTCCAATTGGCTGAGAAACCCGCGAACCCCTGGATAAGGTCGCGGCCGATCGCGACCATCTCCCTGCACAGGGAAAGTAAGCTCTCCGTCTGGTCCTCCGTGGCAGGCGAGTGCATATCACTCTGATCGGACCGCCGTGGGGTTGGCGTCTGCAATGTCACGCGCCTTGGCGTCACCACCTGCACACCACTTGGTCCCGGTGCCTCATCTGTCTCAAAAGAGTTGGCCGCAGGTTGTTCCCCCCCGCACAAAAAAAATCTCCTGTTCTTCCTCCTCCTCCACCTCCTCCTCCTCCTCCTGCTCACGCACAGCGGCAGCAGGAGTCTGCACTGGCTCCTCCTCTGGCTCTTCCTCCTGGGAGTTTCCTGATTGGTCAGTGGATGTGTCCGTTGACTCCAGTAATACTTGTTGACCTTTGAAAGACAAATGGAAGTTTTAACAACGTTTAACAATTCAAATCAATTCATCTCAATTTTTCAAGAACTCAAAATATTACCATTAGCCCATATGCACAAGCACTCACCAGGCCTAACATGACCTCAATAGTACTTCTCAATAGTATAACTCAATTATATATCAAATTAAAGTATCATTGCATAGGATTACCCCCGTAACAAATATTTACTATTGAGTCACACATTGCACAATGCACAGTTCTCATTACTCACGTGACTCTAGGGCGGGTTCGGCCACACCACGGGTTGTGACCAAACGGCTTTCTGGCCCCACCAAGGCCACTGCAAGCTCCTCGTAGACAGTGAGAGACTGCAGCATGGCACAGACCCCGCCCGTCCTGCATTGCTCTCGCTGGTTGACGGATATCTTCTTCTGTAATTGATAAGGTAATATTGCACGGCATAAGCAGATGGATTTGACAATAAACATTTAGGACTGACAGATTTATAAGTTCAGTTACAAGTTTGCACTACATTGCATAGGAATAAGATATTTCATACTTTAACATTCAAATTTATGTTGCGGTGCATAAATATAATCATAATTTAATCCTAATTTAGTTATTTAGTCATGCTTAAAGATTACGAGATAACATTGCAGATTCTAATTTGAATTTCCATACATCATTAAATAATAAATAATAATGATTTTAAACTTCAACTTACTCTTGCAGCCGCCAGTAGACTGTTCCATCTTTTGCGGCACTGGTCCGGTATCCGGGTTTCATTAGATGCCGACGTGACCACGCCGGCAATCTCTGCCCAAATCCTCCAATATGCACAGGGTGGAGGTTTCCCATGCCCACCCCGTGTCAGATCCTCCCACCTCGCGCTAACACTGTTCACTCGGGCCTCATTGGCCTCCTCGCTGAAGGGCTTGGCCCTTCGCCTTTCTGCAGATCCCTCCATTCTTTAAATTTATATGATTTAAGGCTTTATCAAAATACCTGCTTCCTTTCTCCTCTCTCTTTCTCTCTCTCTCTCTCCCAGACCCACACAGAGCTTCTGAGCATGTGTGAAGACCCTTGACCTCTCAAAATGCGGGAAGGAGCATCAACCTGAAAAAAAAATCAACCTGCACATGTGCAGTAATGCGTTGCTAGGGAAGCTTTTTTTTTCATTCACTTCCATTTTCTTTGGGCGATCGTGAGATCGCCGAGAAATCACATCGCCCATTTGACATCGCTGGGCTAAGGCCGAGTGGAAAATCGCAAAAAAAAAAATGGGCCTTGAGCCGGCGATCAGCACGGGCGATACGTCCCGCATCGCTGGAACAAGGCTGATTTTTTTCGGCCTTAGCCACCAAGTGGAAAGTCTAGCCTGTGTCCCTACAGTGTTATCCTGGAATCAACTTTATTTTTTAAATTAAAATCCCATTTTTTAGGTTAATTAAGGACGATAGTGGGGTGGAAATTTGTTCTGGCCATTTTTGAGGCAGTGTCACTGCCTGAGTGCTGATTTTAACGGCAGGTGTTAGGTACAGCCTAAAAGTCCTAAATTCGGTTTGTGCACCCAAAAATGAGAGAGCAGCATTAAAAAGTGACGTTGCACACTCATCCTTGGGTAGCAGCTCAGGAGGGCGACTGAATTTCCCGACGTTAGGCTGCCAGCATGCTAGAAAAAAAATGTGAAGAAAAAAAAGAACTCAAACTTCTCCGTTCCACACACACACTTCTCCACTCTTAAAACTAACGAAAACATGCAGAAATAAATAAAAAGAAAAACTTACCTTCCTTTCTGGGCGATTCTGCCCGAGATCCGCTCTTTAACGACCACTTTTTCCTGGCTGTACGGTTGCCTATTTCCGTACAAAGCAAATGTCGCGACAGAGGCATCAAAGAGGTGATGTACGCTGGATGACGTCACCACGTGGGTGGCGTTAGCCAGAGCAACGTTGCCTCTTGGCGTCTCTGCCAAAGAGCCGACTGAATGTAGGACGGGACGTCGACACCGCTTACCATTGAAGGTAGACGTTTGCCGCCTCCTGCGCGCGGTAACAGCCAGTGTCCACAACCGAATTTCAACCCCAGTGTACTTGGGGAAAAAAATTGCAGGGCTATGCGGACAGGGCAGGTGAATGGGATTTATCGGATAGCTCTTCCAAAGAGCTGACAGAGGCACGATGGGCCAAATGGCCTCCTTCTGTGCTGTATCATTCTGTGATTCTGTGATACTTATAATCTCATTAACCTTTGCATTGCCAGTAATATGAATTTAAATTGCAAATCACAATGTGGTCGGTTGTCTTGTATACTAATTTGGAACAGTCACACCTCTTTTTTTGTGGGCCAAGACTCCACAAGAATTTAAGATTTGCTGATCACTTGACATCAGAATCGATTACATCAGCACAAATAGAAAAGGAAAATACTCCGGATGCCTGAAATCTGAAATAAAAACAGAACATGCTAGAAATGCAGACAGCGTCGGTGGAGCGAGAAACCGAGTTAATGGCCCCGAAATTCAGTACCGCTGGAAAGCTGGCCATTAGCGCCGAAATGTTTTCGTGGCTGGGCCATCCCATATTCAGCTCCAAATGTGAACAAATGGGTTCCAGCGCTAATTAACCCTTCCAAAGTGGATTTTTCAGTGGTGTGGCTGTCTTAATTTGAGCATTATCACCACTGAGAAATTCAGCATGCAGGTAAGGGTTTCTAACACGCCAGATGCTGCCTGGCCTATTTAAAGGCCAGGGTTGGCAGCAAGGCCCTGAGGGGGGAAGGAGTTTTGGAAGGATGGCTGATGTAAAAGGTGCAAAGAGAGCCAGCACGTTCACCTGATATGGAGCTGGAGACACTGATGGACGGTGTGGAGGAGAAAAGAAGAATACTGTTTCCTGACATGAGGAGACCTGGCAGACCGCTGTAAGGTTACACACTTTTCCAGAAGGCACAGAAAGAGGCCACAAACTAAAAATTGATTAAATTGATTGAATACAAGCTTTTGGGATTGACTGGACAAAGGGAGGAAAAGGGCATCAGCCTGGGACAAGTGGTGACTCGTCACCAATTAAGGACAATCTCTGCGGTTGAGAACCAGACTGGTTTTATGCATAGAAACAATGGTTTTGATACATTGGATATAAACCCACAGAAGAGCCCCTGAACTGATTGACTGGGGGGGGGGGGGGGAAATCTCTCTGGAGACTCCAAGTCTGCAAGGAACCAGAACAACAAAGGGACCCCACAAGGTGTACATTTTTGGAGTTATCTTTTGTCCTGTAGACTCTGTGTGCAAATTGGGGACATCCAGGTCCATCATCACAGTCAGTCAAACGAATCACCTCAACCAACGTATCGATCCAAACACATTATCAGAAACCGCAGCTCAGCGGGGGTATTATTCATAAAATGGATATAAGCATACGAGCTAGAAGCAGCTCAGAAGCGAAGTATGGAAGCAAATGGGCAGGAACAGAACTGAAGAGAACGACCAGAAGAGGGAACAACCGGTCACGTAACCAACAACCACGAACCTACAATCTACGATTACAGCTGGACGGGTGTTTGTATGTCTTCAGTCAATTCTCTCAGGAGTCTAGTTCTGTAGTTTTTGTTGGTTTTTGCATAATAAAACTGACACTGGGTTAAGCCTAAACTTTGTGTCACGTGTAGTCCTTTTTCCTGTAATTCCCGAGGTCTACGAATCAAGGTAGAGTGTAAAACAAACACCCTACACCGCCAGTACATAATGCATGGAGGGAGATTGCAGGTGAGGTGTCAGGCACCTCCATATATGTGAGGACGCACCCTCCCAGGAGGATGCTGGTCAGTCTGCACCCGGCCCTTCTAGGGTAGCGATGGGACGATGCCTCCTAACTCTGGGGCGACGGGGATCCTCCTCCTGCACCGCCTCCTCACGAGGCAACCAGCTAAAGTGAAGTACAAAATGGAGCTTAAAGCAGAGGCTTCCTGCCTCATTATAATATTTAAATGGACAACGTGCCTCCTGCTAGCGGATTGGTTGCCCGCCCACCACCGCGCCCCCCCCCCCACCCCAGGTCCTGCCTCCATTACAACTGTAATTGGGCAGGTTCAGGGGTCAGGATTCATATTTTTAACATGTTATCTACTCGTATGCTCCCCATCACCCGTTTCACCCCAATATCATCAATTTTGTCTCCCACCAGGCGATGAAAAAAGAGGTAATTCCCAGATCTGCTGCACTGGCCATTTTGGGAATTTAAATATTTGGGAGGTAAAGCAAGGATAGTATGAGATGAAACCGGCAGTTCACACCTCACAAAACATTGTATAGAAATAGGAGGATTGCAAATGCTGTGTCGTCTCCAATTTGGATTTGTACTTAGATGTGCATGGCTCTGTTTGATGGCAATTGACTGTTGTTTTTGGCATGTGAATTGAAAATTAACACCTCATTAACACACACTTTCATGGCCTCTATGTCAAGTTGTCATCTCTTACTGATGCTAATGTTTCTCATTGCCCTGTCATACGAGATGACGGGAAGGTAGTTTCCAGCAATGCCTACATCGATCTTGCACTGTTCAACTCCCTTCATAATGGGAGAGCATTTAATAGAGCCAGTTGGCAAATCCAATTACCACTTGGTTTTTATTGATGTTTTGACAGAAATACCAAGCACAATGTTAAGCTAGATTACATGGCAAATTGAAAGCTGGAAATACTGGCACTACCGGCATTTCATTTATCATCATCATCATCATAGGCAGTCCCTCGAAACGAGGATGACTTGCTTCCACGCCAAAAAAGGATGAGTTCACAGGTGTTTCAATGAAGGACCTAATATTCCAGGTCCTGAACTACATCCCGAAGGGTGGAAAATGCCTGTGTGTGGATTTTTTTAATGTGTGGTGGCCGCTGTACACCAGCCACCACACGGGCTTGACAGAGCTAGGTCTTGGTCCAGTGGCAAGGATTATCCAAGACGACTGGAGACCTGCTCTGCTGTACGGACCTAGTGCGCACACACATCGCAGTGTGGGTTGGCCCGTGCTGCCCCTGGGCCCTCACCTCTGTTGGGCCCAAACTCGCGCCTCTCCTGGGCCTCGATCACATCCCTCTATAGTCTCTCGCCGCTCCTTCGCCCCGACTTCGTCACTCCTGCTGTACCTGCCCACGCTCCAATCACCAACCTGGACCTTGATGACATCACTCTTCGCTGCCGTCGCCCTCCTGCACCAGCTCGCGCTGCTCCCTGAAGTAGTATGCTCCACGCTGCTCCCGGGACCTCCACGCTGCTCCCGGGGCCTCCACGCTGCTCCCGGGACCTCCACGCTGCTCCCGGGGTCTCCACGCTGCTCCCGGGACCTCCACGCTGCTCCCGGAGCCTCCAAGCTGCTCCTTTTATGGCCCCGACCTGCCGCTGGTGTTCTCACGCAGGTTGGGGCATTTCATTTAATATATCAGTCAAATGTCCAAACAGATCAGATTTGGGGTATATTTGTGTATAATTTCTGTTTGCCATGTGTCACAGGAGGATTTGGGCACTGATTTTGCACTGCAAATTTGGGGGATTCTAATGAAGAGTTAAAAATGACGTATTCACCAACAAAGGAATTTCCACTGAATTTTCCCCACAATTATCAAATAACTACACTGTTCCATTAGGCTTCACGATGAGTTTTTATCAGAACTAAACATCCAAAACATAAGAACAATTTGACTATTTTCTCCACTTAAATACGACTTTGGTGGACATACCGCTCACTACTGCCCACAGAATGCCCACATACCACTGAGAATTGGAAGTTTTGTGGAAAAACAGCTGCATACCACCGACATACTGCCCGGCGCGACTTTGATAGGTGACATACCACCCACACGGAGCACCCAAAAGTCCAATAAAAGACCACCTAAAAAAAGGTGGTTTTATGTCGATGGTATGTCGGCGGTATGTAAACTACAATGTTCCTCCCAGCGGTACCGGGCGGTGAAGATTGACCGACCACCGCAATTCTCCATTCTCGAGCCTCCATAAGACATGTCTTGTGGTATCGCCTCCAATTCCAAAGTTAAGCGCATGCAGTGGTGAGAACAGGTCCCTCCAGAGCTCGTACTGCTGCAGAAGCTGCACCATGGAGTCCCCGACAAAAAGGACATCAGGCTCTTTGTCCTTGCAATCCAAGACAAATCGGTTGTGCTGCGCCTTCCAGCGATTATCTCCCTGGACGAGAATTGGGCGGTCCACCAAAGTCGGGCCCTATATGTTTCAATGAGATCACCTCTCATTCTTCTAAACTCCAGAGAGCATCGGCCCAATCTACTGCATCTCTCCTCATAGGACATCCCTCTCAATCCAGGAATCAGTCTAGTGAACCTTTGTTGCACCGCCTCTAAGGCAAGTATATCCTTCCTCTGATAAGGAGAGCAAAACTGCAGAGTAATCCAGGTGTGGTCTCACCAGAGCCTTGTGGTAAGACATCATTACTCTTAAACTCCAATTCCCTTGCAATAAATGTCAACATGCCATTTCCCTACCTAATTGCTTGCTGTATGGATATGGGGACAGTGCAGGAAAGTGGAGTTGAGGTACAAGATCAGCCATGATCTTATTGAATGGTGGATCAGGCTCGAGGGGCCGAATGGCCTACTCCTGCTCCTAATTCTTATGTTGTTATGTATCTGCATGCTAACTCTCTGTTTCCTGTATGAGGACACCTAAATCTCTCTGAACACCAACATTTAATAGGTTCTTACCATTTAAAAAATATTCTGTTTTCCTATTCTTCCAAAGGGAATAATCTCACTTTTCTCCATAGTATACTCCATCTGCCACTTATTGCTCACTCAATTAGCCTGTATCCCTTTGCAAGCTCATTGTGTTCTCCTCACAGCTTACTTTCCCATCTAGCTTTTTATCGAAAGCAAACTTGGATACATTACATAAGAACATAAGAAATAGGAGCAGGAGTAGGCCATCTGACCCCTTGAGCCAGCTCTGCCATCTGATTTTATCTTGGCCTCAACTCCAGTTTCCTGCCCGCTCCCCATAAACCTTGACCTCCCCAATAATTCAAAAATATGTTTGTCTCCACCTTAAATATATTCAATGACCCAGCCTCCACAGCTCTCTGGGCTAGAGAATTCCAAAGATTCACGTGCTTCTGAGAGAAGAAATTCCTCCTCTTCTCCGTTTTAAATGGGCAACCCCTTATTCTGAAACTATGATCCCTAGTTCTAGATTCCAGCACGAGGGGAAACATCCTCTCTGCATCTATCCTGTCAAGCCCCCTCAGAATCTTATATTTTCGATAAGATCACCTCTCATTCTTCTAAACTCCAATGAGTATAGGCTCAACCTTTCTTCATAAGACAACCCCTTTCAGGAATCAACCTAGTGAATGTCATGTATCCTACATGGTTACTGCTTGTACTATTACAAGGTGTGCCACCAGAGGACACTGCAGTGGGAGACTTGTAGGTTATCTGTACAGGTGTGCCAGGCCGAGTATAAAAGGCAGGCCACCATGTGTGATCCTCACTTTGGAGTCACATTAAATGGACTAAGATCACTACAGTTCAAGCACAATACATTGTCTCATGGAGTCATTATTAGAGCATCTGAGGACATAACAATTGGTGACGAGATTACAGACTTTCACGTGAAAATGGCTAACCTTGGTACGTTGCAGCAGTTCACCGATGGTGATGATTGAGAAGCCTTTGTGGAGAGGCTCGACCATTTCTTCACAACAAACGACCTGGAAGGCGACAATCCAGCCACACTGGCTGATAAGCGCAGACCTATCCTGCTAACCAGTTGTGGGCTGACTGTCTATGGCCTCGTCAGGGACTCGCTGGCACCAGCGAAGACAACAACCAAGACGTACGAGGAGCTTGTAACACTGATCCAAGAACAACTCAAGCCCAAAGAGAGCATACACACCGACGGCCCGAAGGCCAGGAGATCGCAAAATATGCTGCAGACCTCAGGAGGCTGGCGGCACCGTGTGATTTCGGCGACCACCTCACCAAAGCGCTGCGGGATATCTTTGTCATCGGAATCGGCCATGAGGGCCTTCTTCATAAGCTACTATCTGTGGATACCATAGTCACATTGCAGAAGGCTATCTCTGTGAGCCAAGCATTCATGAACTCGACCTGCGGCTCTAGGCAGATGACTCATCCTCAGGACTCAAATCCGGTAAGTACTGTGCACAGAGTGGTGCCTTTTAGAGGCTGGACTGTAGAACATGAATCCTCTCAGGGGAGAGAGTCCCTTAACTCAGAGTCCGCCGAGGGGTCTAATCGAGTAGCACCATGCTGGCATTGTGGAGGGAATCAAAGGGCTCATCAGTGCCGCTTTAAAGACTATGTATGTAAAGGCTGCAGCACAAAGGGCCACCTCCAGCAAATGTGTAAAAGAAATATGACTCACTGTGTTGATGAAGAGTCTGCAGACAGCCATGAATCCAACGCGGATTATGAAGCGATAGTCAGAGAGGCAGCTCAGCCCCACAATGAGGTATATGGCATGTTTACCTGTACCACCGAATGTTCTCCGTTGAGAATGGAAGTCGAAATAAAGGGTGTTCCAGTCTTCATGGAAGTGGACACAGGGGCGAGCCAGTCAGCAATGAAACAAGAAGCCTTTGAGAGGCTATGGGACAGTTCGGCTGAACGACCCAAGTTAGTCCCGGTTCAGGCAAAGCTGCGCACCTACACCAATGAACTTATCCCAGTTGTTGGTAGAGCGAATGTAAAGGTACTCCATGACGGCGCGGTGCACAAGTTACCCCTGTGGATTGTTGCAGGCGATGGACCAATGCTACTCGGAAGATGGTGGATGGAGAAGATCCATTGGAGCTGGGAAGATTTCATCCCTCCAGCGATCGACGTCCCCTGCGCTCAGAAGCAAAGCAAACCCCCACCTGAGGTTGGATCCGGCAGCAGAGAGCAGGCCAGCACAGCAGCCGAGGCACAGACTGCTCAGCACGATTGCATGGAGATGATCCAGCTGAGACGACCCGAATGCACCATCCAGGCTCCAGTGTCAGGGCTCTGGAGGAAGAAAATTGGATCCAGAGGCGACTCCCCAGCTTCGGTGGCAGAACCCGGGGAGAAGAGCATCACAACGTGGATGGAAGAAAGATGGCACCTAAACCACGAGGTGAGGTGCTGAAGAAAAAGATGGCGGTGGCGAGACCACGAGGTACAGCGCTGCTGGAGCAACACGTGGCACCAAGTGAAGAAGAGGATTGGAGTAAAGATAGCAAGGCTCTCTTAAAGGAGGCCTGCAACTCACCACACTTAAAGGGACAGTTCCACACTCTCAATCAATGTAGTAGCAACTGTGAGTTGGATGTAAAATGTGCAATTGATGATCAGAGTTGTGTACATGCAATAAGCAAGGAAAAGTCACGTGATTGCAATCTGAGCTACAGGTTATTTACAATAAATAATAAAACGTTGTGCGATGTAGGATTTCAACTGAATACAGTCAATGCAGTGGGCAAACACCCATTGGGGGCACACAGGTCCAGTGAGCTACCCAATGCTGTAGCCTGCATCCCTGGGACCAGAGTGATGCACCACGGAGTGTGGCCACAAGCAGCTAACACCATACAAGCTGCAGAGCAAGCGATCTCAGGAGGGCAATGGCAACGGTATCGATACCCTGCCCCTGACCGGCTCCACCCGATGGCACCATCCGCCACGAGCCTGAAAGAGCAAACTGCGCTAAGGCGCAGCCCCCAGACCCCATCGTCACCAAGGCTACACCCGGGAATGAGGGGTCACCCACAGCGGTTCTCCCAAATGGGACTAGGACCAGCCAGAATCCCAAACCAAATAACGCCCAGGCAAGTGAGTCAGCAGTTCCCTGTGCACTGCCAGACGACTGCTTCTCAGGGAGCAGCAGCGACCCGGAGCGCAAGGAGAAGACAGGGAGATCACAGGCATCTGTGAACCTGCCCGACGCTAGAAGCAACAGCAAAAGCCCCAAAAGCAGGCAACTTAGCCAACCAGGTTCCCACTGCTAGCACTGGGCACCGCGCCGCCACCAGACTACCTGGACACCATCCAGAAGTTCTGGCACTAGTTTGTCCTCACGCACCAGTGCTGACCCCAGCACTGACTCCAAGTATATACCTCACCATTCAAATGTACTTACCTCACCATGGTACCACAAATGCAATACTGTAAATGCAAATTTTTTTTTTGGACTTGAATGTATATGAATGGGGCGGGGGGGTGGGGGGGAGAGAATGGAGTGTTCTTGGATGCACAAACAGAAACCACCAGCAACTCTACTGCCAACGAAACACCACCTATTCATCCAAGATGGCAATTACCCTCCAAGGGTCAACCAGATAGAGCTAAGCCCAGACCACAGTCAATGCAAAGGCGATTTGCATGAAAGACTTGAGGGAGAGTGATGTCATGTATCCTACATGGTTACTGCTTGTACGATTACAAGATGTGCCACCAGAGGGCACTTCAGTGGGAGACTTGTAGGTTAACTGTACAGGTGTGCCAGGCCTAGTGTAAAAGGCAGGCCACTATGTGTGATCCTCACTTTGGAGTTACATTAAAAGGACTAAAGTCACTACAGTTCAAGTACAACACATTGCCTCGTGGAGTCATTATTAGAGCATCTGAAGACATAACAGTGAACATTCTCTGAACTGCCTCCAATGCAAGTATATCCCTGTACGCAGTACTCCAGATGTGGTCTCACCAATGCCCTGTATAGTTAGAGCAAATATTTCCTGCTTTTATACCCCATCCCCCTTGCAATAGAGGCCAACATTCCAATTGCCTTTCTAATCACTTGCTGTTCCTGCACGCTAACTTTTTGTGTTTCATGTACAAGGACCTCCACATCGCTCTGTCCTGCAGCATTTTGTAATTTCTCTCCATTTAAATAATAATTTGCTTTTTTGTTCTTCCTACCAAAGTGGATAACCTCACATTTTCCCACATTATACTCCATCTGCCAAATTTTTGCCCACTCACTTAACCTATCTATATCCTTTTGCAGATTCTTTGTCTCCTCCTCACAACTTGCTTTCCCACCTCTCTTTGTATCATCAGCAAATTTGGCTAGAGTACACTCAGTCCCTTCATCCAAGTCATTAATATAGATTGTAAATAGTTGAGGCCCCAGCACTGATCCTTGCAGCACCCCACTAGTTACAGTTTGCCAACCTGAAAATGACCCATTTATCCCGACTCTGTTTTCTGTCCATTAACCAATCCTCTATCCATGCTAATATATTACCCCCAACTCCATCAACCCTTATCTTACAAAACAACCTTTTACGTGGCACCTTATCGAATCCTTTTTGAAAATCAAAACATTCTACATCCACTGATTTCGCCTTCATCTACCCTGCCAGTTACATCCTCAAAAATCTCCAATAAATTTGTTAAACACGATTTCCCATTCATAAAACCATGTTGACTCTGCCTACTCATATTATAATTTTCTAAGTGCCCTGTTATCACTTCCTTAATAATTGATTCCAGCATTTTCCTGATGACTGATGTCTACCTCCCACCCTTCTTGAATAGCGGGGTTACATTTGCTACCTTACAATCGGCTGGGACCATTCTCGAATCTAGGTAATTTTGGAAGATCACAACCAATGCATCGGCTATCTCTGCAGCCACCTCTTTTACAATCCGAGGATGAAGGCCATCAGGTCCAGGGGATTTGTTGGCTTTTAGTCCCATTAGTTTCTCAACTACTTTTTCCCTACTGATCTTAACTACTTTAAGTTTCTCAATCTCATTAGTCCCTTGGTTCCCTGATATGCTTTTTGTGTCTTCTACTATGAAGACAGATACAAAATATGTGTTTAAAGTCTCAATCATTTCCTTATTCCCATTATAATTTCTCCTGTCTCAGCCTCTAAGGGACCAAAACTTACTTTTGCTACTCTCTTCCTTTTTGCATACACGTAGAAGCTCGAGCAATCTGTTTTTATATTCCTTGAACCTTTACTCTCATTCTATTTTCTCCCATTTTATCAATTTTTAGGTCATCTTTTGCTGGTTTCTATAGCTTTCCCAATCTTCAGGCTTACTACTATTCTTCACAACATTATAAGCCTCTTCTTTTAATCTAATACTATCCTTAACTTCTTTAGTTAACCCATGGATGGATCACTTTTCCCATGGAGTTTTTATTGATTCATTGAGAGTTTTGGAATATTTCTTTAAATGTGTGCCACTACCAACATTCCAGTTAATCTAATTTCCTAACCTACCTTCACCAACTTTCCCCTCATCACTAGGTAATTGGCTTTATTTAACAACAACAACAACAACTTTTATTTATACAACACCTTTAACGTAGTGAAACATTCCAAGGTACTTCACAGGAGCATTATGAGACAAAAAATTTGATGCTGAGCCACATAAGGAGAAATTAGGGCAGGTGACTAAAAGCATGGTCAAGGAGGTACATTTTAAGGAGTGTTTTGAAGGAGGAGAGAGGGTTAGAGAGGCAGAGAGGTTTAGGCAGGAAATTCCAGAGCTTAGGGCCTAGGCAACAGAAGGCACTGCCACCAATCGTTGAGTGATTATAATCAGGGATGCTCAAGAGGGCAGCATTAGAGGAGTGCAGACATCCCGGGAGGTTGTGGGGCTGGAGAAGTTTACAGAGATAGGGAGGGGCGAGGCCATGGAGGGATTTAAAAACAAGGATGAGAATTTTGAAATCACGGCATTGCTTAACTGGGAGCCAATATAGGTCAATTAAGTTTAAGACTCTTGTTTCACTCTCAAACTCAATGTGAAATGTTATCATATAATGATCACTCTTCCCCAGAGGATCCTTGATAATGAGATTACTAATTAACCCTGTCTCATTGCAGAATACAAGATCTAAAATAGTCTGTTCGCTGCTTGGTTCCAGAATGTATTGTTCGAAGAAACTGTCTTGAATGTGTTTGATGAACTCGTCCTCCAGACTACTTTTGCCAATTTGATTTGTCCTTTCTGTATGAAGGTTAAAATCCCGCATGATTGTAGCCAAAATTCCCGATAAGCTGAGCAGTCACGCAACTGTTTGCCGGTCCCGCTAGTCCGGAACCGTTTTTTTCAATGTTAAGTTTCGTGCATGCGCAAACTGTGAATAGGCTGTGCATGCCCAAAAATTAGGGAGAACATTTCCTGGCAATATTTAGGATGGGATTGTGCCAGTTGCTACTATCATCCATCTGGAGTGGATATGGGAGCTCTTAAAGGGTATAATACTTTTTAGCCACTTTTCATGTTCCAGCTTTACAGTTTATTTTTAATACTTGTCTTATATATTTTTGTGGAATTTTTAATTTTGTGTTTTTACTTTCCCTTCTAACAGTATGCAATGTGTATGTGGAACATGAAATAGTAATATTGGGCTGGATATTCGGCTCCATTGCGCCTCTGGTAGTGCTTCGGAGGGGCGGTAAGGTGGTGAGGAGTAACGGCGGGCGGCCGGATTTTATCGACCAGTCGGCAAATTCGGCTCAGGGTTTGCGGCGGCGTAAAAACTTACTGCCCCACCTCCAATTTCAATGAAATCATGACGTCAATCGTCGTGCAATGCACCGGCTGCAAAATTGGGCCCTAACGCCACATTATACACCCACCCCAAAAGACTCCTGAAAAACCAGGTGGTTCCATGGTTCAGTAGACTGCATTTGCCGTGTATTTAATTTGAAGGAGGAGGATCCTACTTCGCAGGTCACATTGATTGCAGCGTTTGCTGAGGGAAGGAGCTAATACTGGCCACCTTAAAGGCACATCTCCGGTGAACTTTGGAATGATATACAAGACACCAATGGCAAAGGGGCAAAGGTATATTTTACTTTAACAAAGTAACAAACAATCTCCCCACCAAAACAAAACCATACAATAAACAGCGTTCTGCTGCAAGGCACACAAAAATAATAAAGTGGATTAATTGAACTCAACTATTTACATGCATTGTAACAATAAATCAGGGTATCTCCACAACATTTGCCCAACCATTAATGGGACTTGCCCTGAGCTTTCCCCCCCCTTTCCTCAATCCACCTCCAAAACCTGCAGTTTCTCCTCAATGAGTCTCAGTGCCTACAGCGAGGCTGCTGGAGGGCTGCAATGTTGGGCTAGACAGTGCAGATGGCCTAGGATGACACCCTGGACCAGCTCTGGGTCTGGAAGGTCCAGTTGCAGACTGCTGCACCTCAGCATCAGCGGCAGCAGTCTCTGATAGATTGGGAGCGGACCGCGTTAGGTGCAAGATCGGAGAGTCAGTGGTGGAAGCTGGATTGCTGTCATCTTGAGGATGGACAGCAACTTCCATTTCCTGGGGATCACTGACACACGGGTCTGGGCCTCAGGATCCGGAGCATGATGTGTGACCACAACTATCTGGCCTGCTTCGGCATCGTCACTTCCCGGTTGGACAGTGGGGAACACAGAGAGGACGGCAGCATTCAGTGATCGCATGGCATCACCAAGCTGCAGCGCAACTTGTGCCTGCAATGTGATCGCTGCTTCCACATCACCCATGGCACCCGCCATCCCCTCTGGGACTCCACTGTCACTGCTGGAGCCCATCTGCCTCTGTGTGCGGGCGAGGATGGGCTCGCTGGAGTACTCAGATGTATGGACAATGTGAGTGGAGGCCTCCGCCACACTCTCAGCAAGTATGTCTATGCTCTGCGGGATCTTACCCAATGCACCCATGAGGTCACTGTGCATTTCCATGTTCTCCCTGGACAGAGCCACCAAGTCCAGGTCCACATCTAACTGTCTCTGGGCTGGACTACTGTGTCGACTCACCCTCCGGGGAGCTGGCCTCCAGACTTCCCCTCCCACTGGGCGTTGCTGTAGGCCACTGGGGCCGGGAACCTCAGAGGCATCAAACCCCTCGAAGTCACCGTCCTTCCCCAATGTTGTGTCCCCACATGGTGGGACTGATGGGGTCTCACGCTCAGGGAACACACTGTCCTCCCCTCCCTCGTCATCTCCCCCGTGGCCAGATGTCAATGGCTCATGGGAAGGCTGCTGCGTTTCTGGCTGGTCTTCTGTAAGCACAAAGCAACAGACCTGTGGTTAGCAGCAGGGGAGGGGGCAGGCAGATAAAAGGAAGGTGGCATTGGACATGTATATTTAAAGGGGCTAGGCCACTTGATATTAGGGCCCCAGGAATTCACATCAATCGCAAATGCCATTCAAATACCGTCACTACCCTCGGCCTCGCCACTGGCCACCGTGTGACCTGGGGTGCCCATGAGAGCCGGCACTCGCTGCTCTAGCTCGGTCAGTTCCTGCAGATCAGGCTGTCTGCCCCCGGTCCGATGCTGCTCCCTCCGATTATGCAATAGCTTGGCCTGCAATAAGAAGGGCTGAGTAAGTGTGCAGTTCCTCTTATGCCACATGTGTATTCCATAGTAGAATAGCTGCCACTGTGTGGAAGTGTAAATGTGTTCAGTACAATCTGTGTGGCTGGTGACTGACCATGTTTGAAAAGTGGGAGGAGGTGAGAGCCAAGTAGCATAGCGGTTCAAGGTGACCTTTGGACAACGCATAAAAACAGTAGAAAGGGAGTGCGAGGAGGGTTGACAATGATTAGCGGACAAGATGGTATGTGCAGGGCATGGCTGCAGAAGTGAGCCTGCAGCTTTTAGGTGGCTTCACCAACCCACACCTTGGCCTGTAACACATAGAGAAGGGACAGTTCCATCAAAGACTGTGTGACACACTGATCTTGCAATCATGGCAGGCCTACATAAATGTGAAGGGTACTCACCCTGACAACTGTTGTGAGGTCGTTGAACTTCTTGCGGCATTGTGCGCCATTTCTGGCCACCATGTCTGCCACTGACACTTCCTGGGCTATATCCCTCCATATCCTCTTGAAGATGCTGGGAATGGGCCTCCTTCCACCCACCAGCTGGAGTTCAGGCCACCACCTCTCTCTGTCTTGCACTAATGCTTCAGCAGCCACAGGAGAGAAGGGGCGTGCACATTGTTTCCTCTCCTGCTACACCATTTCTCCCGCTGTGTTGGAAATAAGCCAGTCACCTGCGCGTGCAGAAAGGAAATTGTTGCGCACTAAAGTTTCACCTGCGCTCGAGAGGATTGAATGTCGATCTTTTGTAACGCCGCAATTTTCAGTTGGGGCGCAAAAACTTCCTGATTTTGCGGCGCCAATCATGGAACCTCATTTTTTGCTGATGGGGACATAAACTTTTTCCAGGCAGTATTAGGACCACCCTGACGTCAATACCGTCTTGAAACCTCAAAAGCTGAAAATCCACCCCATTATTTGCTAATTTACCAGAAAGCCAATAATAATTGATGCAATTACAAGACATCAGCAAAACAGGAAGAGCTGAAAAATAGGGGACAGAAAAAAGCTGATTTTACAATGCGCACTTTCACAGTAGCTCAGGTAGCAACTTGTTATTTAAGTGCAGAATCCTATGGTGGTCAACAAATCAAGTTGAAATTAATAACAGGTTGGTTTTGAAGTGCTCCAATTATAGTATTTCATGGTTGAAATGCTATGAGATGAAAAAGACATGCCAAAAGAGAGCAGCCTGCACCTGAGCTCGACTCCCTTTATGCCCCATTATGTTACCAGCCAAACCTGCAGGCCCTGGCACACCTACCTGGCAGTGGGGAGCAGTCTGTGAGTGAGCACAGAGCTAATGGAAGCTCTATTTCATTTGCTGCAAGGACAACTGTAGTCAACCTACACGTGGCAGCCAAGGTCACCTTCTCCCTCAGATTTTTTTGCTTTCACCTCCTTCCAGGTTACTGTAGGGATAATGTGCAGTGGCATCCACTGTGCTGCCCACACATGTATCAAACAAGTGATGAAAGCATATGTCAGCTTAGCTAGCTCTTTCATCTGCTTTCCCAGTGAACAACGACAGCAGTGCTCAAAGTCACCAAACTGCTTCATTTTCCAAAGTAAAGGAATCATTGGCAGGTATGTAGCCATGCTGTAGCCTACTCTGTGTCAGTATGTGGCCGTGCATCATGCAAGTCATTTAGTTTATAATCATTTTACGTCTGAAGCCCTTTGAAAATGTGAGTGTGCCAAAGGTATGTGTTGTAAGTTGCAGCTTGAATGTGTGCTCTGCTCGAGCTTGAGCCTGCATGATGACAATAAAAGAGTTATAAGGATGTACGAAATATTGCAATGGGTCAGTAATAAAACTGGATCTAATTGGCAGGCAACACCTTGTGGCATGCATAGCTTGGCCAGTTCTCTGGCAAATGTAGAATAGTCTGATAGCAGCTTGCTTAAAATGTATCATTTGTTCCAGGTTGTGCCCATACTGTATATAACCTTGACCCTGCCAGATATGCTGCATTGCTGTTGCCTGAGGCGAGTGCTAAACAGGGCAAGTTTCTTTGCACCAGCCTTATGTACCAGCACGCTCATTTCACAGAGTATCAAAAAGGGGCTTTACATGTTAGTAGTCTCCACAGTTATTTTACTTTTCCTTAGGTTTTGTGAGGTGGTTCTTTTGCCTCATACAGCCTTTGGAAAGTCTGAAACAATTATCCCCCCCCCCCCCCCCCACCTCCCGCCCCCATCCCTCCCATGCAGCCATTTACCTTCTAAGTGTCCGCTTCCATTTAAATTTTGTCTCATAATCCTGCAAGGGCTGCTCACACATGCAATTTTCTGGCAACTTACCATGAATGAGTAATTGGGGCTGAACTGGAGAAATCTGGCACAGTGTGTCCAGTATGATATCTCTGAATGCTAAGCTCACTGCTTCGTGCTATTGTCATTTTAGCATTCATTGAAAAATTCCCCCTCATAATCCACCTATGTATTGACATTACTTCACATCCTGACCATAATAAGAAGAGCGTTGAAGCCTCACACAAGACAGGCAGAGGATTGACAACCGGCTTACATATTGCACGATTTTCAGTTGAACAATCATACATGTGCCTAATGATTTATTATTGAATATCCTTCTCCACTGCATCTGTTCATCTAATCATTTGCATTCTATTGTAGGGAGAAGTATTGGAGAAAAAGCATAATGTTTTAGTAGATAGGGAAAATCAAACAAAACACAAGAGAACAAGGAAACCTATTTCAGTCGCATCCAAATTCAAGAAATGTCTTCAATCAGCTTTAAACTTTACTAAAACAGGATCTAAGGGTTACTATGTGCAACATTAGATTTAGCCTACAATAAACTTCCTTTCAGCATGATTGACTCCAATGCCTGAGTTTACTAAGTAAAGCAGATGTAGTCTGAGCTCTGGGATTGTCCTTTGATGTATTTGCTTCATGGGTTCTTTGCTACACATTGCTATTAAGATCTAGTGGTTTATTAACAAAGGTTTAACAATCACATTATATATTGCCAATTCATCCACTAGGCTCACAACTGTATACCTCATCGTGGATGACCTGGACCCAAACGACTGGGGTTCTTTTGAGTCTTGTGAACAGTCCTACAACTATTTTAAAGTTGAACAGTAAATCAAGTGCCCCCAATTAAAGGATCAAATTAAAATTTGGTTGCCAGTCCAGTCCCTCCGGCGCCCACCTCTCGCAGAAGGCCACGAGCGTACCGATGGACACCGCATGCTCCATCTCCAGGGACACCCTGGCTCGGATGTAACCACGGAAGAGAGGCAGGCAGTCGGGCTGAACGATCCTCTGGACCGGTTGATGCAACAACCCTGCAAACCTGTGAGCATACTCACAGGTGCATACATTACAGATACCATGGCTCAAATTTTGCAATCCTTTCTTCAGTATCCGCAACTACCAGCACCAGCATCAGTCTTGTCAAATACTTGACCTTGGTACAGTCGTCTCCAGCTGAATTTTGCTTCTTATCACAAAATATGGAAATATAAGCTGTATTATCTTTATATACTACATAGGCTAAGTAGGTCTCTCTTAGAAGTAGGATACCGGGAATATATAGTTGATATTACCATTTTCACTAGATCCTTGAGTACTGCCATCATGACGATAAAGGCCTTGTTTCCTGAAGGAAAGAAGTGGCTGCTCAATAACAGGTTACTGTAATATGTGTACCTGTGAGTAGGCTCACAGGTTTGTAGAGCAGTTGCACGGGGCAGTCCCGTGCAATAGGTTTTTAAGTTGGTTCACAGACTCCCAGGCCGCCTGTAATTTCTGCGGTCTGGAGAAGTTCGTGTTCCATGTGTACATAGAATGTGTCAGGTTGTAGTCCCTCTTCAATTATTTAAAGGGGCTGCTCCTCAAATTTTGACTGCACTTCAGTCCCACGCTCCTGATCTCTGGGCACCCTGTGTGGAGGGGAGTGGACAGGTCGGAGGGCCTCCTTGTGGGATTGCTGCTGGGCCTGGCCAAGGTGGCCATTCACCGCTCCAGGCAGCGGGTGGTCGAGGGGGTCGTTCAGCCCAACTGCCTGCTTCTCTTCCGCGGTTGCATTCACGCCAGGGTGTCCCTGGAGATAAAGCACGTGGTGTCCACCGGAATGCTTGTGGCCTTCCGCAAGAGGTAGGCACCGGAGGGACTGGAGTGCATCATCACCCCCGGCAACCATATTTTAATTTGACCGGTTAATGTCCAAAGTTTCATTTGTCGGTTCTAATGACCTTTTTAAGGGGGGGCACTTGATTTATAGTTTAATTAAAATTGTTTTAGGGCTGTTGCATTGTGAGTGGCTTAGTCAGTCGTGTGATGTTCACAAGACTCAAAATCAAACCACAGTCGGTTGGGTCCAGGTCATCCACGATGAGGTATGCAGTTGTGAGCCTATTGGATGAACTGGTAATGTCATGTGTGATTGTTAAACCTTTGTTAATAAACCAACTAGTTCTTGTGTTGCTATGAATTGCTATGACTTGCTAAGAATTCATAGCAACAATGTGTTGCTATGAATTCTTAAGCAAAGAAGTCATGAAGTAAATACATTACAGTTACCAAAGACTGAACCTATGTCCTGTAATAAGTACAGAAGGAGGACAAAGTTAATTCATGATTGATGTTGAACATGTGAAGTGATGCTTAGTTTACATGGCTTTGAAACTGCAAGCCTTGTGAAGTGTTTGGGGAAAGAGGCAAAGAAACCCATTACTTTAGCTAGGTATGTTTTTTGAATGGACTGTGTAAGTATCTCTGGAGAAGAATGTATGAAGAACTGAACTCTTATTAAAGAAAGGATAAACTTGTATTTATGTAGTGGTTTTCACAACCTCAGGATATTCCAAAGTGCTTCACACCCAATTAAGTACTTTTGAAGTGTAGTTACTTTTGTAATGTAGGGAAACATGGGAGCTACTTTGCACACAGCAAGGTCCCACAAACAGCAATGAGATAAATGGCTAGATAATCTGTCTTAGTGACGTTGCTTGAGGGTTTACTATTGGTCAAAACACTGGAGGAACTTCCATGCTCCTCTTTGAATAGTGCCGTAGAATCTTTTACATGCACCTGAGAGGACAGAATGGGCCTCAGTTTAATGTCTCAAAATGAATACACCAAAAAACAGATTGGATAGCTTTGGAATGTACTGTGCAAGGAGGTTGTTAGGTATCACCTGGGAGGACAGAGCGGCTGATATTGAAGTAATGAGTAGGAAGGCCTGTGTTTTATGGTGATTGTTAGGGCATGTGTGTCATATGGCTGAACATGGGTTCCCGTGGAAGATGATAGAATGGGTGTTACTTGAGAAAACATCAATGGGTGTTAGCTGAGAAAAGATGAGATGGCAAGGTCCAAATGGAAAAGTGATTATATATAACTGCAGGAGATAGCAAAGAAAAGAGCCATGATCTGTTGCCTTACTGACCAAAGTAGGCTTCCAGATGTGTCAATTAACTGGTAACATTAAATTCCTTTAGTCCAACCTAATAAATGGAAAAAAAAATCATCCCTCTAATTAGCGGAAAACGTGGAAGGAACCAAACACAGCGTGCTTCCCCAATGCCTGCACTGGTCAGATTCATATCTTTCTATGGTTCCCCTTTTCTTTAAAAGAAAACTTTTCAATTGCTCTTCTAAATTTCTAATTTCATGGGCCTCTTTCTACCATCAGCCCATTCTGAGTTGTTCCTGGGCATTGGGGAAGCACGCTGTGTTTGGTTCCTTTCACATTTTCCACTAATTATAGGGATGATCTTTTTTCCATTTATTAGGTTAGACTAAAGGAATTCATCAGCGCTAGAAAGAAAGAGTTGGATCAGAGTGGCCTCCATGTCCCTGAAAGAGCAGCTTGTGAATAATACATATCATTCTAATGCCCAAAAGTAGTCTGAGGGGTTAGCTAGCTCTATCATCTTACCTGGCTTTTTAGAAATAAATTAAACGAGAAGTGGAACCCGGAACACTCTTCTCTCCAAAAGGTGTATTTTCACTTGTTTATTTTTAGAAAGCTCATTACAATGATGTAACGCTTTAGTTAAAAAAAATATACCTATATAATAGAACCTAATTTTGTGTTGCTAAGTAACAAAAACAATAATTTACATTTAATAAAAATGTTTTTTTGTCAATTATGTTTCGGCGCATGCTGCGTAGATTCAAATTTAAACCAATCGCATGGTATTTGTTGTGAGTACTATTTGCACATTGTATGATAATTGTCAATATTTTTACCTCTGTATAGGATTTCAGTGTACGGTAATTACCCATTGGTTTTGTTTACCCTTTAGGTATCTGTCTGAGAATCCATTCACTCCTCAGCAACAGCATGTGTGAGTCTTCTTGATTTAGAGACATTTAGATGATTATGCAGGATTCATGATTTTACATCAGCAGCAGCTACTGCTGATTGATGAGACCTCATCAACAATCCTGCCCACAGAACACATTCAGTGAGATAAAGCTGTTTGTCGTCAATGGTGATGGTGCTGTGGAGGAAGTTTGCTATATATGGCAAGCAGAATGAATGATGTCACTATAATAGATGGTTGAAATCTTCACGAGGATCATCTAAGTATTGATATCTACCATTGATAGTTATCATATAGAAGATGTGATCTTTTAAAATAACATGCCAAATTAATATTTTATGCAATAATTGCATTGCAAATGTCAGTTTTTACTGATATGATAAGAGGCCAGTAACAAAGATACAGCACAGCACAGAATCCGTAACGGAAGGTGGTTCAGATCCAGGTTTTGCTTTGTACCTTGCATATGGAACATGCATTGCAATCCTCTGCTAACCACACTGCTGCAGTATAGTGTTTTTTTGCAGCCTGAATAGCAGTCTAGCTAAAGTACAATGCATAAGAGGATGGAATAAATATGCCATTTGATCACTGGTTTGATCCTTTTAAAATAAATCATCCTTTTCTGCTGAATATGCTTCTCGTTACTACGTGTCAGCAAGAATAGCCTAAATATCAGGACTTTATTGGGGTACACTGAATAGGCTTGGAAGGTAAGTCTGAGGCAACTGTTTCATTTCCTACTTTGCTACAGTAGATTTTTTTTGCAACTGAGTTCCTTTGGAACGAATTGTGACAGGTTTGCATTTTTGTGAATTAAAATAGGTTTGAATTGATCTTCATGCTTTGAAATGTTGTTCAAGAGGAAAATGCCATGCCACTGATAGAAATTGTTCTTTAGAAGTGTACTTATTCATCATTCCGATTTGTTATAACACAGTGTGGTCCACAGTTGCTATTAGCAGTGTGGTTCAGTCTCTAAGCACAGGGTAATGGCAGACATGGCTGAATCACTGGAAGAGAAAGTCCTTTATTTAGTGGGCTTATTAACTACATGACTACCAATAGATGTTTGATCTTTTTATTTGATGACATTTTGAATTGAAATGTCCCTTGTTAATTTTTGTTAATTCTTAATGAGTTTTGTTAATTCTTAATAAGCCAACAATGGCATTACTGTTGAGAAGATACTCAAGCAATGTGGTATTACTCAGAAACAGAATATCATTCTGCATATTGACTGAGGAGACCAGTTGTCAAAAGGTGTAATGAAAGAAGATTCAACATGAAACATGAATTAAGTTTAAATTGGTGCACCTGAAGTATTGGGTAGCAGTACAAAGAATATGAACGATTACGGTGCTTAAGATCTGAACTTTCAAATGAAGCAGACATTCATGCTTATGAAGCAATCTTTCTATTAACACCCGTCCATCCTTGCCATTCCAAAATACCTCCGGAGTAGTTGTCTATTCATTTTATTTGTAATATTAGTAATAGATGATAATAGCTGCGAGATTCCCAAATCCATTATGTCTGCTCAACTGTGTGTTGAAAATCTGCGGCATTTTGGTAGCAATTTGTTCTTTTTGAAATTCCTACAAAACTTCATTGCGACCGTATTGACAGATAACACAAGGCAGATATATCTCAATTATCACCCAATGTCATGGGTGTATGGATAGGATGAAAAAATAGTTTCAAAGTTAGCCACACTGATGTATGGTTGAAGGGAGTGTAAGTGCAGATCTTACTGGGAGTAGGGAGGAAAAAGCACAACTATCCATAGCTGCACAGCAGAAAGCTGCTTTGGTTGATCCTGAACCCACTATAGAGAAAAAGCAATAATTTGCAGCTTGACTAGGGAAAGACACTGCATTCTGTTAAGGTTTTCATACTTTCTGCTGCAATAAATTCCATAATATTTTTTCCTCAATAACTATTCAAATAGTTACATGAATTTCTTTTTTATTTTGAAAAAACTGACAAGAATCCAAAGCTATAAATTATGTGTTCCCTAACACAGATGTTTGGCCCTCTAGCTTTCTGTATGGAGCAAAAAATGTAAGCATTATTTTTTGTACAGAACCCTTTTCACGTATTTTAAAATGTATTTATAACAGTAGTGGTACATTTGCCCTTGTTTTAAAGAGTATTACGGAAGCATAGTTTTCAATTAAATTACTACATAGGAGCAATAGAATAAATAGTGACACGTTCTGCAGTCTATCTTTTTGCTCTCGTACAGGCATTTAAAATCTTGTTTGAAGCTAATAGATCCTGAATTATTAACTCAAGTGGCCAACTTTAAATTCCGTTACCTCTGTTTACTTCTGGGTGACTATTATGTCATTGCAAAATAGTAAACCCTACAGAAATAACGAATGAAATGCAGAAAACGAAGATAGGTCATATGAAAGATATCAATCACAGTAATAAATGCTACTTCAAACCGATAAGTGGCAAGTGGATTCCCAAAAGAATAGGATCGATGGCCTGAGCCCTGAGAGCTTACTTTAAACCTCAGGCCTTTGTTTAACTCACCCCTTTATGAATCGTGATATAAAATGTAACCTCATTTTGAAAATTAGAAATTGTTCAGGTTTCCATATTTCCATCTGAAAATAAATGATATTGTTGCTGCTTTCGTAAATGATCCAACATCACACACATTGCTAAATGAGATTATTGATTTGTGGCAAAATCCCACAGTGACTATTATTGCTTTTATGCTAGAATTTCAGCCAAAACAGCCTGTCTACATCATTCGTATTTTAAATGTTTGGTTCGTGATAGTTACAGTACTTTGATAACCTAGAAAGGTACAGCAGGAAAATAGCTGACTGGTTTGAATGATTCTTTCATGTGCTAAGAAGCCACTGCTGGTTTATCACAGTATACTGTGTGAGTGTTGATCTAAACAGGTGGATCTCTGTAGGAAATGGATCTTAAAATAAATGCGATTTGACATGGCTATGGAGGAGAAAAGAGTATATTGTTCATTTATTTTTTTTCTCTTGGAATTGCTGCCAGGTTGGCACATGGTCAACCCACTTTTTATTTTGATAAGTGAGATATCAGTATAGATGAGCAAATATTGTATGGAAGATTACATCAAGAATCCTGTTAGGCCTACAAGAATATTTGTGGAATACGACTGGTCAGGACTGGATAGTTGGATCAATATCCTGCAGTATTTAACCCGATTGCCTTTGGAGTTGAGGAGGAAGTCAACATTATTTCTCTTCACAGAAGTGTTACCTGTAGTTAAGTGAGCTCCTTAAATAAACTATAAGGCAAGTCCAGAACACTGCAAATTGTACACAGCATCTTGAAAAGAATGCGTTGATTGGCCCTTTCTTGTTCCATAATTTCTGATGCAGTCATATTTTTAACTTACAGACCAGAAGTTTCTAGATTTCACACTCCACTGTGCTCTTTATTAAAGTTCACCAAATCTGCTGGTTAATCTATATGAACATGTTTTTTGCCTATGGTTTCAATTTCTCCTTTTTAAACAGGGTTATATGCCTGTACCGAGTAGGTATTATCTGGAGAAAATGTGCAATGTGGGATAAGAGATAAAGACAAGATTGAAAAATTAGCTTGCGTGCGGATAGAGGTCCATGTCCCTTTCTGTTGTATTAATAATTATGTATATTTATTAAAAATGCAGCTTTTGGCAACATTTGAAAAAAAATAATATAGAGAGAGTTACATAATGAACTAAATGAATGTTTTTTCACTACGTCGCACTGGTCCTCCAGTTACATTACATTTTTGCCATTGCATCACACCCTCCAATATAGTTGCCATGGTGAATCCAGCAAATTATGCTTACATTTCTTACATTCATTTCTAATTTACACTGCGAGGCAATGCCTGAAAAATACCAACAAAAATTTATGACTTTCAACATTGTAATTAGCATTATTTGTTTTTCTAAAGAGATGGATTATGTTTGCAAAATAGCCTACATTCAGCATCTCTTTCACAGCTCAGTTAGCTCTTTATTTTATTCTGACAGAGGTAGGCTATTTAATTTAATATTTGGTCTTCCAAGTAAAGCAATCAACAATAAATGTGCCAGAGTGCATAATTAAATCGGATCCAAACTGCAGCTACTAAACCAAAGAATGCCTTCTGCGAGAGGAAACAGGAGAACTGCTAATTGGGAATTTGTATTTTCTGCCGTCATTGAACAATGAACACATTTTGTTATTCCAGTGACTGATTAAATGTTTAAAGTCCCTTTTCTTGCCTAATGACCATCTTTATGTTGTGATGGCTGTTCTTTATAATATTTCATCTATGTACTTAATGGATTTTCTTTTGTTTGCATGTGTGGCATATTGTAAATAACTCTTGTTAGAGCTATCATATCAATAGATTTTTAACCAACAATTGACTGTACTATTCAACTATTCAACTGTAAGCTGTTAGTGGAGGGAGACGAGTAGTTCTAGAGTGTTGCAACCCAGTCCCAACCCAGGATGTTATGAGTGGAAATTCCAACTTCAGCTAGCTTGTTTGCCCACTTCGGTTGACTTTCAGCAACAACAACAATTTATATTTATATAGCGCCTTTAATGTAGTGAAGTGTCCCAAGGCGCTATATAAATATAAATTGTTGTTGTTGCTGAAAGTCAACCGAAGTGGGCAAACAAGCTAGCTGAAGTTGGAATGAGACAAAAAGTTTGACACCGAGCCACATAAGGAGAAATTAGGGCGGGTGACCTAATGCTTGATCAAAGAGGTAGGTTTGAAGGAGGAGAGTTAGTGAGGTGGAGAGGTTTTGACAGGGAATTCCAGAGCTTAAGGCTTAGGTAACAAGGCATTGCCACTAATTGTTGAGCGATTATAATCAGGGATGCTCACGAGGGCAGAATTCGAGGAGCGCAGATATCACGGGGCGGGGGGGGTGTTGTGGGGCCGAAGGAGATTACCAAGATAGGGAGGGGCGAGGCCATGGAGGGATTTGAAAACCAGGATGAGAATTTTGAAATCCAGTCAGGTAATGGGAAGGGGATACAAGTGGCAGCAGGGCAGAGCTCCATGTAGGAGAAGGTAGGACTGGAAAGATAGGTCAGATAGATAGATAGACAGATTTCTGAATGATAAGGGAGTCAAGGGTTATGGGGAGTGGGCAGGGAATTGGAGTTGAGGCCAAGATCAGATCAGCCATGATCTTATTGAATGGCGGAGCAGACTTGAGGGGCCAAATAGCCTGCTCCTGTTCCTATTTCTTATGTTCTTATGTCTTACATCTTGTGCAGCAGATCGACTCACCCCCGCCCATCAATCACAAAACATCATTGGTGTTGAAGAGACACGTGATCCCACTCTCCCAGCAGCTGTTAGTTTTTAGATTTTAAAATATAACAAAGTAAAAAATGCGTTCAATGTGGAATATAATCATTTGAAAGTAATATCATTAATGAGTAAATTTCACATTTCATGCAAATATCAGTCTTCATTTCCTTCAGACTCTTAAGGACTATTCAATTCCCTGTAATTATAGGTTCTACTTGTAATATTGATCAGCCTATATTCTGAGTTATGAGGAAAGTCTAGTGTAACTCCAATCTCAAACCGACAAGATTAAAGAGGGATTTGATAGAGGTATTGGTCGGTAAATCGAAACAAAAGGCTGCGACCTCAAGATAAGCACCAGATACAAGAGAGATTAGAAACTTCTCATGCAGAGTTGTTAGAATGTGGAATACTTCTCCACAGGTGGTGATTGATAGTAAATTGATCACAGCATTTGGAAAGGTACAGGTTAGTTACTTAAAAATAAGGAGTTGGGACTCACGTACAATCAGCTCCAAAAATGGCCTAAATTCAGCACTGGCAAGGAGGACTGCATGGCCTCTTCATGCTAAAAATATGTGTGCATTCACCAATAGAAATCGTGATATGTTGTTGAAATGACAGCAAGTGCATATTGTCGCTGAGATGCACAGTGTTTAAAAGCATTGAGGATAACAGAGTTTTGGAAAATCTGTTGTATTTTAGTCAGTTTTCCTAAACCAGACGGGTGGGTGTGAGATAGCTGAAATGTACCACAGGTAAGATGATGATGACATATATATGATTTTCAAGAGCCCTTCTGAACCAGGGAGGTTGTATATAATACAAGAGTGATGCTGCCACTTCAGTGGATTTAATCATCAAAAGTGCATGGATTTTAAATGCAAAAAAAGCTAAAGCACAGAAAGGAGATGGCGTTTTGGGGTCTTGTGTTGTCTAATGAAGAATGTGAGTGACATTTAAAACATTTTAAGAGAGTAGCATGTGGAGTTCAGTTTCTTAATCACCTAAGGGCATTGCTTTTGACAGTGGGGAGCTCAGGTCAAGCCTCAGCTTATTACTGTTGGCAGAAACCAGCTGTTAGTGCAGTTCAAGAAAAATACCAAATATTAACTGGACAGCTGGGGACTCCATGCATTGCGGGCCATAATTTGCTGTAACAGGGCATCTAACGCCATCTGCCATTAGTTAGACTTCACCTTGCACGTTTAGTTTTTTAAAGATTTTTTGCGTGGCAAGTTGCAAATGCTTCAGCCTTGTCTTTTGCACTAACCTGCTGGGCTCTGCAATCATTGAGGATGGGGATTCACAGAGCTTCCATCTCCTGTTAGTTGCATAATTATCCACCATCATGCAATGGTGGAAGCATTGCAGAGCTTTAACCTGATCCAGGTGTTGTAGGATTAATTAGTTCTGTCTGTAGCATGGTGCTTCCGCGATTTAGCATGTATGCAGTCCTGTCCTATAGTCTAGTACTGCTCTCGGTTACACAACAGGTGTCCTCAATACTGTCATGGACAGACATATCTACAACAGGAGGATTGGTGAGGACATGGTCAGGTAGATTATTCGCTTGTGTTGATTATTTAAGCACGTTCTGCTCAGCTATGAACTTCAGGGCTTGGCCAGCTCGATCAGTGATAGACATTGAAGACCCACTTCTGTGCCCTTGCTACCCTCTGTGTCTCAGTAGTTCAACATGGAAGAGTACTTATTCATCAGCTGAGGGAGGGTAGAAGGTGGTAATCAGCAGGAGATTCTTTGCCCATGTTGGATCTGACGCCATGAGGCTTCATGAGTTCCAGAGTCAATGTTGAAGACTCACGAGGCTACACCCCCTGACTATACTGTTGTGCCGCCACCTAGGTGGATATGTCCTGCCGTACCCAAGGTTGGTGACAGAGGAGTCTGGGACGTTGGCTGACATATGATTCTCTGAGTATTATTATGTCAGGCTGTTGTTTGACCAGTTTTTTTGGTCATCTTTCCCAACTTTGGCCCCAGTATCCAGATGTTAGTGAGGAGGCTCAACTGGGCTGTGTGTGCCTTTGTTGCTTCCTGGTTCGATGCCTGGTCGCAGCCAAATGTTCCCTAAAGTTTGATTCGTGTTTTGCTTTCTAGCAGCTTGATACAACTGGGTGGTTCACTCGGCCACTTCAGAGTGTAGTTTGAGTCAATCAAGTTAGTGTGGGCCTGGAGTCACAAATAGGCTAGACTGAGTAAGGGAGTCAGCGTTCGTTCTCTAAAGGACATTAGTGAACCAGTTGGGTTTTAAAATGACAATTCTGCACCTTCATGGTTACTTTTATTGCTACCAATTTTTTATTATCAATTTTTTCAAACCTAATTTCAATTCCTCAAACTACCATTGATGGGATCTGAACTCGCATTCTCTGGATCGTTAGTCCAGGCCTCTGGATTACCAGTCCAGTAACATAACTACTACATTACCGTACCTTATACACTTGCAGCTATCATGCAGCAGGCGGCTTGCGCAGTAAAGGCATCTTTAAATACTGAAGAGGAGAAAGCTTTGAAATAATTTATATGTAATCATTTTGAAGTTTTACATCTGTTAATGAACGATCAAATGTTATAAGTGTAATGATCATCAAGGGTGGAATTTAAACTCTAGACTTTTGGTGAAGAGACAAATGTGCTAATGTTGGAGGGGTTATCAACATATGTATCTTCTAAGAGGGCAGGACAGAATATAAGATCAAAAACTTGCATTTATGCATTGCATTTAACATTCAAAATGTTCCAAGTACTTCACAGACTAAGATAAATGGAATGTTGAGTTTACAAAGGACAGAGATTACAAGGCCTGATTGGAGGCTTGAATTAAAAGATGTGTTTAGTGAACATTTTTAAAGGAGTAGAGAGAAGTAGAGAGATGGGGTATAGGAAGGAAATTCCAAAGAGTTCTACCACTAATTGTGTACATCAGGAAGGAGGGGGGGGGGGTGGGGGGATGCATACCAACAACAACAACAATTTCCATTTATATAGCGACTTTAATAGTGAATGTCCCAAGGCGCTTCACAGGAGCGGTATCAAACAAAATTTGACTCTGAGTCACATAAGGAAATATTAGGGCAGATAACCAAAAGCTTGCTCAAAGAGGTAAGTTTTAAAGAGCATCTTAAAGGAGTGGAGAGAAGTGGAGAAGTTTAGGGAAGGAATTCCAGAGGTTAGGGCTTAGGCAGTTTAAGGCACAGTTGCCAATGGTGGAGACATGAAAATCAGGGATGCACAAGAGATCAGAATTGAATAAGCACAGAGATCTCAGAGAATTGTGGGGCTGGAGGAGGTTACAGAGATAGCGAGGAACAAGGCCATGGAGGGATTTGAATACAAGGGTGTGAATTTTTTAATCGGTTGTTGCCCGGGTCTGCAAGTCAATGTAAGTCAGCAAGCACAGGGGTGCTGGGTGAACAGGATGGTGTGAGATGCGACACAGGCAACCGAGTTAGATAAGCTCTCATTTATGGAGGGTGCAAGGTGGGATTTCGAGCATTTCAGCAGCAGATGAGCTGAGGCGAGGTGGAGACGGACAATGTTATGGAGGTGGAAGTAGGCGGTCTTAGTGATGGAGAGGATATAGGGTTGGAAGCTCAAGGTCAAAGAATTGCCAATGGTCTATTTCAGACTTAAACAATAGCCAATAGTCGATGGTAAGGGAATGGAGTTTGTGGTGGGGTCCGAAGACAATGGCTTTATTCTTCCCAGTATTTAATTGGAGGAAATTTCTTCTCATCCAACTCTGGAAGTCAGACAAGAAGCGTGATAAATCATGCAGTGAAGCGGTTGAGAGAGATGGTGGTGAGGTGGAGCTGGGTGTCGTCAGCATACATGTGGAACCTGACGTGTTTTTGGATGATGTCGCCGAGGGGCAGCATGTAGAGGATAAATAGGAGGAGGCCAAGGATAGATCCTTGGGGGATACCAGAGGTAACGATCCGGGAGCAGCAAAAGAAGCCATTGCCACTGATTTTCTGGCTACGACTGGATAGATAAGAATGGAATCAAGCAAGTGCAGTTCCACCCAGCTGGACAACAGAGGAGGATGGTGTGGTTAACCATGCCAAAAGCAGCAGATTGGTCAAGGAGGAATAGTTTATCATAGTTGCAGTCACTCAGGATGTTATTTGTGACTTTGATAAGGCCTGTTTCAGTGCTGGGGCGGAACTTTGATTGGAGGAGTTCAAACATGGAGTTATGGGAAAGATTGGCGCAGATTTGGGAGGCAACAGGACTGGATTGGAAGGGAGATTGGTGATGGGGCGGTAGTTTGCAAGGATGGAGTGGTCAGAAGTGAATTATTTGAGGGTGTTGATGACAGTAGATTTGAAGGGGACAGTACCTTAGGCGAGGGAACTGTCAACAATATCAGCTAACAGTAAGGAAAGTTATGTGGTCAGCAGTTTGGTGGGAGTAGGCTTGAGGGAACAGGAAGTGGGTCTCATGGATAAAATGAGCTCGGTGTGGCCATGAAGGGAGATAGGAGGGAAACTAGTGAAAAATGCGAGTTCAGACCTAGGGCAGGACAGAGTCAGAAGCCTGAAGGATGTTGAAGGGAAACTAAGTCTCGAGAAGGTTGCAGAAATCGGGCGGAGTAAAGCCATAGAGGGCTGAGAAGACGAGGATCACTATTTTAAATTTGACATGTTGGGGACAGGGAAGCATTGTAGGTCTGCATGGAGGGGAATGATGGGTGAGCAGAGCTTAGCATCAGATAATATACGGGTCACTGAATTTAGGATAAGTTGGAGATTATGGAGGAAGGGTAAATATGTGTGTCGGGGGGGAACAAGCAATGTTATAAAGATGGAATTAAGCAATGTTGATGATGTAGAAGATGTGGGTATTCAAGCTTAGTTTAGGACACCTTGACCTAAAAATTCAGATACAGTTGTGACCTTACACATGACTTAATGTCAGACAAGCAGTGTTGTGGTGAAAGACACGTAAAGCTGGGTGTCGTCAGCATACACATGGAAGGTGAATTTGTGCTTGTGGATGATGTTGTTATCAAGGGGCAGCGTAAAGATGAGGCAAAGGAGAGGACCAAGGATAGATTCAGGAGGGACTCTGGAAGTGATAGTGTAGAGAAGGGAAATAAAGCCATTACCGGAGCTGCGCTTGCTATGTCTGAATAGGTGGGAGTGAACCCACACAATAGCAGTTCCACAGAGCTGAACCTTGGAGGAGAGATGGTAAAGGAGGCCAGCATGATCAATCATGTCAAATGCTGTAGAAAAATCAACAAGGATGAAGACCAATAATGTGTCATGGTCACAGTCACGGGGATGTTATTTGTGACTTTGGCTAGACAGTAGGGATTTGAATGGAGTCTCCAGCAAGGATACACTTGTGGACTTCAGAGAAGAAATAGAAGTTTGAGATGTGGTGATAATTACAGAAAATGAATGGGTTTTTGTGCAGGAGGTCGATGGCTGTGGGGTTTTGAAGGGAAGAAGGACAGTGGCTGAGGAAAGGAAAGCCTTAACAATGTCAGGAGTGGTAGTGTTTGACCAGGTGTTGGGTGGGGAGGGTATCAAGGGAGCAGGCTGTGGATATCATGGAATAGATAGGATGCAGACAGTAAATTGTAACTGGAATTGAGTTATGGTAACTGAACCTGATCTTGACATGTATGCTTTTACAATGTATTAATGCGAGCTCTCTCAGCCAAACACCAAGATTTCTCCACAGTTTCAAATATTGTCCCAGTGTTGATTTCCAGACTTTACCTTGAACGTTCACAAGTTGTAGAAACATTCAGCTACTAAGGGTCACTGTTTATCAACAAGTATGTCAACAATGCTGAAAATGAAAGAGACCCATGGGCACAATGCAAAATCCTTAATGTATCAATAAATGCTTTTATGTGACAGCTACTGGTTAATCCTTGCCACTGGATAAAGGCCTAGCTCTGTCAAGCCCGTGTGGTGGCTGATGTGCAATGCATAGGCATCCTCCACCCCCTCAACTGGAGTTCAGGACTGGAACATTGGGTCCTTCATTGAAACATCTGTGAACTCTCGTGGAAGCAAGACATCCTCGTTCGAGGGACGGCCTATGATGATGATGATGACATATTAATTTATAATGCATTAAAAGAGAGATTCTTGGTGCACAGAATATTACAAATTATAAACTGAACTTTCACCTTCTTTGTGTTTTCAATGCTGAAAAAATTTCTGCATTTTAGATTAATTGGGGCAGATTTTCCTGATTCTGCTCCTGGCCATGGCCATATCATTACCTGAGCTCAGTACCTGGAGGAAACTTGAATGGGGTCAGGAGTCCGTGCCTGATTTCTATTTGTAATGTATTTTCTTCATGAGTTCTTTGCTTAAGAATTCACAAGAGATTGGTGTGCAAAATTAAAGCACATGGTATTGGGGGTAATGTACTGGCGTGGATAGAGAACTGGTTGGCAGACAGGAAGCAAAGAGTTGGGATAAACGGGTCCTTCTCAGAATGGCAGGTGGGGTTCCGCAGGGTTCAGTGCTGGGACCCCAGCTATTTACAATATACATCAATGATTTAGATGAAGGAATTGAGTGTTAATATCGCCAAGTTTGCAGATGACACTAAGCTGGGTGGCGGTGTGAACTGTGAGGGGGATGCCAAGAGGCTGCAGGGTGACTTGGACAGGTTAGGTGAGTGGGCAAATGCATGGCAGATGCAGTATAATGTGGATAAATGTGAGGTTATCCATTTTGGAGCAAAAACAGGAAGGCAGAATATTAACTGAATAGTTAATGAGCAGACTAGGAAAAGGGGAGGTGCAACGAGACCTGGGTGTCATGGTTTATCAGTCACTGAAAGTGGGCACGCAGGTACAGCAGACGGTAAAGAAGGCAAATGGTATGTTGGCCTTCATAGCTAGGGGATTTGAATATAGAGATAGGGAGGTCTTAATGCAGCTGTATGGGGCCTTAGTGAGGCCTCACCTGGAATATTGTGTTCAGTTTTGGTCTCCTAGTCTGAGGAAGAACGTTCTTGCTATTGAGGGAGTGCAGCGAAGGTTCACCAGACTGATTCCAGGGATGGCTGGGCTGTCATATGAGGAGAGACTGGATCAACTGGGCCTTTATTCACTGGAGTTTAGAAGGATGAGAGGGGATTTCATAGAAACGTATAAGATTCTGACGGGACTGGACAGGATAGATGCGAGAAGAACGTTCCCGATGTTGGGGAAGTTCAGAACCAGGAGACATAGTCTTAGGATAAGGAGTAGGCCATTTAGGACTGAGATGAGGAGAAACTTCTTCACTCAGAGAATTGTTAACCTGTGGAATTCCCTGCCGCAGAGAGTTGTTGATGCCAGCTCACTGGATATATTCAAGAGGGAGTTAGATATGGCCCTTACGGTTAAGGGGATCAAGGGGTATGGAGAGAAAGCAGAAAAGGGATACTGAAGGAATGATCAGCCATGATCTTATTGAATGGTGGTGCAGGCTCGAAGGACCAAATGGCCTGCTCCTGCACCTATTTTCTATGTTTCTATGTCTCAATTGACAGGGGTTTTATTGTGAACATCACATGACTGGCTAAGCCACTCACAATGCAACACCTCTGCAACTATGTTGTTGCAACCAATCAAGTGCCCCCCTGATTAAAGGGGGCAACACCCCTACAAAACCTGTGAGCATACAACTATTTTGCTGCAAACAATAATCAAGTGCCCCCTGGTTAAAGGGGGGGTCACACTCCAAAAACTTTCAGTCAAGTGCCCCCTTGGTTTTTTTTTTGCGGGCACCAAAAACACAAATTATACAAGTGCCTCCTGGCTAAAGGGGGGGGGGGGGGGGCACTAAAACCGACAATCTTAAACAAATTAAACTTTAGATATTGTGATTCAAATTCAAATTTGGTTGCCGCGGGTGATGATGCACTCCAGTCCCTCCGGCGCCCACCTGTTGCGGAAGGCCGCGAGCGTACCGGTGGACACCGCGTGCTCCTTCTCCAGGGACACCCTGGCTCGGATGTAACCGCGGGAGAGAGATAGTCAGTCGGGCTGAATGACTCCCTCGACCGCCCGCTGCCTGGACTGTGTGATGGCAACAGCTTTACAACTATTTTTAGCTATATAAGTAATCAAGTGCCCCCTGATTAAAGGGGGAGGTGGGGGGCGCACACACCAAAAAACTTTTCAAGTGCCTCCTTGGTTTTTTGGGGGTTTTTTTGGGGGGGGGTTTTGAGGGCACTCCTGTGAGCATACAAACCTGTGAGCATACCCACAGGTGCATACATTACACTGCTTCCCCCTTTTTTTCAGAAGCAAGATATTTAAAGAAGATTACTTACCATGATTACAATTTTATAAATTTGACTGCTAGAACATAAGTATCTTGTTGGAAGCTTTTAGCTTCCTCCTGCTCCGACCTCCATTTCTTTGCAGTAGAAACATAGAAACATAGAAGTTTATAGTGCAGAAGGAGGCCATTTCAGCCCTTCGTATCCGCGCCGGCCGACAAAGAGCCACACGGCCCTTGGTCAGCAGCCCTAAAGGTAACATATAAACCTATGAACAATAACTGAAAGGCAAAGAGCACCCAGCCCATAGTTGGCTGGCTATGCCCATTTTCTATATTCTTAT